>NW_027508734.1:937500-1300000 GCF_051911475.1 Siphateles boraxobius
TCAATCTTTTAACTCACTTTCAGATGGTCATTCATGTTTATTTCGCTGTAACTGGTATTATCAAGGCGGAAGAGAAGATCATGTGCTTCTCTTGAGCTGCGCCAGAGCGATCTCACGCCACAGCGCCAAAGCGGTACGTTCGTAACAAAATGGACGTAATTTGAGCCTTTATTTCATATCAATAGTAACAAAGCACAAAGATTTATTGGATGGGATGCGCGCTACAACGTTCCACTCATTCATCAAATAACAAGATGATCACTAGCCTAATCGCTTCTTGGGATTTAAGAATCGATATTGTTCGTAAAAATGAAAATCGATTAAAATCGAGAACTCGATATTTTGTACCCAGCCTTACTATCTATCTATCATACGTGTCAGTGTTGATTACAGCACTTTACCCTCATCCTTCCCTCGCGGATCAAAATGACATGAAGCCCTGAAATTACACTTAATTTATTAGATTTTTTGTCCAGAAAGCATATTTTATTTCATTTTGATAATATTTTTTCATTTTTTTATTATATTTTTATATATTTGATCAATAAGTAATAAATAAATAGTAATTTAACCACATTCCTTTCAACTTAAATTTAAAATAAATGCTAAAATAAATGCATAAACTCATGCATAACCCTTTTAATTCAGCTCTAAATATCTTACATTGGGAGTCTTTGACCTCTTGTGGATAACACATAATATAAGATGATATTTCATGTCTCTAGATCAGTGTTTCCCAAACTTTTTACAGTCGAGGCACCCTTTGAAAATTTAAAAAAATTTGTGGCACCCTACACTAGTGTTGTAACGATACTACTTTGATACTATACCTTGAAATGTATTGATTTTCAATACCACAGGGAATAACTGCCGTATATAGGCCTACTGTCATATAGATATTTTTTAATATTATCAATTTTTTTGTCCATCCATTTAAAGTCTAGGAAATCATTAATTTCTTCTCCAGAGATCACTTTACATGATGACATATTTAATTAAGGCTTTTATTCATAATTCAGCAAAACATTGCTCAATTACCATTGCAAATCTCACCTAAATGTTTGCTCACTCAGTGTAGGCCTATTTGTGTTTTTATATTGGGCTAATTTTGTTATAATTGCACAAGATAGATTGTTTTTAATATATTTTATAATGTAATAATTTCACAGTTAATCTCCAAATTAATGTATAAACAACATAAAGACAGTATATTTTAAATAATTGTTTAATGGCATCTTTTTTCTGAATGAAGCCCAGTATCACTGATACCAATACTGCTACTGATGTCAGGAAATACACAGAAATTGAATAAAGTTATCAAACACTTTACAGTCTTCACTGCATAAATTATAAATTAAATATAGATGAATCCTTATTAAAGCTACAAGCGTTCTTTAGTCAAGAGCAGTGAGTAATTTTCTCTGTTACCTGTTCTTTGATTCTGTTGTCACTGCTGCACTTGTTTATCTCACACGCGTCCCATCTTCTCACAACTCTAATTTAAGATTTTAACTAATTTAAGACTGCTCTCATGAGGATACTCAACAAAACGGACATTTTGTCATAACTGTGTGTTATTATTCGTTCAAGCACGAAAGAGAAGTGGATTCTGGCACGCGATGCGCGTCGTCCTGTGCCAGCAGGACATTCACAGACAGCGCGTTCTCTTTTGTCTTTTCGCGGTTGCATGGTTTAAAAGCATTTGCATGAATAAGAACGTGATTATATAATGTAACGCTAGCCAAAGGATGACAGAAAAAAACGGATGCTGCGTTAATTGTGTTTAAATGTTTTTTAACGCGTTAAACTGAAAAACATTAATCGCACACGTTACCGTTGACAGCAGCACGGACATAACCGATGTGTTTGTGAATATGCGGCAAGACGGACGTTGTGACAATGTTTCGTGTGTATTTGACCGTAAGCGCAACAAGCCATGAAAAAGAGGCAGCTTTATGTGTGGACGCTGGGAATGAAGCACGAGAATGAAATCATGCGGAAATCGCAATTCAACGAACGCAGAAAACGTATGATTTGCATTTTTTATTATGAATTTGTGTGCATTATTTGTTGTTATTAGACGCTTCCGACGATGCAAGATTATTATTTTTTAACACATTTTAGCAATTTTAAAATGTTTAATGGAGTTTTTACACGGCACCCCTGCTCTCGCCAGAAGGCACCCCAGGGTGCCGCGGCACCCCGTTTGGGAAACACTGCTCTAGATGGCCTTATATCTCTATATGGAGTAAATGAGCTGTTCCGCTGGGTCCTAAAGTCAGTTTGCTTAAGTATGCATTAAATCTTTTTTTTTTTGTAAAGTTTTAGCATTTTTAGTTTGAATTTTGAGCATTTTAAGTTTTTCTATCATTCCTCGCATTCCATTCATTCCAATGGGGGTCAGATTGACCCGCGAGAGAAGGATCTGTTACGTTTTTCCATTTTTTTGTTTGTGTATTCGTGCGACAAAAGTCCAGGGGTCTTGGACCCCTCTGATCAACACTCAACTTTAAAAAAAAAAAATCAAAAATATTTTGACCCGAGAGATGGATGAAGGTTTTGCTACACTAACTTGAGGCTTCAGTGTAAGATCAGTTCAGAGCCCATAATTGACCCTACTGTAAAGTACTACCATGTTTGCTATTATTGCTATTGTGTGAATTGTTGATTAACTCTCCTTGTATGCTATGCGTCTCTCAGATTTTCGTGAAAGGTGTCGTCAATCAGGAAGCTCAACAAGAGTTCCAGTTTCCCGAGGTGCTCCACTGTGTGTTCTGTGGCGCAAAAGGGCTGTTCATGGACTGCCTGACTAAAAACACCTCTGCGCATATAGTGGTAGGTGACAATGCATTATTTTATGTTTCGTTATCAGTATTTTGTCTTACTGTCTCGAGAAATATCGAATCATCCTTGAAACAAGATAAAGTTACTTGGGGAAACTAAATAAAAACGCATAACTTGAATATACTGAACGGTATCTTGACAAAAAAACACAAGTGGAATTTTATTTTAATTGTGGTCAAGGAAAAGTGTGCTTTCTGTAATCTGTTCTGTTTGTCACTTGGACGCTTGTAAAAAACAGAGTGTGCTTTGCACAATCTACATTATGTTGATATTTAAAGTGTAAATTGCAGGTTAACCACCACAACCAATAAATGTGTTAATTAAAGTGCTCAATATGTATATATTTAAACATTTCTGTCTTAAAATGCGTTAAAATACCATTTATTGGGGTTTCTTCAAAGGTAGCATGTTTTTTACCGTAACTGGGTGATGACATCATAAGAGGGAGTAGCAACCCATACTCTGCTAGATTCCTACTGTTAGTTAGCCTGGGAAAACCCAGACGAACTTCCGGCAAATTTAGATTTGCTCTGCAAGTTAGTCTGGCGTAGAGCCCATTCAAGCTCATTTCCAATCTTTCCAAATCGAGGCACCAATCAAAAACGTTGAGGCGGACTTTACAAGATGACGATCGATCTGATTGGTTTTAGGTCTATCCAATTGCGCCCAGAGGCATTTGAGCGACGTCCGTTGGTGACGCCCCTTTGGAAGTGAGCTGTCAATTAACCCTCCCCAGACCCTAACTCAGTTACGACTGAGAATGGTCTGGTTTTAACCAGGCTAACTGTTAGTGGCTTGACTATGGACAATTCTGAACCAGTCAGGCGTGAGAGAGGGGAGGAAATTGCCAGAAATCATGGCCTTCAAAGAGTTGTCAATGCTCGGTGTGAGGAAAATGAGTGGAGGGTAGGCCAGGTGTCCTGGTGAGTAGCTAGAGCTAGCCTAGGTTAACCTGGTGCTAACCCGGATAACATTAGGGAACAAGCCAAAGTCTTTTCAAAATCTTGTCGTCATCTAGAACAGCAAGGAGGGACAACGACTGAAGACATTATTTACCTACATGTTGTTAGTAGTCCTAATCAGAGCTGTAGAGATGCACACACTGCACAGGCACAATGGCGCTTTTGCTGGCATCTGCAGACAGAACGCGATATAGGGAATGGAGATGTTGAAAGAAAAAGAGAAGGGACCCGGGAGAAACTAAATGCCACTGACAAAAAACGTTATTTGGACATACTATCCGCGATAAACAACGTTGATACATATGATTTAGTTTTGGTGTTTGTTTTAGTAGCCTATGCCAAGTTGATTACTATTGTACATAATGTTCTAGCTGTTTGACCTGAGAAGCAGCTCTCATAGTTAATGTTAGCTATTTTCAGCATATGTTAAGTTTTCATAGGTTGTGCAAGAAAAAAATTGTTGTACATTACTTTATAATGCCACAAGATGGGGTAACTTGTTAAACACAACTGTGCCTTATTGCCATCAGTTAATGTTGACATTTAAAAATGAGGGTATTTGGTAGTTTATTGTAAAATAGTTTGATGTATCTTTGCCCATCCCAGTTTAAGTGTACTTAAAGGGTCTTTGTGGATGCAATCAGTACAGTACTTTTATCTGCAACAGATAAAAGTCACAATGTATTTATTAAGCAGCTATATAACAACTTGATTCTCAAACATTTTAAAACGGCATGTAAAAAGATGTACAGAATATCAAAGCAAATTGTTAACTGAAAACAAAATAAATATAATTTGATTCATGCAATGTGGCCTGGCTTTATCATCTGCTAACATGAACCTCACGTTCAACATAATTCATCAACTATCCTCCTAACTGTTAGTCATCGAGGAATATACAATACACAACCTCTTGCTTTGTACAACTTTTAACAAACGTAGTATGCAGTGGAGGACAGTAACTAAGTAAAGTTTTTCCTCCTGATCGCGGCACCCCACGGGATCCGGCGTCTTCTCGTCAGTCCTCGACCTGCTTCCCTGGTTGTTTTTTCTTAGAAAGAAAGCTGAAAAAACATATTCCGTTGTTCAGTTTCCTCCCTGAACGATCGTGTGCCCTGCTGTGGCAATTTAACTGAAAAACCATATCGACGTTTATTAAAATCTCGACAGAAAATCCAAACACAGCCTCCAACACACGCATTCAAATACAGCGGTATAGGACGCGATCCTGTAAATATGGCGGCGGACCCATAATGCAACACGGCGTGACGTCATCTTCACATTCCCTATTTCGTGTGCTAAATCGCAACTAATTTGCGATGCTCATTGTCAGAAAGAAAAAATGAGGTTGATGTCCCTATCGCTGTGTTTGACAGGTGTTTGTGTGGAATCAGCAGTGGAGAGTATGTGCTGCCTTGAGGTGAACGTGTATGAGTTTAGCGGAGCAGCTCGACCCGCGACCGGCACACCTGACGTGCCTCACGCAGCATCCTGGTTTTGACGCATGCTGCCTGAACCCGTTTGTTTTCCGAATAGCTGACTCTCATTTCAGGCAGGATCACGGCACTTGAAGCCAGCACACACGAGTATGTTTACAATGGAGTCATTTCATTCATCAACACCATATTTGCTAGCTGAGTTAGGTCTCCAATATAACTGCTAGCCTACTTGCCGTTAGACTAACGGTAACTCTAGGTTAATGCCAAATATCTTATATTACCAGTATAAAGTAGCCTACATTATTTTAAATAGCCTATATCTAATCAGTGACAGAGTGCAAGGCAAGCATATTCATCTAAAATAATTCTGTATTTTCAACTTCAGAATCATGAATATTATTATAATTGTCATCATTGTCCTGTGCATTGGGTTACCAGAACCAAGTCACCTTGTTAACCTTTTCCCATATGTCTCGGAGTATCGCAATAATGTCGTACTGTGAGTTCAGTATCGTGACAGGAGGGTATCGTTACACTCCTAATACATACTAATTTGCCTGTGAATATGCTCTTGAATTGCTTACTGCATCACTAATAAAAGTGCATACAGTACAAATCAATAACCTGCAAGATGAAGGTTATCTGAAAGGTTACTAAATAAAATGCATGATATGCAAGATAAAGCTTACCTGAAACACAAACTTAAAATGCATACCAATTTGCTGTGACTATGCTCTTGAATTGCTTACTGTCCCATAGTAAATCCTGTTGTGTAGGTATAATGATCCCGGTTCTGTTTGTTAAACCTCCTGCAGCTGGGATCCCAAGGCTTTCTCCTCATAACCGGACTGGCAGAACCTGTGGTGAAAGCCTATTCCTTTATCACAGACCTGGTGGAGAAATACAGGAGTAGCCAGGGACGGCGTGCCGAGACCGGGATCGGGATAGCGGGAGAATCCCTGGAGTCACGTCGGGCCTTCAAGTCCCTGGTTGAGAATCTGGAGGACCGGCACACCCTCGACCTGCTGGTGTTACCGGTGATTGTGAAGGAGGCTCTGCTGGACCTGGTGAAGCAGTCCGGATTTGACTCGTATGCAAAGCGGCACCAGGAAGGTCTAATCCCATTGGAAGCCAATGGATCATTAGCGGTGCAGAGAAGCGTTTATGATCATAAAGCAGAAAACTCACATTCCCAGCATCCGCAATCTGCTTATGACAGGATTAACGGCACGGATGATTTCAGAAATGAATCCCACGGTACGTTTCCCAGAGGCTTTACCCTCAACTCACCTGAGTCTCCAGAACCAGAACCTGAATCCGAGACTCCTGCTGCTCCGTCGTCCGTGAGAAACAAAGAGGAGTTCGAGCACCTTCTCAAGTTTTTCAGCGCTATGGGATTCACCGAAGAGGTTGTGCACGACGTTCTGGCCCGAACCGGCCCTAAAGAAGCCTCGCAGCTTCTGGATTTGATTCAACAGGAGCACGACAAAACTAACCAGCGGAAGAATAAAGACAATGCGGCTAGAGAAACACACGAGGCCATTGAAGTAGGAGAGGAGAATGCTAAAGAGGAAGACTTCGTCTTGGGGGTGTTGAAGGCGGCGGCGGCCACTTGTGGATACACTGAGGACAGAGTAATGGAAGTGTACGGCAATCTACCCGAGCTCAAGCCACACGAGCTGCTCATGCAACTGCAGAAACAAGAGTTCGCCGAACACGCCATTGGGACGAGAAATGGTGCAAAGCAAGCTGATTGGACGATTGAGACGAATCCAGTGGCAGATTTTGAAGAAGTCGATTCTGGGAACGGAAACGGAGCGACAAAGCTAGGCATGTCCAAACCGTTAAGCGTTCCCTCAGTGAGAGGCCCGCCTCAGACTACATACGCCTTTGAAAACACGAATCCCGACGCACAGCCAGGGAATCTGCTGGCACAATCGCCTCCACGGAGGATCAAACCAAACATTGATCTCGGTTTCCCAAATCTCTCCAATCACGTCATTGCGCCCAAACCGAGAGCGTCGGAGGCGTCTGTGGTCACGGGACCTCAGCGGTTCCTCGAGAGCCTGAAGACGCCATTCAAACTGGAGCTGTCGGACGAGCCTGGCGACCCCATGCTGCGTCAGGTCATCATCGACGGCAGCAATGTTGCAATGAGGTAGGCTTGCTTTGATAGTCTATTTTTTTTTTTTTATAAAATAATTTAGTTCAGTTGGAGGACACGCACTACAATTAAAAACTGAACGGTGTCTGCTTAATAAATCGTGAGCTGAACGAGCGTCGCAGCACAGAACTGACAAAATGATGACGGGGGAATATTTGGTGTCAAAGCGAAATGTAAAAGAGCCTATTTAAACAAATTTGTTATTGTATTTGTTTTATTGTGGTGTTTTTCATTAAGAATAATAGGCTAATGAACTCACCATTCAAGCAATCCGCCCCCCAATTGGCGCTAATTTGAAAGTGAAACTAAAATGCGCACAGCCACAGCATTTTACTTTCACCTTTAAATTAGCGATTCAAAAGCCCCCGCCGGTGATACCGGTGTTGTCACACGTCGATTAACCGGTGGGAAAATATCCACACCATCACATCCCTAAGTGAGGTAAACATCGCAATATGATGCGTGCTATAGAGTGTGTGTTTCAGTCGACTTGCCATATTGACAGAAAATTCTGTCGACATGGATAATTAGATGATATTTGGTGTTTTTGTGCTGACTGACTTAATAATAATTGATTAAATGTAAAAGTAAAGGTAAAAATTAAATGTAAGGTTAGAAAAATGCCATTATTCAAATCTAATTGGATGTATGCATTATATTTTATGTTAAATTCTTACATTTAATCTATAAATATTAATAAAAATAGATATTAAATTCCCTTTTATCCCTTAAAACTCACCTTTGATCACCAAAATGACATATTTAAATTAAAATATCTTGAATGTAACTCGACACCCTTGCCTCATTTAGTATGTGTGGTTCTATGAATATGCAAATGAGCCCCGCCTCCACTCACTCACTCACTCACTCAGAGATCCACTCGTTGACGATCACACGTTGATTTGATTGGTTACAAGGTAGTTTGTGACGTCAGAAACACCAGCGATTTCAAACCGTGTTTTTGAGACTGTCTTTGGTTCACTGCAGTTTTAAGGAGAAAATACTCAGCAATGCTGTCGACTTATGAATTTACACATGGATTGTCTTGAAGCATATTAAAAACACCACATAGACATATAAACAACATTAAAAACGGGATTTTCACTACAGGGGGACTTTAAAACGAGACTGTATATTTATAGAACCGCGTATACTAAATGAGGCAAGGGTGCCGAGCTACATTCAAGATATTTTAAGGGATGAAATGATTGACTACAGGGGGACTTGCATGTTGATGTATTCATACTGGAAATACAGAGGATGAACAGTGCTTTAGCAGTGACGAGAAGACATGATTCATGATGACATTATTGATAAGATAACTGAGCAGCAGATGATGCGTTTAGGGAGTGAATGTTTCAGTGTTTTCTCACATGAACTAGAGCAGTGAAACTGTGAATGTGATCTGATCCTCCACAGTCACGGGTTGGGGTTTTTCTTCTCCTGTCGAGGCATCGCTCTGGCCGTTCAGCACTTCTGGGCAAGAGGACATCGAGAAATCACTGTGTTCATCCCTCAGTGGAGGCAGAAGAATAACTCCAAGAATAAAGGTGATGCTCACTTTATGCCTTATTGGCATCTTAAGGCTCGTTCACACCAAGAACGATAACTATAACAGTGTTTCCGCTACATTCATTCTGTGGTGGTGGGCCGCCACACCAAACATCCTCCCGCCACGGCTGCAGCTTGTCAGTGACGTCCGATATTGTGCCCACTATTCTGTTATAGTTAAGCCCCACCGCGCCGAGCCGAACCGTACTGAGCCGTACCGAGCCGTACCATGCAGTGGAAAAGCGCCAATAGTTAAGCCCAACTAAATTCATAAAACATTGTAAAGCACCATGCGGTTTTTGTGCACTACATTGTTTCTGGAGCCATTCAATAGCTTAAAGTGAGGTACTAATGAATATTTAAGTCGTTAAGTTAAAGTTAATGGAAACTTATCTCTCCCCAGTCATTCTCCATTCAGCATTCAAACAGCGTGTCACGAAAATAATCGGCTTTCAGTTTTTGGCCGAAAATATGCACTGAAATGACCAGGATTCATTCTCGCGCAGCTTGTTTAGTAACTTCACAAGCGGATCTTTTCTGTTCCGTGCGTGCGTCGCGCTCTCCGCTTCGCGTGTGTGTCTGAGAGTGTGTGTGTCGGAATATGCAAATGAGCATATTCTATCTACATTCTGTCATATGATTCCGCATATACATTCTGTCATATGCGATCTACATTCTGCTCAATGTTCCGCTCCATGTTTATTCTTCTGCTCTGTTGTTCATGGCCCAAACGCTCCAATCATGTACCGATCACGCACTGGAAAAGCAAAGTCCGCTGAAATAATGTGACATTTCTCGTCTAGTAGAAGACTTCTGTTTGCAAGAGCCCTCCTGAGCTGGTATAGCCATGCTGGGCAACAGTGGTCACATGACCTGCCCTGATCACGTGCTCTGGTAATAATAGCTTTGTAGCACTATATGCCTACTTTATTTTGATAATTAGTCAAAAAATAAATCTGAGTATGTTGCATAGAACTGAATGAAGAATAATATATTGATATTTCCCTTATATTTATTTATTGATATTTCACGACAGATCTCCACCTGCGGTTAGAAGAAGAGTTTCTAGTTTTCATGACATGTGGACTCAATAAATCCTGATCTTGAGCAAAATAAGCAAGCTGACATTCAGTATAATCTGTATCTTTTATTTTAGAATACATACAAATGTAATTTAAGTCTTTTAGTTCGTCAGGAGATTTAAAGTGTGGTTTTTGAAGAGTGCGCATGTGTGAACGAGCTCTAGCGCGTAAGAACGAGCCGATGATTTAATCTGGAAATAAAGCAAAATAACTGAGAACATTTAGAAACAGTCCTCAGACGCCTCAAACAGATTCATTAAAAGTAGTTATGACATCATTAACCAACGTGGTTGAACGACTACTTTGCGACACTACGGTTTCGGGAAGCAGTCGTGACTAGCTAGTTGATTCTTCAACGATGCATCGCACTATGATAGTTAAGCAGCGAGTTACGGCGTTCCAACGATATCGTTCCTCTATGCGTTTATCGTAATAGTTGTGGTGTGGACTTCCCTGTTCTCAAAGAGTTAGAATGATCAGTAAAACATTATAGTTAAAGCTACCATGAATGGTTGGAGAAACGAAGCTTTTGAATCAGTTGAATCAAATGAGTCGAAGCGCTGGAAACGCCACCTTCTGGTCATTCAAGGAAAACTCATGTAAACAAGCCGAATGAAGATGTTTTCATGAAAGTGTCATTTATTAAATGCGATCTACTTGATTAAATGCTATTTAATCTGCAGATTCTGTAAACTCATTGTGTTATTAAGCAGCGCTGGGCAAACAAGGTCAATCTTTTGTTATTTTGTGTGCTCTGTGTTTCCTGTAGAAAAGCATTACCTGACGAAA
Source organism: Siphateles boraxobius (assembly GCF_051911475.1). NCBI lineage: Eukaryota > Metazoa > Chordata > Actinopteri > Cypriniformes > Leuciscidae > Siphateles > Siphateles boraxobius. The sequence continues at coordinate 948,332 of NW_027508734.1, forward strand.
CTGCATGATCTGGGTTTCGTGTCGTACACTCCCTCCAGAGAGGTCGAGGGCAAGAGAATCAACTCCTACGACGACCGGTAACTCATCGTTCCTCTCAGACCAACACAATCGTGTTCCAGAGCGAGGATTTCACCCACAAATGACCATTTCTTTCTTCTGCAAAACATGGAAGAGGATGTCTTGAGAAATGATGGTTCAATGTTGTTCAAAATATTGTCTTTTGTGTTAGTTATACAGGTTTGAACGACAGAAAATTTGTAAATGATGACAGAAATACATTATTGTCAGAATTAAAATATTCGTTCAAAATCAGTGATCATCTGTAATATTATCTGACAATTTAGTTGATGTTCAAACAACAACTTTAAGTTTTATCATCAGAATTTAAGTTTTCTTGTCATGATTTCCAACATTTAAGAAGACCTGAAATATTTAGGCCGAAATTATAAATATATGTATTTGTATTGCAGATAAAATATCCATGCATTTGGATTACACAGTTTTAACATAAAAAACTAATAAACGTAATGTCAGTCAAACATAAATTAACAGAGTTCTGCTCTCATAAAAAAGTTTTATTAATATAATAATCTCAATGTATCTGATTTTATTTTAAAAATCATATTTTCAAATCATATTAGCACATAAATCTTAAATTTCTGCCTGATGTTTTGAGTGGCAGCTGTGATGAAACGCTGATTTCTTCAGATAACGAGTGATTGTTGTTCAGATTCATGCTGGCGCTGGCACAGAAGACGAACGGAGTGATTGTGACGAACGACAACCTGAGAGATCTAGTGGACGAATCGCCCGCGTGGAGAGACATCATAAAGAAGAGGTAACGTCAGATCCAACTTACACTCATTTATCTTCAGCCTTTCCTGCCATAACTTATGTATAAAGCGTTTCAGACACAAGTATATTTCTGCTGCCTTCCTTTTGAAACAGAGTTATCCTGAGTTATCAATGGCTTAAAGTGCCCGTTATGCTATTATTAAGACTCCAGTTTATGTTTATGAGTCTCGTACAACAGGTTCACATTCACCCAAGGTGAAAAACACTCTAATGATATCCATATATTTTCTCTCAGTGTCTGAAACGCTTCGTTCGAAGATTCAGTCTCTCTAAGCCCCGCCTCTCTGAGAGCTGCTCTGCTGTGATTGGTCAGAAAGCAAACGCTCATTATCATATCTGAATCTCAGCTCTTGATCACAGTGATACGAACAGAAATGATGGAGTGGGTTTTACCGTATCGATCTCAGAAAACAGCGTCTTCTCGACACGAACAACACAAACTCTTCCAGTCTCAGATACACTAGTGTTTGAGGGCGGAGCTAAGAGACACTGCTCAGCCAATCAGGTGACATTATGCAAATTAGGGTTTAGTGTTAATTTATAGGGTTATAGATTATGCATAATTACATGTAACCCTCAACTAAATCCTGATCCTACCCTAACTCTATAGTAAGTGCATGTAGTTGCTTAATATTACTTACTGTAACAATGACTCCTTAAAATAAAGTGCAACCCAAATTAGTCGTAAACCTACGCAGGTTCAGCAGAAGTGAGACTGAATTACTGACGACTCGTTTCAGTTCAGAATCAACCCATAAACTCCTTCACAAACAGCTCTATCACACAGTTCTTGTGATATATGATTGCTTGTGTCAGTTTGCTACAGTACGTGTTTGCTGGAGATCTCTTCATGTTGCCTGATGATCCTCTGGGCCGTGGCGGACCACACCTGAGAGACTTCCTGCACAAACACAACCGGTAACACTCACTTCCACTGACAAATCTGTGTGTTTTTATCATATACACACACCACTGTTCAAAACTCTGGGATCTGTGAGATTATTAAATGTGTCAGTGTTCAGATTTTTGTGGAAACTGTGATACATTTTATTTTTCCGGATTCTTTGATGAATAGAAAGTTGAAAAAAAACAGCATTAATCTGAAACAGAATCTTTTGTAACATTATAAATGTCTTCACTGTCACTTTTGATCAGTTTAATGCGTCCTTGAAGAATAGAAGTATTAATTTATTTTAAAAAATCTTACTGAACCCAAACTTTTGAATGGTAGTGTGCATAATTTATTTACAGTGTATTGTTTTTATACACATACTCAAATCATTATTATCATTATATATTAACAACATTTACGCCAAAGTTTGCATTAGTGTTGTTTTTTCTGATAAACACAGCGCTGTTCATTTGGAGATCCACCAAACAATGCCATTTATTTGTAAACCGCATTTTGAAATATTAAAGCAACGATAAAAAATTTTATTGACCCCACAAAAAATCACTTTCAGCAGATATTCATGTCTGAACTTCACAGTCTTGAGTTTATCAATCTTGGGTTTCTTCAGTCTTTCTCTTCTCCACATTATTCCACTTTGCATTTGCTTTGAATTATGGGTGTAACTTCCGTTAAGCTGTAAACAATCAGTGAAAGACTCGCTCTATGAACGCAATACGTTAAAAAAAAAGTGTCGGAATGAGATGACATTAATCTACTCACCATCCAACATTAAAAGGAAATTTAAAAGTGTAAAAGCATCAACAAGGTACTTTTACCAGACCGTGAATAACCCCAAAAACACGATTCTTTCCACAGCAATACAGACGGGTTAAATATCACTGTAGTAATATATATCTGTATTATATAACATATGTTGCCTTAATCAGAAATGTTCATTAACTTCAGCATTACGTGATACTATTTCAAAGTGATTTCCATCATTTTGACAGATTATAAATAGTATTTCCCTGTGAAAACAAACCTGGAAAGAGACGTGAGGATTTGAGGAGAATAACGAGAGATTCTTGAATTATTAATGGAATATATCGCAAATTAAATTCGGGAGAACAGACCACAAATGTGCAGTATATGTCGTCCTTTTCATACTTTTACAGAGGATTGAGAAGGGAAAAAAGAAAATAATAACGAGGGAGAGTAAGCAGCGACTGAAAGAGCTCTTGCCGTAGATATTCTTGTTATAACGTCACGTTCAAATACCAGTGTAACGTTATTCTCATGATGTCTGAAAATAAACCAGACGGGAAATTGACAGCTCCAGTCACACTGACGGATCAGCTTTATATGTAGGACGACCTTTTGATTTGAAATTATTCATTTCAGCCTTTTTGAATGGAAGTTCCCCAAACCGGAAGTGCCGCCCAGCAACAGTTTCAGCGACATTTCTCAAATGAATAATATTTAATGTTTCTGAGGAGATCTGCTAGCTTGTTTATTACACAGAGCGCTCGCTGCGAGTCTGACAGGAGGGTGGCTGGACCAATCGCGTGCCGGTCAGTCGAAACGGCTTCCCATCGACAAATGATCAGCATTTGTGTACATTTATAAGCTTTTTGATTGGTTCTATACAGCGTGTAACATCATTTGGAGAGCAGAGATAGTGACGTTTCAGGGGAATCCCGGGAAATGCTCAGAGGTGACGAGAGCAATGTTCATTTCCAGCGAATTTAGTTAAACTTTAATACTCATTTATATACCTTTACTCAATTATCTGGACTACGAAACTTTGGGAGATTATTTTTGAATGTCTGTTCTTTGAAATTAGCACAAAAAAAAAACATAATTTTTCCACATAATCGGCCCATATCTTAAAATGGAGCGTTGCGACTTCCGACTCATTTCGCCAGATCGGGTCACATGTGTAGGACGACCTTATGATTTGACATGATTCGTTTCAGTCTTTTTGAATGGAAGTTCCCCAAACCGGAAGTGCCGCCCATAATTCATAACGCAGGAAACTCGTCAGGAATAATGAGGATAAACTAAAGCAAACCCAAGACTATCGCTGACATGTGTTGTGAATGTGTCGTCAGCAGTTCCCCTGTTCCTGGAAGCCACACGTTCGCAGGCTCCTCGTCCTCCTCCTCTCCGTCCCCCGCGGCCCGCGCTCACAGCGAGCTCCTGCAGTACCGGGACCGGACCCCAGGGGGCAGAGGTCAGGGGTCAGGCGAGAGGACCGTGCAGGAGACGCTGGCGCTTCAGCAGAGTTTACTCTCCATCTTCCCGGGTCAGGAGAGCGTGATCATCATGATCCTTCAGTGTCACCCGACGCTGCGAGACCTGGAGCGGATCACACACCTCGTGCTGGAGCAACAGGAGTAAACACATCATCTTACAGTGCGTTTGAATCGTAATCAGGGTCTATACACTCATGAAGTGAGGATGACGAAGACTTTTAGGTGACGTTTATAATGTGTGCAACACTTTACAATGAGGTTTTTATTAGTTAACATGAGCTACGGAATTAGCAATACTTCTACAGCATTTATTTATCTTAGTTACGGTTGATTTCAACATTATTCTAACGTCATTTTTTAACGTTAGTTAATGCACTGAACAAACAAGATAAATGCTTTAGAAATGCACTGCACATTGTTTGTTAATGCATAACTGATGTAAACAAATACTTCTACAGCGTTTATTGATCTTAGTGACTGTTGATTTAAACGTTATTAAAATCAAAAATTGTATTTATTAACGTTAGTTATACCATGGTCAGGGTGAATACTCGATTCTGATTGGCTGCAGGGTGTCCATTATTAAAGGATAGAGGACACCTAGTAAAGGAGTTCTGGTGAAACCGTTCGAAATTAATAAATAAACGCGCTGGCTACATCAGCTGTGAGTAACCATAGCAACAGGAAAGTAACAAAACAAAACAAACATCTAGTTAACCGCTATACACAGCCTAAAAAATAACTATGCCAACCTGTGTGTTTTAATTCTGTGTTAAAAAAAAAACGTAAGTGTAACGCCCATGGCTAGACAAGTCTAACTCGCATGAAAAAAAATACGTAAACTTTCTGTCTCGTAAGTTAGCTAAACCGAAGCGTTCTACGAGCTAAGCGGACTATTATATCTCCGGTTGCTAAATAAACCGTCAGGCGCGTAACCAGGGAATCCAAGTTATTGTTTGTAAAAACTTAAGATTTCGATTGTAAAACTAATTAAAATATAAACTAATGTTATAAAAATGTGTTATTTGGCAAGTGACCGTGGTATAAGCGGGTTAATGCCCGACGAGGTGTCCATTGTCACGCCTCGCCGTCCTCCATTAATACCTGACTATGGACACCTCGTCGGGCATTAACCCTCACCTAATGCACTGAACAAACAATGAACAATTATATAAGATAAGATAAATGCTTTAGAAATATAACAAACAAGTCACCGTTATTTATGTTTCGCTTTTTACAATACAGATTCTATCAAAGCTTTACAGAGATAACAGGAAAATAATACAACAAAGTTTATTTCTTGAAGAAAATATCGTCATCGTCCGCCTTAAGGCAGATCAACAATATTGTTAAATATTAAATGTCCCCAATTAAAAACGTTAAGACCTTATTATAAAGTGTTACCGTTATTTGAAATGTTGTTGTTCATGACTATTTATTTTCACATGCTTCTTTCTTAAAGTAAGAATTAATGAAAAGGAATGCAAAAAAAAAATCAGAGTTTATTTTTAAATGTTTTCTCTATCAGGGACTGCGGGTGTAATTGAGCAATGCATGTTTACATTTTGTATTTTTATACTGATGTTCACTAACATGCAATGTCCCTAATTAATAAATCCATAAAACGGGTTGTCAGTGAGTTTGTGTGACGGGTAATCTACATAGAGCAGACCAACAGTAATCCCACGGCTATTCATTTATTGTTATATTTATTATTACTTGATGTATTATAATATTATTATTTGACTAATGAGGTGCTTGTGTGTTTAATTTTGCAGCACTCTGAATGTTAATGCTCTTTTACTGACTGCTAATATGTTATTAAAATCATTTATAAATAACAAACTTAAGGGTTGCATTGACAAGAACCCGTTGGAGACAATTGATGAAAAAAAGTAATATTTTCTTATTAGAACAATTAATATCTACACCTGTGTTTAATGTTAACTCCTTTTTTTTTTTACTCTATTTATTTTTTAGTCTACAAAACAGCCACCTGAAAGAACACGTATGTAATAATGTGGATTATGAGTATTAAAGATGCATGAAGGTATATTCAAATTACCAGACATTAAAGGTGCTATATGTAGTTCTTCTTCTAACATTAATCTTTTTTTATTGCCTGTGTGTGAAGGGGTTGTAATCACACATTGCAATGATCCACTTGTCGGGTTTTGCTATTACCTCTGAAGGCCAGTATTCCTATTTCAATTGTTGCAATCTGAAACATCACCGCTAGAAGCCGCTAAAAACTACACATAGCTCCTTAAAAATGCAAAATGGAAAATTATAATACATTTAAATCTCATGTAATAACTTTTTAAACTCCCCCTGTAGTCAATAATTGTATCCCTTAAAACACGGGTTTTCAAACTTTTTGTGTGTGTGGACCGCTATTTGTAATCAAGAATTTTCGCGGACCACCTCATAATACACACAATAAAATATGTCTACACACAGTCCTACCTTAATCCGGACCTCTAAATAGGCTTACTAGCACTAAAACTATAACTGGTCATCACATCAGTACAACAGGCTTGTTAAAACACAGTTTACTGCACAACAGCTGCCACATATTTCATTTATTTATTTACTCAAGCGCCCGAGGGCATAATCAGGTTGATTTGAACAACAGGCTTATTTCCATAGCAATGGAGTATGAAATCTATACAGTAATAAGAACTGAACTTGACTTGGATATAGTCAGCATTTCAAAACCTTTGGCGATTTTAGGGGATTATTAACGTTAATCTTCCTCGTTAAAAAGTCCTCAAAAAGTAGGCTTGAGTTTGTCCACTTAACACATCCACAAAACATTTCAGAAACGCGAGGTCAAGAAACTAACGTTAACTGGAAATTAAAATAATAACAGGTCTTATTCATTCCATTTATAAACTCCACTAGCCTATTTTAGTAATCACACAATAACTTGACAATTTTATATAAATATAGGCCTACATATTCTTTTTACTTTTTTTATGGGAATTTCCTGGTAAAATGAAGGTTAAAAAAATATTTTATATTTGATTTAGCCTTTCCACGGACCACCGTTTGGGAATCGCTGCCTTAAAACGCATCTTTAATCACCAAAATTACCCATTTAAACGTTTCCTTGAAAACATATTTTTTATGTCTTAAAATATCTTGAATGTAACTCGACACCCTTGCCTAATTTAGTATGCGTGGTTCTATGAATATGCAAATGAGCCCCGCCTCCACTCACTCACTCAGAGATCCACTCGTTGACGATCACACGTTGATCTGATTGGTTACAAGGTAGTTTGTGACGTCAGAAACACCAGCGATTTCAAAGCGTGTTTTTGAGACTGTCTTTGGTTCACTGCAGTTTTAAGGAGAAAATACTCAGCAATGCTGTCGACTTATGAATTTACTCATGGTTTGTCTTAAAGCATATTAAAAACTCCACATAGACATATAAACAACATTAAAAGCTGGATTTAAAACAGTAAATATCCATGTTCATGCTGCGTACACTAGAGGGCACTATATCATTTACATTTATTCATTTAGCTGACGCTTTTATCCAAAGCGACTTACAATTGCTATATTTCAGAGGTCGCACGCCTCTGGATCAACTAGGGGTTAAGTGTCTTGCTCAGGGACACATTGGTGTCTCACAGTGGATTCGAACCCGGGTCTCTCACACCAAAGGCATGTGTCTTATCCACTGCGCCATCACCACCCCTTCGTTCAACACTTATTCGTTTAAAAAACAATTTGAAATGGTCAGTGAATGTGGCTCCAAACAAAAAGCCTTCAGAGAGGGAAATTAGCCTTAAAACCATCTTGCATTACAGGACAAACATAAGAGAGCAGGAATGTAGAAAAACTTTAGAAAACAATCAGACACTGAGAAAACATCTAGCATATCATGAAATACTTGGGTTTTATTGCAAGAAAATGATATTAGTCAGACGAGACAGTTCTCTCTGAAAATAATAAGACACTGCAGATATCTAGTTCTGAGGAGTTAGATGTTGTAAGGATTCGCCACCTCAGTCTCATGTTTATGAGGAGCTTTATTTAGATGATATGATGTTATGTTTAAGCATACAAAGAGCTGCTCTGACTGCCTAAAACTGGCAGAGTGCTGAATGTGAACTCTAAAGGCCTGAACAGGGCAGCGTAAGTGATGCCCGGCTCACACTACAGGAGTGTTAAAACCCTAACCGATGGTGAAATCTGGTTTCAGCACACACTGAAGGAGAATCTTTGCAGATTTTCTTCCTTCCAATCTTAAACATGCTCACACTACAAGATTCGAAAACCACGGCGCATCAAACACTACACAATGTTATTAAGATGATCGTGCCAGAGGAAGCCTTGATATGATTCCACCATGATCACGTGATCTCACGCAACCGATCGGAAGCGGAAAAGTGGATGTAAACAAAATATGAAAGAGAACAGTCTGCGTTTCATGGAGGACTTTTCGGCTTGAGATCGTGAAAGGAGGAGGAAGCTGTGGCCAGAGATTCAGAGGGGAAGACTGCATACTTCATCAGAGGCAGAGCTTTCATTCATGGACAGGGTGAAATCGTTCTTTCTAATTGTCTGTTTATTTATTTAAAAGGGACAATGCACATTAATGAACATAAGGACAATGTCCAAATGTAAATGAGCCAGATTTAGCCATACAGACTAATTTTCATCCGGAGTCCCTGACAGGTTCTTATTATAAAAAAACTGTAAAAACATTGATTACAGAAAACATTAAGAACATAAACCATTGAAGATTTTATACATAAGCAAGATATCAGCATATTTTACCATATTTTCCCAGTTTAAAAAAAACATGTTTCTCTAAAATATTACAATGATGAAATGAACTTAACTTATTATCCATTATTTTCAAAGCCTGTTTATAGACTATTTTTAGTGACTGTGATGCAGTCCTTCCTGTCGTTCATATGCGACAATATCATGGCATTGATGTACAACATGAGGCCTCTATAGTTACATTACTTCTAATATACCTACAATTTACCAAATTAAATTTAATTCTATTTACAACTTTTATAACTTGTGATTTAAATGGTGCTGCTGTAAGCTGACCTTTTTCAGCACTTTTCGATGTTGTGACCTATTTTCAATGAATGTTTGATTCCCTAGTTCAGTCTTTAAGCAGGTTAATAGTGTTTGTGTTCTTTAAATGTCTTTTTCTGTTTTGTCTTTAAATGCCAGGGCCTGTATTCATAAAGAATCTTAATGCAAAGAGTAGCTCCTAGTGACAAAATTCTAAGAAAATTCTTAGAAATGTGGGCGTTTACTCTTAAAATTAAAGAAAAAATCCTAGTAAAGAAAAAAGTAATTCAGAAAGCATCTTAACCCTTAAAAGAGGTCTTAAGGTCAAAATTGTTAGGAGCACGGACGAGGACTTTTAAGAGGCTTAAGAGTTTCTTTAGCAGAGGAGAAAATGGCAGAAAGACGAAGAGGGAGAAGACAGTGAGTTAAAACCAACATTCAAACCACCACTTAAATAGACAGTGGAACAATTTTTATCATTCTAATCCAATCAAATACCTTATAGGAAATTAACAGTATGTGAAATAAAAAAAGGATTTATATACACAAATATAATGTGTGTGTGTATGTGTGTGTGTATGAGAACGGTCAAATAGGAAAAATTACGCATGTAATTTCAAAGTGAAGGCTTAGAATAGATCCTATACTTAAAATTCAATTCAATTCAAATTTATTTGTATAGCGCTTTTCACAATACACATTGTCTCAAAGCAGCTTTACAGAAAGTGCATTTCAGAAATGTACATAGAAAAATACAGTTAGTTAATCATGTATTAATTTATGGCATAACATATCGCCGGCGTCGAGTCGTCTCTTCACAGGCGTTGGGGCAATAGCGTCGGGCTAGCGTCCCGAGATAACAGCAGAAAGGCAGATGGGAAATAATTAGCATAGCTGATGTTCATAATGTTAATGCATTCGAACTGATTCAGCAGTAGTATTAAAGGTTAAGCATTAAGTGAATCCTTGGTTAAAGAGATGCGTCTTTAATCTAGTTTTAAACTGGGACAGCGAGTCTGAGTCTCGAACAATATTAGGAAGGCTATTCCAGAGTTTAGGAGCTAAATGTGAGAACGCCCTCCCTCCTTTAGTGGACTTAGATATCCTAGGAATGACCAGAAGCCTCGAATTTAGTGATCTTAAAGAGCGCGATGGATTGTATGGCGATAGAAGGTCCATTAAATACACAGGAGCTAAACCATTTAGGGCTTTATAGGTCAGTAGGAATACTTTGTAATTGATACGCAACTTAATAGGTAACCAGTGTAGAGATGATAAAATAGGTTTTATATGATCATATTTTCTTGACCTAGTAAGAACTCTAGCAGCTGCATTTTGCACTAACTGTAGCTTGTTTATTGAGGATGCAGGACAACCAGCTAATAAAGCATTACAGTAATCTAGTCTCGAGGTCATGAATGCATGAACTAACTTTTCTGCATCAGAAACAGGTAGCATGTTACGTAGCTTAGCAATGTTTCTAAGGTGGAAAAAGGCTGTTCTTGCAACATATGAAATATGATTTTCGAAAGTCAAGTTGCGGTCTAGTATAACACCCAGGTCTTTTACTGTAGCGGATAAAGTAACAGGACATCCTTCTAAATTAAAGTTGTATTGTACAAGGTTTCGTGGGTAGTTTTTTGGACCAATAAGTAATACCTCCGTTTTATCTGAATTTAATAGCAGGAAATTACACGTCATCCAGCATTTTATATCATTTAGACACTCTGTCAATTTAGATAAGTTAGTGTTTTCATCTGGTCATTTCATCTGAGATATATAATTGAGTGTCATCAGCATAACAGTGGAAATTAATTCCATGTTTTCTTATAATATTACCAAGTGGCAGCATATATATTGAGAATAGCAGAGGGCCTAACACCGATCCTTGCGGCACTCCATATTCTACTGATGTTATCTTTGATTTTTCCTCATTTAAACAGACAAAATGGTAACGGTCTGATAAGTACGATCTAAACCAGCTTAATGCCTGTCCCTGAACACCAGTGTAGTTTTGTAGTCGATCCAAGAGTATTTTATGATCTATAGTGTCGAACGCAGCGCTAAGATCGAGTAGAACTAGTATTGAGATACAGCCTTGGTCAGAAGCTAAAAGTAAATCATTTGTAATTTTAACTAGCGCAGTTTCTGTGCTATGATGCGGTCTGAATCCTGACTGAAATTTTTCATAGATATAATTTTCTTGCAAGAAAGAGCACAATTGAGCGGACACAATTTTTTCTAGTATTTTAGACATAAATGGAAGATTTGAGATGGGTCTGTAATTTGCTAAGTTATTTGGATCTAATTGCGGTTTCTTAATGAGAGGTTTTATTACTGCCAGCTTGAATATTCTTGGAACATGACCTAAAGATAAAGACGAGTTAATAATATTAAGAAGAGGCTCTTCCACTACAGGTAACACTTCTTTCAGTAGTTTAGTGGGTATTGGATCTAATAAACTGTCAGGGATGTCTGAAGGAAGGACCCAAGAGCGATAGCAGATTAACAATGCCTTTAATATAACAAAGGAATGCGCCTCGTAGGGCTAGCAACAGAAAGTCTCTCATTAAATGCTGCAAACAATAGAGAAGTAACCCTGGGCTGGGCTGGCAGGTCCCGGGGTGACAACGAAGGAGAAAAGCAGAGCCACTACAGCAGCGGTATGTAACTCAGGTAAGGAACCCGTCTCTTGCCTTCAGTAGCAGGGTAACTGGGCAGATAATAGCTTTAGCGAGCGAACAATCAGAGAAGCCTGCAGAACAGGACTCACCAAACAAAACAGGACAGGACAAGATTATCCGGTGAACAGTCAGACTCGTACGCAATCATAGATAATAATCTGGCAAAGGAGAGGTGGAAGAAGGAACAAGAAGTAGGAAGACTAATCAGAGGTAAAGAGGTAGCAGGTGAGAAAGGAATGAATGCAATAGCGATAATTGAAGAGAAGGCTGGCAGAGAATGAAGAGAGTAATAGTAAATGGGTGTGTCTGCACAGAGTGTGTGTGTGTGTGTGTGTGTGTGTGTGTGTGTGTGTGTGTGTGTGTGTGTGTATGTGAGAGTGAATGAATGAATGAAAGATAATAGCGTGTGTGACCAGAAGAGGGAGACAGAGAAAGGAAGGAGAATACCAGGATCATGACAGTACCCCTTCCTCAACGAGCGCCACTAGGCGCTCCCGAGGATGGAGCCTGACGGGAGCGGTAGAAGTCATCAATGAGCGAGCGGTCCAGGACGTCCCGGGAGGGGATCCAGCTTCTCTCCTCAGGACCGTATCCCTCCCAATCGACCAGAAATTGATGACCGCGGCCTCGAGGACGGACATCCAATAACCTGCGAACTCTATAGACGGGAGAACCCTCAACGCGGATGGGATGAGATGCAGGACGGGTCGGGGCGCGTATGACAGGTTTTACGCAAGACACGTGAAAGACTTGATGAATACGTCGGAGATTGGGAGGTAGTTTAAGCCTGATAGTGACAGGACTCACGACCTTAGAAACACGAAAAGGTCCAATGAATCTGGGGGCCAATTTGCGAGAAACGGACTGTAACGGGAGGTTAAGGGTGGAGAGCCACACCCTCTGACCACAAGTATACCTAGGACTCTTAACGCGGTGTTTATTAGCAGCTCGACGAGTGAGAGAACGAGAATGACATAACGCTGATCTCACCCTTCTCCATGTGCGTCTACAGCGTCGAATAAAAGCCTTGGCCGACGGGACACTAGAATCAGAGTCTTGGGACGGAAAAAGTGGCGGTTGATACCCAAGACAGCAATGGAAAGGAGACAGGCCGGTGGCGGAGGACGGAGCAGAATTGTGCGCGTACTCAGCCCAAGGAAGCTGTTCAGTCCAAAACGCGGGGTTGCGGAACGCAAGACTGCGCAGAATGCGCCCAATAATCTGATTAGCGCGCTCGGCCTGACCATTAGTTTGCGGGTGAAAACCGGAAGAGAGACTAGGGGACGCACCGATTAGTCGACAAAATTCTTTCCAGAATTGGGAAGTGAACTGGGGTCCCCTGTCCGAAACGATATCAGAGGGAAGACCGTGAATCTTGAAGACATGATCGACGACCGTCTGTGCAGTCTCTTTGGCGGAGGGGAGCTTAGGAAGAGGGATAAAATGAGCGGCTTTGGAGAACCTGTCAACGACCATGAGAATAACAGTATTTCCCCCCGAGGAGGGAAGTCCTGTTATAAAATCGAGCGCGATATGAGACCACGGACGGGACGGAATAGGAAGCGGCCGGAGAAGTCCAGCGGGCGGTGAATTACTGGGTTTGGTCTGGGCGCAGACAGAGCAAGACGCAACGAACCGGCGGATATCACGTTCGCGGGTGGGCCACCAAAATCTTTGGCGGATAGCCGCAAGCGTCCCTCTTACTCCGGGATGAGCAAACAGCTTAGAGGAATGCCCCCATTGCAGAACGGCAGAGCGCGCAGCGACGGGAACAAACAACAAATTCCTAGGACACTGACGAGGAACGGTGACAAGGGAAAGAGCTCGTTTGACTAGTCGTTCGATTCCCCAGATGGAAGCTCCGAGGACGCATCCCTGAGGAAGGATCTCTTCCTTAACAGGGACCTCCCTGGGGGAAGCGAACTGGCGAGAAAGCGCGTCGGGCTTGAGATTCTTCGAACCGGGGCGATAAGAAATGGTAAAATTGAAACGGCCAAAAAATAACGCCCAACGAGCTTGATGGGCGTTAAGACGCTTAGCATATCGGATGTATTCGAGATTTCTGTGATCGGTCCAGACTATGAACGGAACGGAGGAGCCCTCTAGCCAGTGACGCCCCTCGCCCAAAGCTAAACGAATGGCCAACAGTTCGCGGTTACCCACGTCGTAATTGCGTTCAGACGGTGTAAGGCGGTGAGAAAAATAAGCGCACGGATGGACCTTGCCGTCAGTGGAAAAGCGTTGGGAGAGGATGGCCCCGACGCCCACCTCTGACGCGTCCACTTCGACGATGAATTGGTTGGAGGTATCAGGAGTAGTGAGAATGGGAGCGGAAGTAAACAAAGACTTGAGATGATCAAAGGCTGTCTGGGCAGCCCGAGACCACTCAAAACGAGACTTGACGGAGGTGAGTGCGGTTAGGGGCGCGGCTACCTGACTAAAATTGCGGATAAACCGTCTGTAAAAATTCGCAAACCCCAGAAAACGCTGAAGAGCGACGCGAGAGTCAGGCACCGGCCACCCGGTAACAGCCTGCACCTTAGTAGGGTCCATGCTGATCCCCTCCGCCGAAATGACAGAACCGAGAAACGTGACAGACTGGGCGTGAAACATGCACTTCTCTGCTTTTACAAACAAACGATTCTCAAGAAGTCGTTGGAGAACCCGTCGAACGTGCTGGACGTGCACCTGGAGAGAAGGGGAAAAAATCAAAATATCATCCAAGTAAACAAAAACAAATATATTGAGCATATCTCTCAAAACATCATTCACCAGGGCTTGAAACACGGCGGGAGCGTTGACCAACCCGAACGGTAAAACCCGATACTCGAAGTGCCCAAGTGGAGTGTTAAACGCAGTTTTCCACTCGTCTCCCTCCTTAATGCGCACCAAATGGTACGCATTGCGTAATTCCAGCTTTATGAAAATCTTTGCGCCCTGCAGAATCTCGAAGGCGGATGACATAAGGGGAAGAGGATAGCGATTCTTCACCGTTATGTCATTCAGCCCACGATAGTCAATGCAAGGGCGCAAAGAACCATCCTTCTTTTTCACAAAGAAGAATCCAGCACCGGCGGGAGAGGAAGACGAGACAATAGTACCGGCTTCTAAGGATTCAGAGAGATATTTCTCAAGGGCTTCGCGTTCTGGGGCTGATAAAGAATATAGCCTCCCACGAGGGGGCGTTGTGCCGGGGAGGAGGTCGATACCGCAGTCATAGGGTCTATGAGGAGGGATACAAGTGGCCCGGGAACGACTGAAGACCGCCCGCAAAAAATGATTACCCGAGACAGTAAGACTCACCGGTATGGTAGCACGGTGAACCTTCTCGAGGACACTGCCATCGAGAGCGAAAACAGAAGTGGGCTGATCAAAATCAATTAAAGGAATACCCTGTTCAAGGGCCCAGGCTTCATCAATAAAACTTCCCTCGGCTCCCGAATCGATAAGGGCTTGACAGGAAACGGAGGAGCCCGGCCAGTGGAGAGCAGTAGAAAAAGTAGTGCGGGTACTGAGTGGAGGGACAAGGGCAGTAGCACTCGCCAGTAACCCTCTCTCTACTGACGAGCGTTGGCTTTTAGTTGACATGTCGACACATAGTGACCAGCCGACCCGCAGTAAAGGCAGAGTCGATTAGAGATTCGGCGTTCGCGTTCAGCGGCGGTAATGCGAATCCCTCCCAGCTGCATAGGCTCCGTCCCAGCACTAGCGGAGGAGGAAATGGTGGTAGCGGGGAGCGGAGAAAGGAGAGTGGACTCCATACTGCGAGATCGACGCCGGAGCTCGAAACGCTTGTCGATGCGAATGGCCAGGTCGATCAAAGCGTCAAGACGAGTAGGAAGTTCCCGGGAGATTACCTCATCTTTAATATCTGCATTGAGTCCCTCCAAAAAACGAGCGACCTGGGCGGGTTCGTTCCATCCGCAGGAAGTAGCGAGAGTGCGGAATTCAATAGCAAAGTCGGGAACCGAACGTCTACCTTGACGAAGAGATGAGAGAAGACGAGAAGCCTCTGTTCCATGAGCGGAGCGGTCAAAAACTCGGGTCATCTCTTCTCTAAACAGCGAATACCGGTCTAAACAGTCAGACTCGGCGTTCCAAACCGCCGTGCCCCATTCGCGTGCCCTTCCGGTGAGCAAGGAGACAATATAGGCGATCCGGGCTCGATCCACGGAGTAAGTGACTGGTTGAAGAGAAAACACCACCTCACATTGTGTAAAAAAGGAGCGACATTCTGAAGGCTCACCGGCATAAGAGGGCGGATTGTTAACCCTGGGCTCATGAACGACTTGAGGTCTGGGAGGAGGATCAAGCCAGAGACGGTGAATCTGCTCGGAGAGGTCGGTCATCCGAGCCGCTAACGACTCCACTGCGTGTCTGGTAGTGGAAAGTTCCTCCTCGTGACGGCCCAGCATGGCTCCTTGAAGCTCGATCGCCATCTGAATGGGGTTTTCCATCGCTGGGTCCATGATGGCCAGATTATTCTGTCAGGGATGTCTGAAGGAAGGACCCAAGAGCGATAGCAGATTAACAATGCCTTTAATATAACAAAGGAATGCGCCTCGTAGGGCTAGCAACAGAAAGTCTCTCATTAAATGCTGCAAACAATAGAGAAGTAACCCTGGGCTGGGCTGGCGGGTCCCGGGGTGACAACGAAGGAGAAAAGCAGAGCCACTACAGCAGCGGTATGGAACTCAGGTAAGGAACCCGTCTCTTGCCTTCAGTAGCAGGGTAACTGGGCAGATAATAGCTTTAGCAAGCGAACAATCAGAGAAGCCTGCAGAACAGGACTCACCAAACAAAACAGGACAGGACAAGATTATCTGGTGAACAGTCAGACTCGTACGCAATCATAGATAATAATCTGGCAAAGGAGAGGTGGAAGAAGGAACAAGAAGTAGGAAGACTAATCAGAGGTAAAGAGGTAGCAGGTGAGAAAGGAATGAATGCAATAGCGATAATTGAAGAGAGGGCTGGCAGAGAATGAAGAGAGTAATAGTAAATGGGTGTGTCTGCACAGAGTGTGTGTGTGTGTGTATGTGAGAGTGAATGAATGAATGAAAGATAATAGCGTGTGTGACCAGAAGAGGGAGACAGAGAAAGGAAGGAGAATACCAGGATCATGACATAAACATGTTGTTGGTTTCGATGCAATGATAAGTTTATTTAGCTCTTCCTGTCCTATAGTTGTAAAGCGGTGTAGTTGTTCTAGAGGGGCCATAATTGAGGCTGAATCATAAGACATCATAGAGGATTGTATATTTACAATTGTGTTTCGGATGCTTTCTATTTTCTCATCGAAGTAATTCATAAAATCATTACTACTATATTGTAACGGAATATTTTGCTCTGGTGATGTTTGTTTATTTGTTAGTCTAGCCACGGTGTTGAATAAAAACCTTGGATTATTTTGGTTATTTTCTATTAGTTTGCGGAGATGCTCAGCCCTGGCTGCTTTTAGAGCCTTTTTATAACGTGACATACTGTCTTTCCACGCGAATCTAAAGACCTCTAAATTAGTTTGTTTCCATTTACGCTCTAAGTTACGAGTTTCACGAAAATCACTCTTTTTTTTCCTTCTTGGACAGCCAACCAATCACAGTCTTCAAAAGATTGTGTCATACATAGCAATGGGGTTAGCCCTGCCTCCTCACTAAGATAAAAGTTTTTGTCTTTTCCTATTGCCGGGTGTACACAAAAGGATTTTCACAGTCCCAGACTAAAGACCGGCAGTCTTTAGGAATCTTACCGGAGTCTCGGCGCGCTCCCGTCGTCTCGATCGTTAAATGTGAGGTGATAATCTGCAGTCGGCGACCCGATTTATGCCAGTCTTTCTCTAGTCTTTCATATCAAACATGTTTGATATTATCGCAAGTCTTTAGTCTGAGACTAAAAACTGTGAACCCAAGTCTTTAGATGTGAGCTGATAATCTTATAAAGTCTTTTCTAAATCTTTTCAAAGTCTTTAGGTGTACAGAAAGCATTACTCGGAGTCGCTCTCAGATCGGTCCCGAATTGCTCTTAAGCTAAGACTCCTACGTAAAATATTTAAAGCTAAATTAAGAGTTTTCTGAGAGGATTCTTAGAATCTTTTATAAATACGGGCCCAGGGGTTTAAGAGATGCTGTTAAGCGCAAGGCCTTATTTTTGTTTACCAGACAGTTTGGTTCTGACTTTGTATTTTTTCAAGAGTCTCACTCTAAAGATTATGATATAACTTTTTGGAAACTTTTTGGTTTTCCCATGGTTCGGAGCATTCAGCGGGGGTATCTTGTTTAAAAAACAACTTTGCTGGTGATGTTTTACATACGTACTGTGATGAGAATGGGCACTTTATTTTTTTTGATTCTAAAGTGTTACAATGTGAATCTTATTGTTGTTAATTATTATGGGTATAACTCTAGTTCTGAGAATGATCAGTTATTATTTTTTATGGAAGATAAGCTTGCTTATTGGCAGTCAAAATTTCCAAACGCGTACTTACTGATTGGTGGTGACTTTAATGTTGTCTTGAATAATAATTCCCTGGATAGGTGGCCACCTGGTCGCCCAACAAATTCAAACTCTGCTTTGAAAGCATTTATGAATAGGTTCGAGCTTATAGATATATGGAGGGCCAAGAACATAAATGATAGAGTGTACACATGGAGCAATAAAGATTCATCTAGACTTTCACAAATTGATTTTTGGTTAGTCTCCAAGAATATCGACAAAGAAACTACTTGTGTTGATATCTCGGCAATTCCATTAACAGATCAAAAGGCTGTTTGCATTACAGTTTTTCTTTCTCCTGAAGCTAGCTGTAACAGCTTCTTATTAGAAGATCAACAGCCCATTACTTAAAGGAGCTGTATGTAAGACATTTATTTCAATTAATCATAAAATGGCCCTGATATGTCACTAGACATTAAGAAATCATGTTCATTTCAAATACTTATATCACTGACAACAGTAGTCCGGCCAGGATATTGTCATTTAAAAAGTGAAGTTGCAGCCCTCAACAATGTTGATGTTGTCATGTTGTGTTTTGGTCTGATGCGCCACCCTCCACCCATCACAAAGTCAGTAGTGTTGCGAATGTCTAACGTTGCGAAACCAAAAAAATACTCTTTATGAATCCGAAATACTTTGTGACAAAGTCCGAAATTAAACAAGGATCTGTATAGGAGATGCCTTTGAAAGATGGAGACGGCTGAAAACGGAGAAGAATTTGAAGACAGACGCCAATGTTGCTAATTTTCTCCTGAACAGGTAAGATTCATCTATGTTTGGCTAACTTGTACTTGATGTAAATGGACATTTCAAATATTCATGACAGTCGAACAAAGTTATGCATGTTCGTGCAAAGTAACGTTACGTTAGCTCATATGGAGGAGGTGGGTCATCATATTGAAAAGGTAAGGAATTGTTTGGGTAATAAAAACGGCGAGTCGTCATTAACGTACTAACATTAGCAATGCGTTATCAGAGCCCGTTTCTCTGTTATTATGATGAGACGCTGAGGAAAACAACATTAGCACGCCCATTATTGTTTATCATGCAAGCTCTACAGCCAAAAATAATAGAATGACACGTAATCTTTCACATCACATATTTTAGCGTTATGGACGTGTACTGCAGGGTGAGTTAAAAATAGCGCTGGTCGCTTTCACTTATAGCGTCAGCTAAATGAATAGCTGTATCTTTGATATCGGTTACACACAGTGACAGAGGCTTGTGCTCGTACTTACGTTAATGACAGATACCTACCGTTACAAGTTAGACTAACAGCTACTGTTCTAACAATGTACTGTCACATACGAGCGTACATCTTTACGATTATATTTGGCTAATCGCCATTAGTACATTTTTGCGATATATAATTACTTTGCAAAACATCTCTCATTTGAAGCATAAACGTAATTAACAGAAAAAGCTTATTGTAGCAGCCTACGTTCCTGCTGTATCCTGCAGCCTATCTGGCAACCTGGAGTCAGGGAGGAGGGAGAGGGGGGGATACACCGCTCTACAGTCATTTTAAAGTGATTGCAGTACCAGTTTTGGCCACAATCTTACATACGGCTCCTTTTACCTTGTTGAGGTTAAGTCAGAGCTGGAAAGACTAATTAGGTTTTATTGGAGTAAAGCTAAAAAGAGAAGATTCATTTAGTACCAATTGGGAACTGTAAAAAATTTGAAATTGGGAAATATTTAAGAAAACATAGGTCGAATTTGAAGAAATGGAAGTTTTATTTGTCAGATAGTCAAAGAGCGTATTTAGTTGACTTGCAAATTAAGTCGGATGATTTGCATAAATTAAGAGCAGAAGGGGCCTTCATTAGGTCAAGGCAAAGATGGCTGGAATTTGGAGAGCAGATGTCATCTTCGTCTTTTAAACTTGAGAAAAATAGGGCTGAATACAATTCTATTTATCACTTAAATATTGAGGGGTCTGTCTCAGAAAATCCTAAAGAAATTTCCCAATATTGTTATAATTTTTATTCAAATTTATATAGTTCTAAATGTAACGTAGCTGATTTAGATACTTTCTGTAAGCACCTTGGTTATGTTAATTCT
The DNA here is from genome assembly GCF_051911475.1 of Siphateles boraxobius. NCBI lineage: Eukaryota > Metazoa > Chordata > Actinopteri > Cypriniformes > Leuciscidae > Siphateles > Siphateles boraxobius. The sequence continues at coordinate 968,620 of NW_027508734.1, forward strand.
ATCAGTCAGGATGGAAAAGTTTTTTGTGATTCACTAATTACTGTTGATGAGGTTCAGGAAGCAATTTCTCAACTAAAATGTAATAAGTCGCCCGGTAACGACGGCTGAATTTTACAAGTCTTATTCCGAGATGATATCCCCTTTCCTCCTCAAAGTGTATGTAGAGAGCTTAAAGGGTCACTCCACCCATTTCAACATTAATCTTTATTGAAAGTGGGTTATATATGTAGTCGAAATGTAAAAGAAATTTTGAATTTGGTGCCCTCTTGACCGAGAAAAGACAGAAAATAACTTTGGGGCGCATTTGTATGTAAGACAACAACTCCCACAATGCAGCTCCGCAAGCCACTCCCACTAATCCAGAACAGCGCAAACATCAGAGAAATCACTCTTCCGTCTACAAGAAGGCTAGCTGCCAAAAGAGTTTGAAATTCATTTAAAAAAAAAAAGTCTAGTTAGTTGGCTGTGGCGAGCAGGACGAGGGCGAGGGACGTGAGAGGACGACGCGAGTGATAATGAATGACACCTGTGCAGCGGTCTCATATCTCTCACGGAGGAGCGGAAGCACTAAAGGAACAGGCCTGATTTTATGTTTTGTTTCTGTTGTGTGTGGCCAGCTGGCTTATACTTTTGTTTTGTATTTGTTTATTTTACTATTAAAACGTTCAAATGTTTGCCGGTTCCAGCCTCCTTCTTCCCACAACAACGAACCCCGTTACATTGGCAAACATTAGTGAATTACTCGTTTGTATTTCTTTCTATATGGTGAATTATTGCATGATACCTGGATGTTCAGTCAGGCGAAACTAGGATGGTTCACATCACAACACAAACGTCCGTGTGGTCGTCTGATTCAGAGATTTCGTCCAGGAGAAATTGCGATCGTTGAAATTCTCTGCAGCAGACGGACTCTATCTGTGTCCGTAGCGCACAGCGAGAGCACACGCACCAGCAGCCCGCCTCAGCTCGACCCAGTCCGGGCTCCTCGTCCGCGACAGGCAGCCGCCTCCTGATCCTCCATCAGCCTCAGCTGCTCTTCACTATATTGCGGCTCGTAAAGATAGCCACGCACAGCGGATTCGAGCAGCAGAATTTCAAAATCCTCTATTCCATATCATGTTTAGTTTCTTCCGTCATTGTCGTAACTTCCTATATCCACAGCGCTTGTTAGCTTAGCTTATAAACAAGATGGCTGATATTGCTTTCAGTATCTGCAAGTGAAGTCCCACCCACTGATCTGTGATAGCTCTGTTAGCGCATTAGGCACAACCCCCTATGGGCGTGTTTGAAAGGGTGGGAATTTGTGCTTGTAGTCTATACAGAAATCCCCCCTTTTTACACTTCCTCCTACAATGACGTAAAATGACGATTTTTGCGTCATTGTAGGAGGAAGTGAAAAAGGTAAATAGTAGATTTCTCTCGTCTCAGGGGAAAATGAAAGAATGTTGCACGACCATTCAATAGTATGACTGGTTGTCTAACAATGGACCTCTTAATGCAAATGGGTGGAGTGTCCCTTTAAATTGCTCTGAGCTTACAGCAAGTATGAAGCAGGGTGTAATTTGCTTAATACCTAAACCTAAAAAGGACACACTTTTCTTAGACAACTGGGGACCCATTAGCCTCCTTAATAATGATTATTTTCTCAAGCAGTTTCAAGTCGATTTTGAACTCCGTTACTGATGAAAATCAATCAGGTTTTATGAGAGGCCGCCATATTTTCAATAACATTAGGCTTGTTTTCGACCTCATTGGTTACTCTGATCTAATTGAGGACGACGGTTAAATTCTTTTTTGGACTTTTTCAAGGCACAATTTGGCATCCTTTCATTTTTTTCTGTTTAGAGCGTTTTGGTTTCGGGCCCTATTTGTGTAATGCCATGAAAACTTTGTATGCAGGAGGAAATAGCTCAGTGAAATTAGGACATGGCACAACCCAGAGATTTCTTCTAGAAACAGGAATTCGGCAGGGCCGATTAAAAGCACATTTAATCTCTGGTTATTAAGGGACTTGTCCCTTAGAGGTAAAGTCCTTCTGTCAAAGGCAGAAGTGTTGCTTCATCTATTCATTTAGACAATAAAACCATCAAAGCTATTGATCAGATTTTATTTAATTTCCTATGGAAGAATCGTGCGCACTACATTCGTAAATCTGTTGTTTTAAATTCGCTTAAAAGTGGTGGCCTTGATTTTCTAGATTTCAATACTTTAAATAATACCTTTATTTAAAATTATTGTTTGAAAAAAACCTTCTTTGTGGAATTTTATTCCTATAATTTTATTTTAGATATTTGGGGGACTTTCTTTTTTTTACTAATGTGTGATTATAAAATTGACAAATTGCCAGTGAAACTTTCTGCCTTTCATGCTCAAGCTTTATTGGCTTGGAAACTGATCTACAAGCACAACTTCTCCGCAGCGTTGTTTTATTTGGAATAACCGATGTATTTTGTACAAACACAAAAGTATTTTTTTAAAAGCTGGTTTTGAAAAGGGTATTGTTTTAGTGTGTCATTTCTTTAACTCTTGCCTTTTATGACGTATGACGAGTTTCTTTTGCATTTTAATTTTCCTGTGACTCCCAAGGATTTTGCTCTTGTATTTTCTGCAGTCAATTCTGGATTAATTTCCTTGTGTAGAGATGTGTTGTCATCAGTTGATATGCCCATATTTAACCCAACTGACACAGTATGTGGTAAAAAAAATTTTTTTACAGTCCAAAAGCAATAACAAAGCCTTCGTTCTTTATTTTTAAGGGAGGTTTTCACCAATTCTTGCTCTATTGCTTATTGGACTAAATTTGTTAATGACCTTGATTGGGAAAGTGTTTGGTTATTACCTCATAAGTTTTTTGTTACAAACAAGATCAAAGAAATCTCTTTCAAGATATTGTACAAATTCTACCCTGTCAAACATTTCCTTAGTAAGTTTAAGAAAGACATTGATGTAAGTTGCTCTTTTTGCTCTTTGCACACATGGAAACAGTACCCCATATTTTCTGGTATTGTAGTCATGTGAAAAAGTTATGGTATGAGGTGTCTATGTTTATTAAGGAAAATATACTCTTTAATTTTGTTTTGCATTTTGAAAATGTAATTTTCGGATATTCAAAGTATGATAACAGTGTGATTAAGGAGGCTTTTGTAATGAATTTTTTTTTATTTTAAATGATTCAAAGGTCTTGTCTTTTTTTTGTGTGTGTGATTTATTATTTATTTATTTTTGATTTTATTTTTTTGTTTTTATGTGTGGTTTTTGCTCCCCTGGCTGTAAAATGTATGTTGTACTGTTTGGTTTAAAGCAATAAAAAATAATAAATGAAAAAATAATAATAATAATAATATCAAACATGTTTGATATGATCGTGGCGAGCCCGTTTTGTGTGAGAGCAGATCGGGAGGTGCAAGATTCGATCTGTGAACGCCTCACATTACCAGATAATCTGCGCCGAACATCGTCTCTGAGATAGTACCCAGGACTCTCGCTGGGAGGGCCACATCCTCGGTCGGGGGTGCAGGATTGTCCGCTCACCGGGGAAAGGTCTTTCCTCAGGGGAATTGGCCACAGGGCAACTGCGAGCTCCTGGACCCTAGAACTGGCTCATAACAATGTATTTATAACTATGCAAATGATTAAGACTCAATGAAATGTAATGAAATATGACTGGAACAAAAACACTCACTGTTACTCCTGTTTCACGTCAGAGATGTAAATATTGTTCACCCTGAACATCTAAATGTGGACATAAACACATGAGTGATGAGGGTGTGTTTACATGCAAATGTGTTCATGTTTTATAAACAAAACAACAGTAAACAGAGTATGAAACACAACAAAATAAGAATTTTTACAAACAGTAATGTTTTAATTTTATTTTCTATAATAGTCAAGTCATCCTCATTTATATAGCGCTTTTAACAATGTAGATTGTTTCAAAGCAGCTTTACAGAGATAAAGATATAATTTAATGTAACAGAGATTGGTTTGGTTTTATAGTGGCTCTTGAAAAATGTTTTTTCCAGCTAAAGTTAGTTTTGATTGATTCACTTCCGTCTAAATGATCATTTGTTATTAAATTAGGGGCCGCTAAGACGACACCGTTCTCTCTAAACAGACTTTAAACGTGAACCTGTGATAGACGCTGATGGCGTTTACATGCGCATTAAGAATTGATTCTATAGTTATGTGCGTTTGAATATATGTGCGCAGGTTTGTAATTCCTTACAAACCATGCCTAAACAAACTACTTGTCTATAAATTTTGATGCAGAATTTTTATTTTATCTTATCACTTTGGGTAGGTACGCGAACCGAAAAATTCCACAACGCTTTATCTGTAGAGTGGTATAGGGATCCTCCATAGGGAGAGGCTAGTTGGCACTTCATCACTGCATTGTCATCGGGTCCAGGCGAAAGTCCTTCGTCAGATCTGGAAACGGCCTGGATCCAGCAGGCTGCGGGAAAACCTCGGGATAAACAAAGACACTAAAATTAGCGTAGATGCCATTCTTCTTATGATGTAACGAGTACATCAGGATTTGAGGGAAGTGTTCCCAGTTCCGGGTGACCTAATCTAAGCAGCCTAATATTGAATTATAGAAGGCTATAGAGTGTTATGTGAATGCTAGGTCAAAGAGATGTTTTTAGTCTAGCTTTGAACTGACAGACTGTGTCTGCTTCCCGGACAATGTTAGGAAGATTGTTCCAAAGTTTTGGTGCTAAATAGGAAAAGGATCTACCGCCAGCAGTCGATTTAGATATTCTAGGTATTATCAACTGGCCAGAATTTTGAGATCGCAATAGACGTGAAGGACTTTAATGCGTTAAGAGCTCGCTCAAGTACTGAGGAGCTAAACCATTTAGTGCTTTGTAAGTAATCAGCAATATTTTAAAATGTATACGATGTTTAATAGGGAGCCAATGCAGTGTTGACAGAACCGGGCTAATATGGTCGTACTTCCTGGTTCTGGTAAGAACTCTAGCGGCTGCGTTTTGAACTAGCTGTAGTTTGTTTATTAAGCGTACAGGGCAACCACCCAGTAGAGCATTACAATAATCTAGTCTTGATGTCATGAACGCATGAACTAGTTGTTCCGCATTTGTCAATGAGAGCATATGACGTAATTTAGATATATTTTTAAGATGGAAAAATGCGGTTTTACAGACACTAGACACGTGACTTTCAAATGAAAGATTGGTATCAAAGAGCACACACACACATACACACACACCCAGGTTCCTAACTGACGACGAAGACTTAACAGAGCAGCCATCAAGTGTTAGACGGTATTCTAGGTTATTACGTGTGGAAGTTTTTTGTCCAATAATTAGAATCTCTGTTTTTTCAGAATTTAGTAGTAGGAAATTACTAGTCATCCAATTTTTAATATCAACTATGCATTCCGATAATTTTGTGAATTGGTAAGTTTCTTTAGGTTTTGAGGAAATATAGAGCTGAGTATCATCAGCGTAACAGTGAAAACTAATTCCATGTTTCCTAATGATATCTCCTAAAGGTAGCATGTACAGAGTGAACAGCAGCGGTCCTAGTACTGAGCCTTGTGGTACGCCATACTGAACTTGTGATCGATAAGACATCTCTTCATTTACTGCTACAAACTGATAGCGGTCAGATAAATATGATTTAAACCATGCTAGTGCAATTCCACTAATGCCAACATAGTTTTCTAGTCTATTTAAAAGAATGTTGTGGTCAATAGTATCAAATGCAGCACTAAGATCAAGTAACACTAATAGAGAGATACAACCACGATCGGATGATAAGAGCAAATCATTTGTGACTTTAATGAGAGCTGTCTCAGTGCTATGGTGCGGTCTAAATCCTGACTGGAAATCCTCGCAGATACCATTTCTTTTAAGAAAGGAACACAGTTGTGAGGATACTGCCTTTTCTAGTATCTTTGACAGAAAAGGGAGATTTGAGATCGGCCTGTAATTGACTAATTCTGTAGGATCAAGTTGCGTTTTTTTAACAAGCGGTTTAATCATAGCCAGCTTAAAGGTTTTTGGTACGTATCCTAGAGACAAAGATGAATTAATGATGTTAAGAAGAGGATCTATGACTTCTCGAAGCATCTCTTTCAGTTGTTTAGTCGGTATAGGGTCTAACATACATGTTGTCGATTTAGATGAGTTAACGAGTTTGCAAAATTCTTCCTCTCCTATGGCAACAAATGAATCAAATTTTACCTCGGGGAGACTACAATGCACTCCCTGATGCGATGCTGTAGTAGACGGTTGCATAGTTATAATTTTGTCCCTAATATTATCAATCTTATAAGTGAAGAAGTTCAGAAAGTCATTACTGCTGTGTTTCTTGGAAACTTCTGGGCTTGAAGCTTTCTTTTTCGTTAGTGTAGCCACTTTTTCAAATAAATACCTTGGATTATGTTTATTTTCTTCTAATAGGGTTGAAAAATAAGCAGATCTAGCAGCTTTTAAAGCCTCTCTGTAAGCAATCGAGCTCTCCTTCCATGCAATCCGAAATACCTCTAGTTTTGTTTTCTTCCAGTTGCGCTCCATTTTTCTGGCTGCTCTCTTAAGGGCCCGGCTGTGCTCGTTGTACCACGGCCTTGGACTATTTTCTTTAATCTTCTTTAAGCGCAACGGAGCAACTGTATCTAAAGTGCTGGAAAGGAGAGAGTTAAAAGTTTCTGTTGCAATATCAAGTTCTTCTAAGCTATCTGGGATGCTGAGACGATGAAACTGATTAGGAAGATTATTGATAAAGCAATCTTTAGTGGCAGAAGTGATAGGTCTAACATATTTGTAACACGGAGTTGGCTTTGCAGCCTTGGCTAAATGTAATTTACATGAGACTAGATAATGATCTGAGATGTCGTCGCTCTGCTGCAGAATTTCAACAGCATCAACATTGATTCCATGTGATAATATTAGATCTAGAGTATGATTACGACAATGAGTAGGTCCTGACACGTGTTGTCTAACTCCAATAGAGTTAAGAATGTCTTTAAATGCCAATCCCATTGCATCTTTTTCATTATCTACATGTATATTAAAATCACCAACAATTAGGACTTTATCTGCAGTCAATACTAATTCTGATAGAAAGTCAGCAAATTCTTTGATTAAATCTTTATGGTGCCCTGGTCAAGTCAAGTCAAGTCATCCTCATTTATATAGCGCTTTTAACAATGTAGATTGTTTCAAAGCAGCTTTACAGAGATAAAGATATAATTTAAGGTAACAGAGATTGGTTTGGTTTTATAGTGGCTCTTGAAAAATGTTTTTTCCAGCTAAAGTTAGTTTTGATTGATTCACTTCCATCTAAATGATAGTTTGTTATTAAATTAGGGGGCCGCTAAGACGACACCGTTCTCTCTAAACAGACTTTAAACGTGAACCTGTGATAGACGCTGATGGCGTTCACATGCGCATTAAGAATTGATTCTATAGTTATGTGCGTTTGAATATATGTGCGCAGGTTTATAATTCCTTACAAACCATGCATAAACAAACTACTTGTCTATAAATTTTGATGCAGAATTTTTATTTTATCTAATCACTTCGGGTAGGTACGCGAACCGAAAAATTCCACAACTCTTTATCTGTAGAGTGGTATAGGGATCCTCCATAGGGAGAGGCTAGTTGGCACTTCAGCACTGCATTGTCATCGGGTCCAGGCGCAAGTCCTTCGTCAGATCTGGAAACGGCCTGGATCCGGCAGGCTGCGGGAAAACCTCGGGATAAACAAAGACACTAAAATTAGCATAGATGCCATTCTTCTTATGATGTAACGAGTACATCAGGATTTGAGGGAAGTGTTCCCAGTTCCGGCTGACCTAATCTAAGCAGCCTAATATTGAATTATAGAAGTCTATAGAGTGTTATGTGAATGCTAGGTCAAAGAGATGTGTTTTTAGTCTAGCTTTGAACTGACAGACTGTGTCTGCTTCCCGGACAATGTTAGGAAGATTGTTCCAAAGTTTTGGTGCTAAATAGGAAAAGGATCTACCGCCAGCAGTCGATTTAGATATTCTAGGTATTATCAACTGGCCGGAGTTTTGAGATCGCAATAGACGTGAAGGACTATAATGCGTTAAGAGCTCGCTCAAGTACTGGGGAGCTAAACCATTTAGTGCTTTGTAAGTAATCAGCAATATTTTAAAATGTATACGATGTTTAATAGGGAGCCAATGCAGTGTGACAGAACCGGGCTAATATGGTCGTACTTCCTGGTTCTGGTAAGAACTCTAGCGGCTGCGTTTTGGACTAGCTGTAGTTTGTTTATTAAGCGTGCAGGGCAACCACCCAGTAGAGCATTACAATAATCCCTGGTGGCCTGTAGACAATTGCCAGCAGAATTCTCAAACTTGATTTATCGTTTACATTATATATTTTTACATTAAGCACCAACACTTCAAAAGAAATATATTTTAAACTAGATTTTTTAGTGGTTTTGAAAATATGACTATAAATTACAGCAACACCTCCCCCTTTGCCTTTCAGGCGAGGTTCATGTTTATAACAGTAATCATGAGGGGTGGACTCATTTAAAGTAATGTAATCGTCTGGTTTTAGCCAGGTTTCTGTCAAACACAGCACATCTAGGTTATAATCTGAAATCATATCATTAACTATGAGTGCTTTTGAAGTAAGGGATCGAATATTCAGCAACCCAAGCTTTATCGTTTGCTCATCTGCATTATATCTATTTTTTATTTGTTGAATATCAATTACATTTTTAACCTTAGATCGGTTTGGACGTTTTTTGGATTTCCAAATTCGGGGAACAGACACAGTCTCTATATGATATCTAGGTGAAAGAGGCTCTATGTGATGGGATTTATCTGACCTTGGTGACGCGAGGCCGCTAGCAGACGGTCGGTTTAGCCAGTTTGTCTGCTTCCTGACCTGAGCCCCAGATTGTCATGTTTTGTCTCTAAGACTATGAGCCAAATTACTAGAGAGAAGAGCAGCACCATCCCAGGAGGGATGAATACCATCTCTTTTCAACAGGCCAGGTTTGCCCCAAAAACTTTTCCAATTGTCTATGAATTCTATATTATTTTGCGGACACCACTAAGACAGCCAGCCATTGAGTGATGACAATCTGCTAACTATCTCATCACTCCTTCGAACAGGAAGGGGGCCAGAGCAAATTACAGTGCCTGACATCGTACTTGCGAGTTCAAACACCTCTTTAATTTTCTTTTTGGTGATCTCCGACGGGCGGAGTCGGACATCATTAGTGCCGACGTGAATAACAATCTTAGAGAATTTACGATTAGCATTAGCCTGCACTTTTAAATTTGCTTTGATGTCAGGCGCTCTGGCTCCCGGCAAACATGTGACTATGTTGGCTGGTGTCCCTATTTTCACGTTCCGTGTAATAGAATCGCCAATTACCAGGGCACAATCAACAGAATTCTCAGTGGGTGTTTCACTGAGTGGGGCAAATCGATTTGTTGTGGTAATCGGAACGGAAGAGTGGTTTTTTGATCCGCGACTAGAGCGATCCCTCACTGTCACCCATCTGCCTGGCTGCACAGGCAATAATTCAGCCGGAACCGAATCATGTAAAGAGTTCACTATGCTAGGCGCATCCAAAGTAGAATCTAAAGCTCTAGCTCACTTACTATCCTCAATTAAAGTTTGGATACGTGTTTCTAATTCTGAAATCTTCTCCGTCAGCCTGACTGTTTCCTTGCATTTATCACATATAAACCCTATATTGCCGACGGGGAAGGCTATGCTAAACATGTAACATGAAGTGCAGGTGACTATAACAGGACAAGACATTACTCACCGTGTTTGTTGACTGATTCTTACTCACCTGGGCTTTTTATGAACTCAGAGGCGCGGGCGCGCGAGAGAAAAATAAATAAATAACTGAGCGCACGGGTGGCGCGTTAACAGGCTATCGAGTTACTAGCGTGTTGTTCTAACAATAACGGAAGCTAGCGATGTCAGGTTAATCTGGGATGTTGTCTAAGCTGTATTTAGTAGTATAAACTAGAAATGGTTGTAAATGATGGTTCAAAACAGAAAGAAATACAAAGCTAATACGAGGCTTAGACGGAGCTTACAGCCTCGAAGCAAACAAAACACAGCAGGCAGCTAGGCAGACAGGAGCAATCGATCAGGATCAAGGATTTGTCATATGTAAAACAAGAATGTAACCCTTCAGGGTTTTTGAGTTAACATATATTTAGAAAAGTTTGTTTCAAGAACGTTAAGGCATCATATATGTATCAGACCAAAACAAAAGCTGGTCTGACTGCCTAAAACTGTCAGAGTGCTGAATGGGAACTCTTAAGGCCTGAACAGGGCAGCGTAAGTGATGTTGACAATCGTCTTCCGAATCGGGAACAGCGGACATCGTAATCACTTGTGCTCTGAACGGAGTAGAGACATTATTCTATCCCTGAAGACAAACAGCATTACCAGCTTCACTTATTACTAACCAGACTGACTTTATTTCTCTCATACATCTACAGAAGATCTTTTTGAGAATTAACAGAGGTTTAAACATTTATGTTTATTGAAAATAATACGTTTGGGTTGAAGTCATCATTATGCTGATCACTGTTTTTATTCCGTTGCACAGTTTGAGTTGATTTTTTAATGTTAGTGTTACTCTGGCTGCTGTTAAGGCGAGACACGGCAGGCAAAAACATCGACTTTTCATGCAGTGATCAGTTTTGAGATTTTGGGCTAGTTTACTCCTTCAATATGTGTTCTTTCAAGCTGCTATAAAGAAAACGTTGAAAATATGCATCAATATGTTTATTTTATTACATTTTGTTTACTTGCGGCAGTAAGTTTCTCCCGAATTTAATGACAGTGCCGCTGACTGTGTGACACAGCAGTCTTATTAGTCATATGTAGCTGGAGTGGATCATTAGACTTTAGAAAGCTGTGACAGCTACTGTTGCTCTTGTTCTGTGTCCATACAACTGTCTAGTGTGGGTTTTGTCTGCAACTTTGTGCATGATACGCCAATGTTCATTAATTGAGTTACTGCAGTTGTAGGCCTTATATGCCTGCCATGTTATTAAATAATCAGTTTTCATGAGCTTGAAATATTATATATTATTATTACTAAGGGCCTGAGCATTTATTCTGTTTTTGAGCATTTATCCCAATAGAAATGTATTAAATTCCCCTATTTAAATCTTTAAATGCCATTTTCTCAAAATGAGTTTTTTTGCCATTCTCCAGTACAAACATCTCAGCCTATGTACACTAAACCTTCTAGTTATACACTTAACAGTATTATGAAGATATTTTCAGAGGGATTTGTTAATAAATTATTCCTGGCCTGATTTATGTGACATTTTATTCCAAAAAAATATGGTGAAAATCAAAATTTTTTTAAGGCTATGGACAGAATATTTTGATTTCCTAGGTAATGAAGGCATATATCCTGAAATCCTCTTTTTTTTCATCTTATGTGTAATCAAAATTAAAAAAAGAATTTTGCACTTGCAAAATTAAAATCATTTAAATTGTCAGAGATGGAAATATTGTCTATCCTGAAAGTCTAAATGAGGACATAAACAAATGAGTTATGAGGATGTGTTTACATGCAAACATATTCATGTTTCATAAACACGAAAAAACAAACAGTAAACAGGCGGAGTATGAAATGAAACAAAAGAACAATTTTTACAAAGAGATGAATTCTAAAAAAAACAATGTGTAACAATGTTTAATGTCCTCATTCCAGCCAATCACAATCAAGTCTTTAGACAGAGGAAATAAGACACGTTTATTCTGAAACAGCAGCAGCAGAAGATGATGATATTATTATTATTGATCCTTTTCTGTTTTATCATGAATAACGTGACGCTTCCATAACGTGTTGTTCCCATAACGTAAGCGCTGTTTCTCTGGCATTTTCAAAGGCTCATAAAAATTTGTCTTGGCTTGATACACAGTCTAATGGTCTAATTCTAACGACATCCAAATTTTAAACATATTTTACTGAAGCAATATTATGGGCCTAAAGGCTGATTTATACTTCTGCGTCGAACCTACGCCGGAGCCTCTGCGCTATACACTACGCGTTGGTTTTCATTTATACTTCTGCGTCGCTGTCCGCGTTGACGCGCAATTACACATGCAGAGGGAGCATGTGAAACCCGAGGGAGGGGTTCTAGCAGACCAATCACAGCGCTTGCATCCGCGTAGAATTGACGCGTTGTTACATTTTTGGAGAGGTGCACGTCAGGTTACGCCGGAGGGTACGCGCGCTACACACAGCCTACGCCGTAGCTACGGTGTAAGTTCGACGCAGAAGTATAAATTGGGCTTTAGTCTTAAACTTCCTCTTTGAGCCAATCCAGATGAACGAGCAAAGTTATTTCAGGGCAAGACCACTCTGATTGTAAAGCCTAACTTGATTGGTTGTAGTGAGAACGTGCTACGATTGGTCAGCTCAATGTGGCTGTTATCTGATTGGCTTAGGTAAACGGTGGGTGGAGTCACTTATTTGTGGATTTGTCTGCATGTCGACGCTAGAAGTGTTTAAAAATCCACAGATGCCTGAGGAGATTCACAAATGCACAGAAAGTGGTTCACAAATAAATGCCAGGCAGAGTTGTGTTTGTGGCATAAAACACATTTGTAAATATATATTTTTATTTGCAAAGCTAATTTTATTTATTTGTGAGTTTTATATTTTTTTGTGAAACTCTTTACATTTATTTGTGGATCATAATCTATTTATCTGGAATAATGGAACAATTCTCACTCCATACTCCGAGGAGTTCGGGAAGAGGAGGCGGAGTATTGACAATAAATATTAATAAATATTGTTTTATGTATTTGAATGTATGTGCTAAGTGTTTTATGTGAGGCACCATGTAAGCTCAAACTAATTGACCCATGCGGATTAATAAAGCTCTAAACTAAAAACTAAAAAATTATCATTATAATAAATATAAATTTGATTAAAGTGGTCCTGACTGAAATACAAGCATACATGTCAAATTTAACCAGGATCTAACACGAGGTCTACAGTCCAGCAATAACATTAAAGCAGTTTAGTTGTGAATGTTAACATATAAATCATGAATGATTATATATTTTCCTGATTAGTCCATGTTGCTGCGAAGCCTTTATTCAACAGAAACTGTAGATTAACTGAAACTGACACAGACGTCAATATCCAAATATAGAGAAACAGAGGCAGACAAACACAAATAAGGAGGAAGTAAAATATGAAAATTAGTTTTAGAGAAATACACAAATGATGAGATGAGCTGAATGAGGGATGAGAGCAGATATAATAATAATCACGTATTAAATCTGCAGACAGAATCATCAGACTCAGAAACACACGACTTCTAAAGTAAGAACATGTTCATTCTTCAAACACAATTACACTTCCAGACGTTAATATTGTCTCATTGATTATGTGTTTCATTCATGTTACTGAAAATGTCATATTTTACTCCAAAATGAATCTGTGAATGTTTGTTTCCTCAGAAATGGACCAATCTCTATATTTCATTCTTCTTCTCATCGGTGAGTGTGTTTGTTGTATTATTTATGGTTAATAGTTTCATCAGGTTTGACGCTGTTATGTAAAGCATTAAATCAAACGCTCTCTGTCACAGCTCTCTGCTCCGTATCTGAATGTGTTCAGCGTCAGTATCACTTTATAAACGTGAAGAAGACCTGGACTGAAGCTCAGAGACACTGCAGAGAGAATTACACAGATCTGGCCACCGTTGACAACATGAACGACATGATCGAGCTGAAGAAGAGTGTGAAGGATGGAAGTGTTGGGAATATCTGGATTGGGCTGAAGAGGACGAGTGTTGATAAATGGCAGTGGTCTTCAGGTGAACCTGCGCTCTATCTGAACTGGGGATATAAACAGCCTGATGGCAGTGATGAGTGTGCTATGATGAGAAGTGGAGAATGGCATGATTGGCCATGTAGTAACAGCCGGACTTTCATCTGCAGTTCATCTAACAACAGTAAGTGCAGATCCATACAATCACAATAAACATTCATTTATAAACCAGATACACCAGATACACATCATTTGTAACAGGCCCGAAAGATCTACAAATTATACATAACACATTTATAAGTGATGAAGTTTACATCTGTGAAGTGAAGTCCACTTTAGATTAGGAGATGCTGTAAACACTGTGTAGTGTGCACTGCAGTGTAAGTGCTGACTGGTGAGGGCACAGACACGCACACACACACACACACACACACACTCATGCACGCACGCACACACACACACACACACACACACACACACACACACACACGCACACACACACACACCGGTTCTGAGGTTTACATTATAACTAGATCCACACAGAACACAAGTGTGTGTAAATGAGTGAACGGATTTAACATAATCCACTGCAATCCACCGACTGGAAGAGTTTATAAATGTGAATCCGCTTCAAAACTAATCAATTACTTTCTTTTAAAAACTGCTTTAGCATTCCTGCAGGATTGTGCTTTTAAACAGACCGGCTTACAACTTACAGACACATCAATACATTACATACTGATCATTTACTAATAATTTATTCATTATTTGTTCATTATTAACCGTTGTTTATTGAGATAATGATATTAAAATAATTCTGACATTAATACTTCAATGATTTATAAGTGATAAATAATGTATCAACTAATAACCGATCAACCATCTACTATTGATCTGTTCGATTTATTTCATGATTTACCAGTTTTTTAAGATAACTTACAACACATGTGTAAATCATTAGCATACCACTTATTAGTAATTTTATAAACATATAGTCATGTTTTATAAATGATTAGATCATCATTAAGTAATAACTTATGTTACTTATAACCAAAGTAACAAAACATTCATAAAATGTTAGCATATCACTTATTGATCATTTATGAATGTATAGTCATGTTTTGTAAATGATTAGTTCATCATTTACTAATAATTTAAATGATTAGTTCATCATTAACTATAAGTGACATAACTGAACATTATTATAAAGTGTGTTACTTTACTGGGATTTTAGGGACTACAAACATATTAATATGCTCTCATTTATCTCTTTGTGTCTGAATCCAGTGTTCTAGAGAACTATGTAACAAAACATAATAGAAAAATATAAAGTTACAATAAAATTATCACACAAATTCACAAATAT
This sequence comes from Siphateles boraxobius, assembly GCF_051911475.1. Lineage (NCBI taxonomy): Eukaryota > Metazoa > Chordata > Actinopteri > Cypriniformes > Leuciscidae > Siphateles > Siphateles boraxobius. The sequence continues at coordinate 983,774 of NW_027508734.1, forward strand.
AACTTCATGTTATATCAGCAAAATCATCATGATTTATCAAATATCAATATCAAATATCAAATATATTGTGAATATTTAATATTATCAACAGTGGAATCAGACTTTGAATGATGTGTTTCTGATGCTTCCACCGCTGCTCTTATTCACATTAAATACATAAATCAGCATAATATTAATCAACAAATTGATTCATGAATCTGTTTCCATTTGTTTTTCTTAAAGTGAACACAGGACTCGTCTTTGTCAGTGAGACGAAGAACTGGAGAGACGCTCAGAGTTTCTGCAGACAGAATCACATTGATCTGGTCAGTGTGAGGAACCAGAATGAGAATCAACAGATTCAGAAGTTCATCAATGATAGTCACATATCTAATGATGTCTGGATCGGTCTGTTCAGAGACTCATGGCAGTGGTCAGATCAGAGTAACTCCTCTTTCAGATACTGGAATACTGGTGAACCTAATAATGCTGGAGGTGTTGAAAACTGTATAGTTCTCAATCCGAATTATCTGAAAGGTCAATGGTATGACGGCTCTTGCGACGGCACACTTCCTTTCGTGTGTCATGAAGGTGAGCAGATCCTCACAAACACACACAATCCATCCATCACCTCCAGATATCTTAAAGTTCACGCTACATGTCTGACAGGACACATTCCTCACAGTGTTTGTTCTACATGTTGTTTTTGATCAGTCTCTCTCTAGTTTTTGCTTGTGGTTTGTTTTGTGTCCAGATAAACTGATTCTGATCACTGAGAATCTGACGTGGACTGAAGCTCTGAGACACTGCAGACAGAATTATACGGATCTGGTCTCGGTTCATTCAGTCGAGATGCAGAATGAGGTGAAGAATGTGGTTAAACGTGCGTCTACTGAGGCGGTGTGGTTGGGTTTACGTCACTCCTGCACTGTGGGCCTCTGGTTCTGGGTGAGCGGAGAGACCGTGTGCTATCAGAACTGGGCTCCAGGGAACGGCACAGGAGACGAGGACTGTGTATCTGCAGTGAGATCTGGAGCAGTTCAGTCTGGAGGAGATCAGCGCTGGATCAGCCGTCCTGAACACGATAAACTCAACTTCCTCTGCAGCAGATATGAAGAGTGAACGATATGTGTGTGTGTGTGTGTGTTCTTACATTACTGGCTTTTTGTTTTAAACTGTTAAACACTTCTACTACTCTTTTATCAGTGCTTATATCAATTTACAATGATAATTTCTGTTACTGAAAATTATCGTATGAGTCTTTTTAATATCAGATTTAAAAATACGTTTGTGCTCCATATATATATATGTGTGTGTGTTTTAAAGACCCCATTAAATCAAAACAAATTTTAATATGTGGCTTTATTTACATTTTAAATGTAGTCACTTCCAGAAACACAACTGAATATTTCTGACACAGTCTGTTCAACACAATGTACTTGCAGTCAACTAGAAAGTAGAAGATGGCTTTAAAAACAAGAAGAAGCAAAGCTCGAGCCGTCAGTGGATTTCATGGGATCTTGATATTCTGGTGGTTTGGCGACTTTCTTCTAATCACTCTGTGTTTTGCATTACTCATATAATAAAAAGATACTTGTTTAAGAAGTGATTGTGAGCATCGATGTTTGTCTCAATGAAATATAGTTTATACTTAAAGGAAAAAGTGGAAGTTGAGTATAAAATATCTTGTGAACTGTATTTGATGTTGAAACTAATTCAAAGGAGCACCAGCTCAAATGAACTGACTTACAAGCAGAATTATGTTTTTCTGACATTTATAAAAAAAACAAACACACACACACAAAATGTTTATTAATAAAAAGACATATACAGTATACATCACATCATGAATGTGTGGTTTGCCACATGTACTCTAACATGTAAAGTCAGCTTTGTGCCACTTCCAAATTTTGTGTAAAGGAAATATTTACAGCAAGACAACGAACACATGAAAGTTTTTTTTACAACAAAGTTGTAAAAACTGCTTTTCCTGTAGTTTCATGACTGACTTATTTAAGAAAATGAAGTATTAGGGACTGTTCATTTTTTATTTAAGGGGTTACCGGAGGAGTTTTGAGATCTATAGTCAAAATAGACTTGACCAGGGCCTGAAGTTAACTTTTTCGGCCACCAGCCACAGTGACTTTTTACCAGACAGTTTTTTTCTTTTAGTTTTTGCCTCATAAAGGTGAAAAAAAGGAATTTCACAATATTGATCTTTAACTTGTATGATGAATACACAATACAGTGCTGTCAAGTTATTAACGAAATCAATATAAGTAATAATAACTCTTAGAATACATTTTTTAAAATCTTTTTATTCATTGACTTTGACATTGAACAGATATATAGACCTACCGTAGCTCGTATGTAAAGAAATCACACGCGGCTGTGTTGATGGCTGATTTAGTCACGTAGACAGGTCCTGACAGATTTTAGTTACAGCGTTCAGGAACCGTTAAGCAGAACTAAATTAATATTATTATTACTGGTAAAGTTACCGGGTACCGGATATTTTCTCACCGGTTCCCAACTCCCAACATGCACGTGCACACACATCTGTGCAACTGTCATTGTACTGTAGCCTACGTCAGCGTTACATTATCTCATCCCATCTCACCAACAGTTTAATACTTACTCGCACATCCAAACGTAGTCAGAGAAGGGCTTCATCTTCTTTCCGCTTCAAAACTCGATCGCATGAACGTTCTGAAACAGTGCCTTGACCGCAGCGGTCTCCTCCGGAAGCGCAGTCTTTGATAGTTTACAACTTACCGTGTGTAGGTGGCTTTTTGATGACTCGTGGTCCTTAATTGCTTCTAATTTTAAGTTTTTAGTCCCGATTACAAAAGGATTTGACTTCGCTTTCTCTGAGCCGTACACACGACAATCACTGCAGTACATTTGTTCTGTACTGCTGTCATAAATCAGCCACTCACGAACCTTGCCATTGTCGCCAATTGTCCACTTTGTATTAAAACGTCTTCTTTTACTTTTCTTTGACTCATCCTCATCTTTTTGTTGGTTGTTAGTTTCAGCTGGACCGCCAGTTCTCACGCCAGACCCCCGATTTCTCACGCTGAAGTGTCAACCCGGTCGGTCAAATGCCTGAAAGATGAGTTTATCTATATATCTACCTGTTGAGCCACCCGTGATCGACTAATTATACCGCAAATTAGTTAAAATATCCCGTAATCTAGAGCGAGCGTGCATGCGTGACAGATATTGCGCTCCAAACTGCGCGCACGCACGGGTGAGAGGTAAGCGAGCGAGAGACCTTGCGTCATAGGTGTGTGTCTTTTTTAGCTAAAGTCCAACGAAATGGCGGAATCCGTTGAAATGTAAAAGAACAACAGTTGCAAAAAAACAAAACAATGGATCACTCAATTCTCATTGGCTACCTGCCAAAGTGGCAGGTAGATTGACAGTGTTACCCGCAAATTGCAAAATTGACCCGCATTTGGCGTGTGGTCGGGTGTTAATTTCAGGCCCTGGACTTGACCCTCCCTTCGCCAGCAATACAAAGATGTTCAGATCTAGTAGACCTACACCACCAAACGTTCATTAAAAGGGTCCTGTACAGGGCTGTACAGTGCGACATATATCTACGAAAAGAATGGTCTGTGCGATGAATAAACTGCAGCACGCGTGCGATACAGATTTGTAAACTCCGTTACTTGTGTTTGTTTTCAGACATGATAACAGTCGTTTTATACTTGTGCTTATGCGATATCACGATTTTTGATCGTGGATGATTTAATGTCTCCACGATCTGCTTTTGAAGAAATATGGCAGTTTCGCTACAGCGCACATTCTGTCAGCTGCAGTTCTGGCGCCTCGAGCTGGTTTATACTCGCCGCGTCCGCACGAGCGCGAAGGTGCGCAAGGGCCCATTTCGTTTGGCGGTGTGTGTGTGTGTGTGTGTGTTTGTGTGTGTGTGTGTGTGCACGGCAGATTCTGTAACTGTGTGCGCGGCTCCACATCCGACTTCGAGCCGAATCTGGCCGGGCATATACGTCTCACCCAGAGTTTCAGCTAGAAGAAAATGGTGCCGGTCAAAGTGACCGGCAGAGGTTTCGTTTTACGGACATTTTGATGATATGCCGGTCAAATATCGCCTCTTAATTAGTCAAGTTGAGGAAAACTGGAGGCAGGCTATGTAACTTAAAAAATGACATAATTCAGATTGTGTTAGGGGGGCGGGATTATTAGGCAATTTTAATCGGACAATTTGACCGGAGAGATTTAATTTTGTCGGACATTTAATTTTTTTCCCGGTCAATGTCCGGTAATTACCGGACAACGGAAACCCTGGTCTCACCACACCGGCACCCAGTTTGAGAGTATGTCTAGTAGTTGCTCAAATTTACAAAATTAGCCTACAATAGCAGACATAATCCCTTTTAATTATGGTCCATGTTTTATAAAACGTTCTCGAAACTAAATGAAAATGTTCAGTGAAATTAGAAAATATGTAAGTTATCGTTAATTTCACGAGTTTACATGTTAATGAAATCTGATGTAATATTATAATGCGTATTTGGCTTGCTGTCCGGGAGGAGGGCTCCGAGCTCAGAATTCGGCCCGACCCCAGAGTACTCCCCCCATGACCTTAGAGATCATAGGTACAGTATCTATGAGCGGACCCAGCCGAATGTGGGGTGAACGGGTGGTGGTGGGATGCTGAGAAATTAGTCATGAGACAGGAGGTAAGGGAAGGCTTTATTTATAAAGCAGCGACGACGATTGGGTAGAGCTCGAAAAGGGCAGAGGAGGCTGAAGACTGGGGTGTGTCTAGGAGCTGAGGGGGCCAGGGAGACGCGAACCAGCGTCCTTGGTAATAGCCGCCGAAGCCGATCGAGGGAGCTGCGTCTGTGAACAGTTTGATATCGAGGGGGAGAGAGATAAAGTCGTCGTAAAAAAAAGTTAAGCCGTTCCACTGATTGAGGAAATTAATCCATAATTTTAGCTCGTTTTTTGACTCGCCAGAAAGGATGATCCGATCTTCCAGCGCATGAACAGATGAAGAGAGGGCTAGGAGATGCGTGATAAAGGGTCTGCCCTGTGGAATAATCCGCATCGCATAATTTAGGTGGCCCAGCAGCGAGAGAAGTTCGCGTTTTGAACAATCTTCGGCTAGACGGAAAACATTCACAGGAGTCGAGAGATAGTTTTTTGCGTTTTTATTGACAGATTTTTTGACTGGGCATAACACGCGGGCGTGTGCGCCGCCACTGTAATCGCAGACGTGGAGAAAACGACAGCGTTGTCTTGGGCATCTCCCTTCATTGAAGTTCCTACAAACTTGTCTATCGGGTGCCGAGTATGGTTCTCTGATTGAAAAATCTTCTCTTGCGTGGCGCGGAATGTAACTTGGGATTTTATGGCATTCTGCTATGGGCAGGGAGGGATCGATGGATTAATTTGGGGGCATGCCGTGGTGGCATGGATTGTGGATCTGCAGATTGTGCAAGAGATATTTCTGCACCCGAGGAAGACTCGGTTATGGAGATCAGTGTCCAACGCTCCCCAATAGGGACACTGATTCCACTGGGAAACGCGGACGGCGCATTTTGCGGAAAACAGCTTGTGGTACGTATAAAAATGACTACCCCCGTAAGACAACGCGAGCTCCGCTATGATAGACAGATAGTCGTTCAGCTCGCGCCGTCTATGGGGAAAAGACGAGCATATGATTTCTGTATAGCGTCTGAAGGCGATACAGAATTCAGCTAGTGACAATGAACGTGATGTAACCTGTGAGTTATTTTTAAGAGTGACTGAAATGTCGCCGCAGTCTACTTGGCGATTGGACTCAGCTGGGGGAAACAAGGACAGGAGAGAGCCCAAATCAACATCTGAACCTGCTAGGATTTGAGCTCTGATGTTGTTCGTCACTGGAGGAGGTTCAGTTGCTACTGCATTCGGAGGGGCTGGTTGAGGAGTGGCTGAGAAGAGAGAGAAAGGAGAACGCACTTGGAGAGGGTTAAAGGGATGGGAAATCGGGGCTGTGGCCGTTTGCGGAGATTGACCGGCTAACGGAGGCATCCTCACGTTAGGGTGAGCACCTGACGCTTGGGAAGGAGGAAAACTGAAAGAAGTAGAAGGGAAGAAAAACGTTTGGGGATCGTGTAACTGAGTGGAACTGCCGGGATCAGAGTCTGAGGAACCACAATGGGAGGGGCTGAGGAGGGGAGTTGACCTGGAGGAGATTGGCGCCCATCCGTGACTGGTTCCGGGGCGCGGCCCAGGCTAGCGGAAGGTCTGTGACGGCGTGGCGCGGGGGCAGAGCCCAGCGCTGCAAGTGAGGAAGGAGGAACTGCGGGACGAGCGATCGGGGCCCGGCGAGCCTTGCTTGTCGAGCCGAAGGAAATTGGAGCTGAAACAGAAAGGTGATAAGATTGTAAGGTGACATATACATTAATTAATTCTGCTTTTTTCATCCTGCGGGAGAAATTTGCATCAGAATTAATTAGGGCTTGTCTTAGCCCCTTAACTGTCCACTTCCCTATGGGAGGGATGTTAGGGGGAGCTGGAAGGTGGGAAGGCGCGGAGGAAGACGATGATGAAGATGATGAGTTCCTCGCTGAAGGTGGTGAGGGGAGTCTTCGGCGTCTTTGAGTATGCGGAGAGGATCTGGCGGGCCGACGTCCCCTGGTTAAGGATGGAGGCTCAATGTTGTCGCTGGCTGCTGGAGAAGGAAGGGTCGCTGGATCTGCGCTTTGCGGTGGAGATGACTCCGTGATGAAAGATTCATCGTCGGAGGGGAAGAGCTCTAACCTCGGACATGACTGCACGGAGGCGGAGTCAGATGCTGAGAAATTAGTCATGAGACAGGAGGTAAGGGAAGGCTTTATTTATACTGGCTTCTTCTTGTGCTGATTGGATGATTACCTGAACATGCTCCTCCCGAACTTTGTTACATAAAACTTCATTTAGTTGTATAGGCTATGTTCTCAAATTCATTTATTTTGTTCTAATGTAACAATTAATAATCTCAATTAATAAAAACAAATAATAAAAAGGTTTACTGCTTTACATTTATTCATTTAGCTGACGCTTTTATCCAAAGCGACTTACAATTGCTCTCACACCAAAGGCATGTGTCTTATCCACTGCGCCATCACCACCCCCCCATTGTGCTTTACACAATGTAGTGAACGTGGTTTTGGTGAGTGTAGCCTAAAAATTGTAAATGGACATTTATATAGCGCTTTCACAGACCTATGGCCACCAAAGCGCTTTACATAGCCTCACATTCACCCATTCACTCACTCATTCATACACGATGGCGGTGTCAGCCATGCAAGGCGCCATCCAGCTCGTCGGGAGCAGCAGGGGTTAGGTGTCTTGCTCATGGAGACCTCGACACTTGGTCAGGTGGAACTGAGTATTGAACCACCAACCTTCTGGTTTGTAGACAACCCACATGAGCCACTGCCGCCCCCTACTAAAGCCTACTAAAATAAACATGACCTGTGTACCTTACTTCTTCTTACTGCTGATTCCTGATGGTTTAGAGGCACGTAAATCACGACTTCAAACCACGACTCACGACTTTGTAGCGTACCAGGCCAGTCACGCCAAACTACCTGAGCGCAATATATACTCATTGTTTCAGAGACACATAAAATTGTAATTCTTAATCGTGTGTGTATTATTATCATTATTATATTATTATTAATTTGACTGAAACGTTATATTGTCCTACGGTGTATTCTCACCGTGTGTGTGTGGGGGGGGGGGGGCGGTGGGGGGAGGCTGCCATTGTTGTTTTGTATGGTTTTGCCTGCTATGTGACGTCAGAACTCGTAACTGGGAGTACATCGATCTAGTACGAGTTCACGGGTGGGAAGTCACGGTTAACTGCCGTTCCAGTGCACTTTCACGGGTATAAGGTTGGAAAAACACGGGTTACAGGTTGCCTGGAACGCGGCATTACTCCGAGTCGCCTCCTGACGTTTCAAAGAATAGTACGGCGGGAGCGCGTCAAGTATAAACACCTCGTCCGTTTGGGGAGGAGCGCGCGCAGGCAGCGTAGGCTCGCGCTGCGGTGCCAGGCGACAGTAAACAAGGCTTAAAGGACAAGTTCGGTATTTTACAATTAAAGCCCTGTTTTAAGATTGTTTCTGATGAGATAGAACGGTTAAGATTGAAATTTGGACACATGCTGCTGTCCCGAGAATTTTCGGTTTCTTTGCTAGCACCCCCCCACCTCGACAATGGTTTCACTGGAACAATCAGTCATAAAACGCATTAAACTTTAGTTTACAAAGACGTGAAACTCACCGAGTGGTCTGGGGTGTTCACTGATATGCTCACACAAAAATCGCTGCAGAAGAAAACATTAATATCATGGTTTTGCGCACATCATAGTATGAGAAAAATCACAATGACAGGGTTAAATATCTCTGAATTCATCATAATTTCTTCTTTATAAGCCTGAGGGATGAAACAGAGTTCAATTAAACACGACAAAAAAAAAGGAAAACATAAAGGAAATTTAAGCCACTTGCTTGTGGATAAAACATTTTTCATGTATGTAGAGACCTTGACAAATGTTTGGGTTTCTAAATGTATAACTGTCGTTTTTATTATGAGAAGGGAAAATAGAATTTTATTATTTGCATTTGGGTCTGGAATGACACACACATATGCATTTTATTGTGTTTTCTGAGAGCGTCAGTCTGACGATGGGAACTGTGTACTTTGACCGTAGAGTTCAAGGTGCAAGGGGGGGAAAAAAGGCATGGCAGTTTTTCCACAAGGGGTGAATATGATGGGCTGCTGAAAAAACTGACAGCAGTCAACGCTCACAGACATTTTTGAGTTTTGTGTGAACTGGGAAAGTGTCACGCATCAGTTTGCAGAAAAAAAACATTGCGAGAAAGTTCGGTGAGATACTGCGCACTTGCGTTTCGCTTGAGTCAGAGAGATGGAAGAGATCACGAGGTGAGAGATCCCATGTGAGAGAATCTGTGTTAATTTTTTCATCAAGTTGATTTAATTTTTTTTATTATTAGTTTTAGATTGTGAAATCATTCGTAAGAATATTCATTTTCTCAAGTTCAGTGTTGCAGTTTACGTTATAAGAAGTTGTGTAATTCGTTTCAAATTCGGAAGAATATACCCATGTTTATTTGGTTAAAGGAGCCGTATGTAAGATTGTGCCCAAAACTGGTACTGCAATCACTTTCAAAATAACTGTAGAGCGGTGTATCCCCTCTCCCTCCTCCCTGACTCCAGGTTGCCAGATAGGCTGCAGGATACAGCAGGAACGTAGGCTGCTACAATAAGCTTTTTCTGTTAATTACGTTTATGCTTCAAATGAGAGATGTTTTGCAAAGTAATTATATATCGCAAAAATTTACTAATGGCGATTAGCCAAATATAATCGTAAAGATGTACGCTCGTATGTGACAGTACATTGTTAGAACAGTAGCTGTTAGTCTAACTTGTAACGGTAGGTATCTGTCATTAACGTAAGTACGAGCACAAGCCTCTGTCACTGTGTGTAACCGATATCAAAGATACAGCTATTCATTTAGCTGACGCTATAAGTGAAAGCGACCAGCGCTATTTTAACTCACCCTGCAGTACACGTCCATAACGCTAAAATATGTGATGTGAAAGATTACGTGTCATTCCATTCTTTTTGGCTGTAGAACTTGCATGATAAACAATAATGGGCATGCTAATGTTGTTTTCCTCAGCGTCTCATCATAATAACAGAGAAACGGGCTCTGATAACGCATTGCTAATGTTAGTACGTTAATGACGACTCGCCGTTTTTATTACCCAAACAATTCCTTACCTTTTCAATATGATGACCTCCTCCTCCATATGAGCTAACGTAACGTTACTTTGCACGAACATGCATAACTTTGTTCGACTGTCATGAATATTTGAAATTTCCATTTACATCAAGTACCAGTTAGCCAAACATAGATGAATCTTACCTGTTCAGGAGAAAATTAGCAACATTGGCGTCTGTCTTCATATTCTTCTCCGTTTTCAGCCGTCTCCATCTTTCAAAGGCATCTCCTATACAGATTCTTGTTTAATTTCAGACTTTGTCACAAAGTATTTTGGATTCATAACGAGTTTTTTTTTTGTTTCGCAACGTTAGACATTCGCAACACTACTGACTTTGTGATAGGTGGAGGGTGGCGCATCAGACCAAAACACAACATGACAACATCAACATTGTTGAGGGCTGTAACTTCACTTTTTAAATGACAATATCCTGGCCGGACTACTGTTGTCAGTGATATAAGTATTTGAAATGAACATGATTTCTTAATGTCTAGTGACATATCATGGCCATTTTATGATTAATTGAAATACATTTCTTACATACAGCTCCTTTAATCTTGGGTAAAAGTATCTCAGTGGTGTATGTAGTTGGGAGTTCATGTCAAGTAAGCGTGTTTATTGTCTTTAACACTGAGAGATCGTCGAAATCGGGAGATCTGTGTGGATTTTTTGGCGGATGCATCTAACCAGTTCGAGGAGGGGGGAGTTCATCGAGATCCACTTAACATCGTTGTGGGTTGCGTCACAGATGCAGTTTATCATCTTGTTGGGGAGTGAGGATTAGAGATTACTATTCTGCAATTGGAATTCTTGTTTTTCCTGATTCGTGAGTACACTGGTTTTGCATCAAAGAGCTCCAACTACCGCACCATCTGTGTACATCTGTGTACTCTTTTGGGTTATGGTGATTATTAGGTTCCATTGCTGTTCTGCTGTGACTTTGTGAATGGAATAATTTGGAATTGCAAAGAGTAAAAAGACACAAGAGTAGGGCTACCTAGAATAATAAATACATGTTTATTGATCTGCATCATTTTGTGTGATTTCCTGTGGAAATTGTTTATCATTAATTTGTTTTTCTTTGAGAGATTCGTATTTTCAAATTTAAAGGTAAACACAGTAGTGTTTTTTTATTATCGTTTCCAGATAGAAAACATAAATCTGACACTATCAGGTGAAGATCTAGGTTATATGTGTCGATATTGTAACTGAAGAGATATGTGCCTTTTACTGGGGTAGTGGGTAAATTTAAGATCCCCTAGACCGATTCCTACCTTGTGAGCCACCAGATACTACTCGGCAGGAGGGCTACATTTTGTGGGGGCTCGTCCGGGATCAGTCAGATTATTCAGATTATGTTTCAGACACAGTGAACTTGTGTGTTCTGTGAAAAACATTTTTTGGAAGTGATTTATGTGTATATTGTTTCAGAATTCTCGAATTCTGTGAAGACTACTTTAATGTTTAACAGTCATAACCTGTTTTTCTGAGCACATACTGTTTATGACCCAGGTGAACAAAATGGAGGTTAGTGAGATTATTGATTGGTGGAGAGAGAAAGGTGTTGAGTTGGACAGAGTTTTCATTCTGAGCATCATAAAGAACCTGTTGGAGACAATTGCGGAAAAAAAGTGATATTTTCTTATTAGAACAATTAATATCTACACCAGTGTTTAATGTTTTTTAATTCTCTATTTTTTTAATTTAAAAAACGGCCATCTGAAAGAACAATTAATCGATATTCCTGACACTTCTTATGTAAAAATGTGGATTATGAGTCTTGATGAATGAATGTATATTCAAATTACCAGACATTAAATGAATAACAAAAATTATACTAAATTTAAATCCCTTGTAATAACTTTTTTAAAGTGCCCCTGTAGTCAATAATTTTATCCCTTAAACCTCATCTTTTGATCACCAAAATTACATATTTAAAAGTTTTTTCCTTGTCAACATATTTTTTTATGTCTTAAAATATCTTGAATGTAACTCGACACCCTTGCCTCATTTAGTTTGTGCGGTTCTATGAATATGCAAATGAGCCCCGCCTCCACTCGCTCAGAAATCCACTCGTTGACGATCACACGTTGATCTGATTGGTTAAAAGGTAGTTTGTGACGTCAGAAACGCCTGCGATTTTAAACCGTGTTTTTGAATGTCTTTGGTTCACTGCAGTTCTAAGGAGAAAAATACTCAGCAATGCTGTCGACTTATGAATTTACACATGGTTTGTCTGAAGGCATATTAAAAAGACCACATAGGCATATAAACAACATTAAAAGCTGGATTTAAAACAGTAAATATCCATGTTTATGCTGCGTACACTAGAGGGCACTATATCAACCTGTATTCATTTAAAAAACAATCTGAAATGGTCAGTGAATCTGGCTCGAAACAAACAGCCTTCAGTGAGGGAAATTAGCCTTGAAAAAACCCATCTTGCATTACAGGACAAACATAATAGAGCAGGAATGTAGAAAAACTTTAGAAAACAATCAGACACTGAGAAAACATCTAGCATATCATGAAATACTTGGGTTGTATTGCAAGAAAATTATATTAGTCAGACGAGACAGTTCTTTCTGAAATTAATAAGAATAATAAGACACTGCAGATGTATAGTTCTGAGGAGTTAGATGTTGTAAGGATTCGCGTTTTATTTAGATGATATGATGTTATATGTTCAAAAAAACCCTTTGGTGTGGCCACCGTAGCATTCAAAGAGCAGGTCTGATTGCCTAAAACTGGCAGAGTGCTGAATGTGAACTCTTAAGGCCTGAACAGGGCAGCGTAAGTGAGGTTGACAATCGTCTTCCGAATCGGGAAGAGCGAACAGCGTAATCACTTGTGCTCTGAACGGAGTAGAGAGCACTTTGGGCGCGTAGCCATGCCTCGGCTTGAGGACAACCTTGGAGTCGTTAGGCCCGAACTCGAGGCAGGAAGCGGACTGAACACCATTCGGAGAAGACAGAATACTTAAGAGCGTAGAGACGTCTTGTTAACGGAGCTATAGTCTCTGAGATAATACTTAGGACTCTCGCTGGGAGGTCCCTAAGGTTGCGTTGAGGGAGGGCCACATCCTCGGTTGGGGGTGCAGGATTGTCCGCTCACCGGGGGAAAGGTCTTTTCTCAGGGGAATTGGCCACGGGGCAACTGCGAGCAGCTGAATCATCTCGGGGAACCAAGGTCGGCTCCGCCAGTGAGGGGCCACCCGAATGAAGGGCACGCCTGTCTTCCCTGATCCGTCTGATGACCTGAGGGGCACATGACCGGGGAAAGGCATAATGGAGGAGGCTGGGCCATTCCTGGGCCAGCGCATCCGTGTTTTTCGTAAATTGGCTAGAGAGAGTGGCCTTTGGAGGTGAAGAGGTAGACCTGTGCCTTGGTAATGACTTTATTTATGTTATACTCCTGGACCCTAGAACTGGCTCATAACAATGTATTTATAGCTCTGCAAATGATTAAGACTCAATGAAATGTAATGAAATATGACTGGAACAAAAACACTCAATTTTACTCCTGTTTCACGTCAGAGATGTAAATATTGTCCACCCTGAACGTCTAAATGTGGAAATAAACATAAACACATGTGATGAGGATGTGTTTACATGCACATGCAGTGTTTTCACCAGTTGACCTGAGCCGTTGACCATCCATAATGCTGTCATTGTGTGAGGAACTGTGTGGAGTTTTAGGCACCTATTTCTTAAAAACATTGCATCAGAAATATTTATCATATTTTTTTACTTTATACTTGCTAGGAAATGAATTGAAATGAATTGAATCTTTGTAGAAATAAGAAAAGTAAATACAAGTCATCGGTCAGTTTCATTTCATTTCATTTCATTTATTGGTTTATTTTACAGGGACAGTGCTCATTAATTAACAGTAAAATAACTGTAAATGAGCCAGAGTTAGCTCAACAGGCTAATTTTCATCTGTTGTCCCTGGCCAGTTATTATTAAGGCAACCTAAAATCAAGATATAAAAACAAAAAATGACTTTTTACAGTCCACAAATAATGACAACATAGAAAAGTAATGATACGACAAGTGGTGATGGTGCAGTGGATAAGACACATGCCTTTGGTGTGAGAGACCCGGGTTCAAATCCACTGTGAGACACCAATGTGTCCCTGAGCAAGACACTTAACCCCTAGTTGCTCCAGAGGCGTGCGACCTCTGAAATATAGCAATTGTAAGTCGCTTTGGATAAAAAGCGTCAGCTAAATGAATAAATGTAAATGTAAAACATAGGCTAAAAAATGAGAGATAACCAAGTTTGACACAAGACAATCTGCTAGCAAGCAACAATTTTCAGTGGGCAGTCAGTAGTCAGTTCTTAAGCTGACCAGTAAAAGAACGATACTTGTTTGTTTCTCTTATCAACCTAGGCAATAGATTCCACTGTTTAGTTGCTGTTACAGAGAACGCTGACTGACTAAAGGCACTTTTTCGAGTGGGAATGATACAGTCCCCTCTTGTGATACCTCTAGTGACATGAGTGCCTGCTCTCTGCATAACAAATCTCTTCAGTGGAGGTGGAGCCGTGCTATGCAATATCTTATAAACTAGAAAAAGGTTACTGTAAGTGATCAAGTTATCCCAACTCAGAAGTCTATGGGTATTTAAAATTTGACAGGTGTGAAAACTATTAGGTTTCTGAACTAAAACTTTAAAAGTATGTTTATAAAGACTTTCCAGTGACTTCATTGTAGACTTGTTAGCTTGTGCCCAGCTTGTCAAACAGTATGTAAAATGCGGGATAATCATGGCATTCATATATATCATAGCAGTTTCAAAGTTGATTCCTAACAAATTTAAAATTACTTAAATTAAATCTAACTCGTTTGCACACACTTTTTACATGAGTTCTAAAACAGAGATTTGAATCAATCCAAACACCCAGATACTTATATTCAGTCACAACTTGCAAATTTTGACCTGATATCATTATGTCAGGGTCTGGAACGCTACATGGTCGCTTTGAAAAGAACATGCTAACCGTTTTACAAACATTTAACGTTAGACATGATCCGTCAAGCCATGTTGTGATATAGTTCATTGCACTGGTTAGTTTTAAAGCAGCTTGCTGTTTTGTGCTGCTATGTACATAAATAACAGCATCATCAGCATATAATAGAATTTCTATATCGGGACAAACTAAAGGCAGATCATTAACATAAAGACTGAACAGCAATGGCCCAAGTATAGATCCTTGCGGAACACCAGTATTATTTGTATAAGCAGTGGATTTATGATTTTGAACCTTTACATAGTTTCGGTTTGTTATTTTGGCCTTGACCCAACCCTTAAGTCAATATGCTTCATTTTTGATGTCTTGTGCTGACAGTGACAATTTTAAGAACTTTTTTATTAAAAAAAGAAAAAGAAAGAATACAAGCAGTCAGGTGTAAAGACTTTATTTATGTTATACTCCTGGTCCCTAGAACTGGCTCATAACAATGTATTTATAACTCTGCAAATGACTTAGACTCAATGAAATGTAATGAAATATGACTGGAACAAAACCACGCCTCTGCAGCATCGCGTGGCGGTCAGGGACAGTGCCTCTGGGATGGCAGACCGGGGTGGTGGTCCCTCTTTTTAAGAAGGGGGACCGGAGGGTGTGTTCCAACTACAGGGGGATCACACTTCTCAGCCTCCCTGGGAAAGTCTATGCCAGGGTACTGGAGAGGAGAATACGGCCGATAGTGGAACCTCGGATTCAGGAGGAACAGTGCGGTTTTCGTCCAGGCCGTGGAACACTGGACCAGGTCTATACTCTCTACAGGGTGCTGGAGGGTTCATGGGAGTTTGCCCAACCAGTCCACATGTGCTTTGTGGATTTGGAGAAGGCATTTGACTGTGTCCCTCGCGGCGGCCTGTGGAGGGTGCTCCGGGAGTATGGGGTCCGGGGTCCTTTGCTAAGGGCTGTCCGGTCCCTGTATGACCGAAGCAGGAGCTTGGTTCGCATTGCCGGTAGTAAGTCAGACTTCTTCCCGGTGCATGTTGGACTCCGGCAGGGCTGCCCTTTGTCGCCGGTTCTGTTCATAGTTTTTATGGACAGAATTTCTAGGCGCAGCCAGGGGCCGGAGGGTGTCAGGTTTGGGGACCACGCGATTTTGTCTCTGCTTTTTGCGGATGATGTTGTCGTGTTGGCCCCTTCACACCAGGACCTTCAGCATGCACTGGGACGGTTTGCAGCCGAGTGTGAAGCGGCTGGGATGAAAATCAGCACCTCCAAATCCGAGGCCATGGTCGTCAGTCGGAAAAGGGTGGCTTGCTCACTTCAGGCTGGTGGAGAGATCCTTCCTCAAGTGGAGGAGTTTAAGTATCTTGGGGTTTTGTTCACGAGTGAGGGAAGGATGGAACGGGAGATTGACAGACGGATCGGTGCAGCTTCTGCAGTAATGCGGTCGATGTACCAGTCTGTTGTGGTGAAGAAGGAGCTGAGCCGTAAGGCAAAGCTCTCGATTTACCGGTCAATCTACGTTCCTACTCTAACCTATGGTCATGAGCTTTGGGTCATGACCGAAAGGACAAGATCCCGGATACAGGCGGCCGAAATGAGCTTTCTCCGCAGGGTGGCTGGCCGATCCCTTAGAGATAGGGTGAGAAGCTCGGTCACTCGGGAGGAGCTCAGAGTAGAGCCGCTGCTCCTCCACATCGAGAGGGGTCAGCTGAGGTGGCTCGGGCATCTGTTCCGGATGCCTCCTGGACGCCTTCCCGGGGAGGTGTTCCGGGCACGTCCCACTGGGAGGAGAGCCCGGGGAAGACCTAGGACACGTTGGAGAGACTATGTCCACCAGCTGGCCTGGGAACCCCTCGGTGTCCCCCCGGAAGAGCTGGAGGAAGTGTCCAGGGAGAGGGAAGTCTGGGCTTCTCTGCTCAGACTGCTGCCCCCGCGACCCGGCCCCGGATAAGTGGAGGAAGATGATGATGATGATGAAAAAAACCACTCACTGTTACTCCTGTTTCACGTCAGAGATGTAAATATTGTCCACCCTGAACGTCTAAATGTGGACATAAACACATGAGTGATGAGGATGTTTTTACATGCAAATGTTTTCATGTTTTATAAACAAAACAACAGTAAACGGCAGGAATATGAAACACAACAAAATAAGAATTTAAATTGTATTTTTTATTATATTCAAACAAAGTTGTATTGTCATATGTAAAACGACAATGTAACCCTTCAGGGTTTTTTAGTAACATATATTTGGAAATGTTGTTTCAAGAACGTTAAGACATCAGATATGTATTAGACAAAAAAACTTTTCATGCTGTCTTGCAGCTTATGTGATCTTCCAAAGAAATACATTAATATGACTTAACTGTCTACAAGCTTCCAGAATTAAATATCAGTTATGGGTTTAATTAATGTATATAGTATTTATTATTAGGAAGCGCTAATAGAGAGAGAGCCTGGAGATCACCCACACGCCTGACCAATGCTAATGCTAGCAGTAACGCGGTCTTAAGAGAAAGTGGCCGGAGTTTGGCCGACTGTATCGGCTGGAACGGAGGGCCTTTGAGAGCTGTAAGGACTGTGGATATGTCCAATGGGGGTATGGTAAGAGAAAGAGGTGTGTTGAGCCTCCTTGGCCCTTTCCTGCCGGCCACAGGAGTGTGGTGTGATGCTATGCCGGAAACGTAGACTTTTGCGACCCGCGTCCATCAGCTTTTGCAGGAAGTAGAGTACCAGGGGTTCTTTGCATGAGAAAGGGTCCTGGTTCCAGAGAGAGTTGCCTTCGGAGGTGAAGAGGTCGACCCGTGCCTTGCTAAAGATGCTCCAGATCATTTGAACCGTCTGGGGATGGAGGGTCCATTCCCCTGGGTCACACTGTCCCGGGACAGCATGTCTGCTCCCTGGTTCAGTCTGTCCGGCACATGCACTGCTCTCAGAGAGTCTGGGTTGCATTGTGCCCACCATAGAAGGCGTCGGGCCAGTCCGTACAGAAGCCGCAACCTGAGTCCACACCTGGTGGTTCATATAGGACAATACCGCCATGTTGTCCGACCGGAGCAAGACATGGTGTCCTATTAGGTCTGGTAGGAAGGTTTTGAGGGACAGAAAAACCGCCATCATTTGAGGCAGTTGTTATGCAGCCGCTTTTCCGTGCTCGACCAGGAGCCGAAAGTCAGAGGACAAACTTCCTCCTCAAGACCAACTCCATGTTTACTCCAACCTGATAACGATTGGAGTCCTTACAAGTGGCAAGGGCTCTGATGCAGCCGTTGTCCACCTTGACGTGGAGGCGACCTGAAGCTGGGGTTTCAGCCAGGACTTTTGGGGGCGCATGTGCAGCAGGCCTAACGGAAGTACTGGCAATGCAGGGGCCATAAGGCATAGCATCTTCTGAAACGTTCTGAGGGGGAAAAGGCCCCTGACTGAACGAAGAGGCGTTAGCCACAACCTCATTTGGGCTTAGTATACAACCGCTCCCAGGAAAGAGATTCTCTGGCTGGGAGACAGTGAGCTCTTGGCTGAATTTAGTTTAGTCTGAGTCCAAGGCATTTCAGATGGCTGAGAAGCACAGATCTGTGAGATATTAAATCTTCCTCAGACTGGGCCAAGATGAGCCAGTCGTTGAGGTAGTTCAGGATGCGCATCCCCTTCTGTCTCAGGGAGAAAGCGCTGCATCCATGCACTTTGTAAAAGCGGGGTGGTTTGCGAGCGAATTGAAGGGAGTATTCTCATGTCACCGTGCTCAGAACCCATATCTGCTCTGTTATGGCTGTGCAGAGCCACTGCACTTTTGACTAAAGGCTTCACATTAAGAGAAAGGAGTTTTCCCCATAGCGTCTAGCGACGCAATAGAAGTAAACAGTTCGAAAGGGAACCAACTTTAATTTAATAACTTATAGAGTGGTGTTCATTCAGACCATAAAATATCAATCTGAGTCATGGGACTATAAACATGTTTTAGAAAAAAATGTTTAACCCTGCTTTTTATTTTTAAGTCCATTTTTTTGCTTTGAACCACTCAAATAAATGCATATCTCAATATTCAATGTTCTCATTCCAGCCAATCACAATCAAGTCTTTAGACAGAGGAAATAAAGACATTTTTATTCTGAAACAGCAGCAGCAGAAGATGATGATATTTCAGTGAGATAATGAGAGTCTAATTCCATATTTATCAGGCTGATAAAAGTAGCATGAAACTTTGTAGAAATAAGAAAAGTACATTTATAAAACAAAAAGGAGCATTTTATGGCATTGGGTCTGAACACATCAGGTATGAAGATATGTTTGGTTTTAACTTTTTATTCTAACTTTAAAGCTAGATTATCCTTCGAAAAGTGTAATACAGTATTTGATTTTGGGGTAATGTGTAAAACTAGCGTACACACACACATGCAGTGTTTTCACCAGTTGACCTGAGCCGTTGATCATCCATAATGCTGTCATTGTGTGAGGATCTGTGTGGAGTTTTGCAGCACCTATTTCTTAAAAACATTGCATCAGACATATTTATCATATTTTTTTGCTTTATACTTACTAGGAAATTAATTGAAATTAATTGAATCTTTGTAGAAATAAGAAAAGTACATGCAATGAAAGGTCAGTTATTTTGGCCTTGACCCAACCCTTAAGTCAATATGCTGCCTTTTTGATGTCATGTGCCGACAGTGACAATTTAAATTTTTATAAAAAAATAAAAAGAAAGAATACAAGCATTCAGGTTTAAAGACTTTATTTATGTTATACTCCTGGACCCTAGGAGTGGCACATAACAATGTATTAATAGCTCTGCAAATGATTAAGACTCAAAGAAATGTAATGAAATATGACTGGAACAAAAACACTCACTGTTACTCCTGTTTCAGGTCAGAGATGTAAATATTGTTCACCCTGAACGTCTAAATGTGGACATAAACACATGAGTGATGAGGATGTGTTTACATGCAAATGTGTCCATGTTTTATAAACAAAACAACAGTAAATGGCAGGAGTATGAAACACAACAAAATAAGAATTTTTACAAACAGTAATGTTTTATTTTTATTTTCTATAATATTCAAACAAAGTTTTATTGTCATATGTAAAAGGAAAATGATGGTTCCCAAGCCTGTCCCTGTCCCAGAGCCTGTCCCTGAGCCTGTCCCGGTTCCAGTACCTATCCTAGGCCCTGTCCCAGAGCCTGTCCTGGTTCCAGTCCCCCTCCTAGAGCCTGTCCCAGAGGCTGTCCCAGAGCCTGTCCCGGTTCCAGTCCCTATCCTAGAGCCTGTCCCAGAGGCTGTCCCAGAGGCTGTCCCTGAGCCTGTCCCGGTTCCAGTCCCTATCCTAGGCCCTGTCCCAGAGGCTGTCCCAGAGGCTTTGGCTGACTCTGTCATTCCCCCAAGAATTTTTTGGGGCCTTTGGGCAGCTACGGCGAGGACATATGGCCCCTCCCACACCTGTTGATGTTTTACGGCGTGATGTCGCACCTTTTTGAAGGGGGGCGTACTGTCACAGTCTTCATCTGCACCACTCTGTCTTCGTCTGCACTACACTTCCCAGAATCCCTAGTGTCTTCACACCTGAACTCACTCCCTCATTTACCCACCTGTTCATCGTCATCATCATCCGTGTCACCTGTGCTCACCTCGTTATTGTTGATTTGTATCTGTATTTAGTTTCCTTCTCTACAGATAGTTCTGGTCGGTTCTTGTGCTTTAATGTTACTTTGTGTGTGTACCCTCTGGCCGTTTGCCTGCCTGTACCTGTACATGTTTGTATATTTGTTGATAGTAAAAGTTTGTATTGGAGCCTTTTGACTAAGTGTCTTCTTCAGCCTGTACCACACCCGTGATATCTACAAGCTTCCAGAATTAAATATCAGTTATGGGTTTAATTAATGTATATAGTCTATATTTAGATGATATGATGTTATATGTTCAATAAAGCCTTTTGGTGCGGCCACCGTAGCATACAAAGAGCTGGTCTGACTGCCTAAAACTGTCAGAGTGCTGAATGTAAACTCATAAGGCCTGAACAGGGCAGCGTAAGTGAGGTTGACAATCGTCTTCCGAATCGGGAAGAGCGGACAGCGTAATCCCTTGTGCTCTGAACGGAGTAGAGAGCACTTTGGGCACGTAGCCATGCCTCGGCTTGGAGGACGACGTTGGATTCGTTAGGCCCAAACTCGAGGCAGGAAGCAGACTGAACACCAGTCGGAGAAGACAGAATACTTAAGAGCGTAGAGACGTCTTGTTGACGGAGCTATAGTCTCTGAGATAATACTTAGGACTCCCGCTGGGAGGTCCCTAAGGTTGCGTTGAGGGAGGGCCACATCCTCGGTTGGGGGTGCAGGATTGTCCGCTCACCGGGGAAAGGTCTTTTCTCAGGGGAATTGGCCACGGGGCAACTGCGAGCAGCTGAATCATCTCGGGGAACCAAGGTCGGCTCCGCCAGTGAGGGGCCACCCGAATGAAGGGCACGCCTGTCTTCCCTGATCCGTCTGATGACCTGAGGGGCACATGACCGGGGAAAGGCATAATGGAGGAGGCTGGGCCATTCCTGGACCAGCGCATCCGTGTTTTTCGTAAATTGGCTAGAGAGAGTGGCCTTTGGAGGTGAAGAGGTCGACCTGTGCCTTGCTAACGACTTTATTTATGTTATACTTCTGGACCCTAGAACTGGCTCATAACAATATATTTATAATTCTGCAAATGATTAAGAATAAATGAAATGTAATGAAATATGACTGGAACAAAAACACTCACTGTTACTCCTGTTTCAAGTCAGAGATGTAAATATTGTCCACCCTGAACGTCTAAATGTGGACATAAACACATGAGTGATGAGGATGTGTTTACATGCAAATGTGTTCATGTTTTATAAACAAAACAACAATAAACGGCAGGAGTATGAAACACAACAAAATAAGAATTTAAATTTTATTTTTTATAATATTCAAACAAAGTTGTATTGTCATATGTAAAACGACAATGTAACCCTTCAGGGTTTTTTAGTAACATATATTTTGAAATGTTGTTTCAAGAACGTTAAGACATCAGATATGTATCAGACAAAAAAACTTTTCATGCTGTCTTGCAGCTTATGTGATCTTCCAAAGAAATACATTAATATGACTTAACTGTCTACAAGCTTCCAGAATTAAATATCAGTTATGGGTTTAATTAATGTATATAGTATTTATTATTAGGAAGCGCTAATAGAGAGAGAGTCTGGAGATCACCCACTCGCCTGAACAATGCTAATGCTAGCAGTAACGCGGTCTTAAGAGAAAGTGGCCGGAGTTTGGCCGACTGTATCGGCTGGAACGGAGGGCCTTTAAGAGCTGTAAGGACTATGGATATGTCCAATGGGGGTATGGTAAGAGAAAGAGGTGTGTTGAGCCTCCTTGGCCCTTTCCTGCCAGCCACACGAGTGTGGTGTGATGCTATGCTGGAAACGTAGACTTTAACGACCCGCGTCCATCAGCTTTTGCAGGAAGTAGAGTACCAGGGGTTCTTTGCATGAGAAAGGGTCCTGGTTCCAGAGAGAGTTGCCTTCGGAGGTGAAGAGGTCGACCCGTGCCTTGCTAAAGATGCTCCAGATCATTTGAACCGTCTGGGGATGGAGGGTCCATTCCCCTGGGTCACATTGTCCCGGGACAGCATGTCTGCTCCCTGGTTCAGTCTGTCCGGCACATGCACTGCTCTCAGAGAGTCTGGGTTGCATTGTGCCCACCATAGAAGGCGTCGGGCCAGTCCGTACAGAAGCCGCAACCTGAGTCCACACCTGGTGGTTCATATAGGACAATACCGCCATGTTGTCCGACCGGAGCAAGACATGGTGTCCTATTAGGTCTGGTAGGAAGGTTTTGAGGGACAGAAAAACCGCCATCATTTGAGGCAGTTGTTATGCAGCCGCTTTTCCGTGCTCGACCAGGAGCCGAAAGTCAGAGGACAAACTTCCTCCTCAAGACCAACTCCATGTTTACTCCAACCTGATAACGATTGGAGTCCTTACAAGTGGCAAGGGCTCTGATGCAGCCGTTGTCCACCTTGACGTGGAGGCGACCTGAAGCTGGGGTTTCAGCCAGGACTTTTGGGGGCGCATGTGCAGCAGGCCTAACGGAAGTACTGGCAATGCAGGGGCCATAAGGCATAGCATCTTCTGAAACGTTCTGAGGGGGAAAAGGCCCCTGACTGAACGAAGAGGCGTTAGCCACAACCTCATTTGGGCTTAGTATGCAACCGCTCCCAGGAAAGAGATTCTCTGGCTGGGAGACAGTGAGCTCTTGGCTGAATTTAGTTTAGTCTGAGTCCAAGGCATTTCAGATGGCTGAGAAGCACAGATCTGTGAGATATTAAATCTTCCTCAGACTGGGCCAAGATGAGCCAGTCGTTGAGGTAGTTCAGGATGCGCATCCCCTTCTGTCTCAGGGAGAAAGCGCTGCATCCATGCACTTTGTAAAAGCGGGGTGGTTTGCGAGCGAATTGAAGGGAGTATTCTCATTTCACCGTGCTCAGAACCCATATCTGCTCTGTTATGGCTGTGCAGAGCCACTACACTTTTGACTAAAGGCTTCACATTAAGAGAAAGGAGTTTTCCCCATAGCGTCTAGCGACGCAATAGAAGTAAACAGTTCGAAAGGGAACCAACTTTAATTTAATAACTTATAGAGTGGTGTTCATTCAGACCATAAAATATCAATCTGAGTCATGGGACTATAAACATGTTTTAGAAAAAAATGTTTTACCCTGCTTTTTATTTTTAAGTCCATTTTTTTGCTTTGAACCACTCAAATAAATGCATATCTCAATATTCAATGTTCTCATTCCAGCCAATCACAATCAAGTCTTTAGACAGAGGAAATAAAGATACGTTTATTCTGAAACAGCAGCAGCAGAAGATGATGATATTTCAGTGAGATAATGAGAGTCTAATTCCATATTTATCAGGCTGATAAAAGTAGCATGAAACTTTGTAGAAATAAGAAAAGTACATTTATAAAACAAAAAGGAGCATTTTATGGCATTGGGTCAGAACACATCAGGTATGAAGATATGTTTGGTTTTAACTTTTTATTCTAACTTAAAGCTAGATTATCCTTCGAAAAGTGTTATACAGTATTTGATTTTGGGGTAATATGTAAAACTAGCGTACACACACACATGCAGTGTTTTCACCAGTTGACCTGAGCCGTTGACCATCCATAATGCTGTCATTGTGTGAGGATCTGTGTGGAGTTTTGCAGCACCTATTTCTTAAAAACATTGCATCAGACATATTTATCATATTTTTTTACTTTATACTTACTAGGAAATTAATTGAAATTAATTGAATCTTTGTAGAAATAAGAAAAGTACATGCAATCACCGGTCAGTTATTTTGGCCTTGACCCAACCCTTAAGTCAATATGCTGCCTTTTTGATGTCATGTGCCGACAGTGACAATTTAAATTTTTATAAAAAAAGAAAAAGAAAGAATACAAGCAGTCAGGTTTAAAGACTTTATTTATGTTATACTCCTGGACCCTAGAAGTGGCACATAACAATGTATTTATAGCTCTGCAAATGATTAAGACTCAAAGAAATGTAATGAAATATGACTGGAACAAAAACACTCACTGTTACTCCTGTTTCAGGTCAGAGATGTAAATATTGTTCACCCTAAACGTCTAAATGTGGACATAAACACATGAGTGATGAGGATGTGTTTACATGTAAATGTGTCCATGTTTTATAAACAAAACAACAGTAAATGGCAGGAGTATGAAACACAACAAAATAAGAATTTTTACAAACAGTAATGTTTTATTTTTATTTTCTATAATATTCAAACAAAGTTTTATTGTCATATGTAAAAGGAAAATGATGGTTCCCAAGCCTGTCCCTGTCCCAGAGCCTGTCCCTGAGCCTGTCCCGGTTCCAGTACCTATCCTAGGCCCTGTCCCAGAGCCTGTCCTGGTTCCAGTCCCTCTCCTAGAGCCTGTCCCAGAGGCTGTCCCAGAGCCTGTCCCGGTTCCAGTCCCTATCCTAGAGCCTGTCCCAGAGGCTGTCCCAGAGGCTGTCCCTGAGCCTGTCCCGGTTCCAGTCCCTATCCTAGGCCCTGTCCCAGAGGCTGTCCCAGAGGCTTTGGCTGACTCTGTCATTCCCCCAAGAATTTTTTGGGGCCTTTGGGCAGCTACGGCGAGGACATATGGCCCCTCCCACACCTGTTGATGTTTTACGGCGTGATATCGCACCTTTTTGAAGGGGGGCGTACTGTCACAGTCTTCATCTGCACCACTCTGTCTTCGTCTGCACTACACTTCCCAGAATCCCTAGTGTCTTCACACCTGAACTCACTCCCTCATTTACCCACCTGTTCATCGTCATCATCATCCGTGTCACCTGTGCTCACCTCGTTATTGTTGATTTGTATCTGTATTTAGTTTCCTTCTCTACAGATAGTTCTGGTCGGTTCTTGTGCTTTAATGTTACTTTGTGTGTGTACCCTCTGCCCGTTTGCCTGCCTGTACCTGTACATGTTTGTATATTTGTTGATAGTAAAAGTTTGTATTGGAGCCTTTTGACTCAGTGTCTTCTTCAGCCTGTACCACACCCGTGATATCTACAAGCTTCCAGAATTAAATATCAGTTATGGGTTTAATTAATGTATATAGTCTAGATTTAGATGATATGATGTTATATGTTCAATAAAGCCTTTTGGTGCGGCCACCGTAGCATACAAAGAGCTGGTCTGACTGCCTAAAACTGTCAGAGTGCTGAATGTAAACTCTTAAGGCCTGAACAGGGCAGCGTAAGTGAGGTTGACAATCGTCTTCCGAATCGGGAAGAGCGGACAGCGAAATCCCTTGTGCTCTGAACGGAGTAGAGAGCACTTTGGGCACGTAGCCATGCCTCGGCTTGGAGGACGACGTTGGATTCGTTAGGCCCAAACTCGAGGCAGGAAGCGGACTGAACACCAGTCGGAGAAGACAGAATACTTTAATGTTCGGACGGGTCGTCGTCGGTACATCACATATTATTGCGCAATAACTTCGCGATATACAACAACTCAAAAAGTAAAAGCTAAACATATCTCATATCGTTAGAAAGCTTAAACTCTTGTGATTCGAACGATGTAAACCATTTTAATATACACTAAACACAGCGTGTGTAATCGGTGTATTTGTCAGACCACCTACAACAAAATAAAACAACACAAAATGGTAGAAACTCACCTATAAAGCTCATCTTACTTCACTGATCCACTTCATTCCCACAAAAATGGTTTACTTACACTGTAAAGGGTCCATACAATCCAATTCAGCGAATTATTTGGTCCATAACACATTTTTATATCAATAGACAGCCAAGTAGTGTTCTAGTAGCAATTCGAGCTAGCTGTCAGAGCTAACGCAACTTCGATGGAATCTTTGATGAAGCTACCTTGAACATGTAAATATTACAGATATTTGTATGTCAAAATGGCCGCTGACCCCTGAACTTTTGATTGACGGGTCATTTGAGCGAATCAGTGCTTTGTAGGGGTGTCACCAGGTATCAATAGCCAAGGAGTGCCCATCGATGAGGAATGGCCCTCCCTCTCTTTGACTGACAGTAAATCAATGCAGTTAGGTGGATTTACGCAAATGACGGTGTTTCCTGATAGCCAATACATTTCTGAAAAGATTGACATGCTGTTTTAGTGGGAGGATTCAACTTTTCACGCGTGAAGTTCATGCGCAAAGTTGCATAGTGACTGGTGCGCCCGTGTACAAAAGACAGTTGAACGCGTTTTTGGAGTGAGAGAAGGAAATGGCAAAGAAAAGCAGCAAAACACACTTCTTATTAGAAGATGTGATAGAGCAGTGTACTCGGCGTGACAGCGATGAGTCGGAGGATGAAGTATCTGACGAAGAAAGCGAGGTTTCATCCATTGACTCAGTGGCAGAGGAGATGTTTTTGGGTGGTGGAGACGTCACTCTCGACAAGTAAGTATTTTATTTTATTATACAACATATTTTACTGCATATACTGAGGTAATGTTATGTGTTTGTTTTGAGGTGTACTTGCCAGCTTATGTCGTGTGTTATATGTCGTGTGTTATAAGTCGCGCGCGCGCGTGTGTGTGTGTTTGTGTGCGCTCATGCACCGTGTCCGTGTGTTCATGTAACGTTACAGGTTTGTATATATACAGGTACAGGTTTTATACATACAGGCATATGTACAGGTTATATATATATATATATATATATATATATATATATATATATATATATATATGTGTGTGTGTGTGTGTGTGTGTGCTCATGTTTGTGTGCATATGTGTTTCTGTTTATATGAGTGTTGATACAGAAACAGTGTAAATGTTTTGTAAATTACTTATTTCTTTGTTATTGTTTTATATCACAGGCCATCATCTGAAAATGAGTCAGATGAAGTCTGGGAGCCAGTCAGTAGAGGAAGAAATGCTGAGGGTCATGACAGTACCTCATCGGGGGAAGGGCCCCAACCTTCACCTTCCCAGAGAGCTTCAGCTAGCAAAACACCAAGAGGCAGAGGACGGGGGAGAGGGAGAGGACGTGGGAGAGGCAGAGGTCGGGGGAGAGGACGTGGGAGAGGCAGAGGGACAACTGGCAGTCAAGTTGAAATGTCCTCTACCACATCTGAAGAAGGATGGAATGATGTTGACATTCCAGATGTGACACCACCACAGCCTACATTCAGACCTACCAAATCACCAGGACCCCAGCTCATTCGTACAGCATCATATACGGTTCTTCAACTTTTTCAGTTTTTTTTTACCAACACCCTGTTACAGACAGTAATTCAAAACACTAATGAATTTGGATCAACAAATTACACAAATCCCTCTAACCCATGGATTGACATAACCTTACAGGACATGTTTGCCTTCATGGCTATGGTAATTTACATGGGTATAGTGAAACTCCCTTCACTGACGGATTACTGGCGAGGGGGTAATCTTTACAGCATACCGTTCCCAAAAAAGGTAATCACGGGAAAGAAGTTTCTTCGGATCTGCCGGTCCCTTCACATCAGCAGCATGGCGGATGATGCTGCTAATGAGCAGAGAAGAGGAACCTCCCAATTCGATCGCCTATGCAAAATTAAGCCACTCTACACAGAGATTAGAGAAGCCTGCAAAAGGAACTTTCATCCTGGCCAAGAAATCTCGATTGATGAAAGGATGGTTGCCTCAAAAGCTCGCATTGGGCTAAAGCAGTATATGAAAAATAAACCTGTGCGCTGGGGCTATAAACGTTTTGTCCTTGCAGACTCGAGTAATGGGTACACGTGGGACTTCTTCGTTTACGAAGGGAAGCTGCAAGGGAATAGTGGCAAGGGGCTAAGTTACGAGTCTGTGATGGAGCTTGTGGACACGCAGTTGCTCGGCACAGGCTACAAGCTCTTTGTAGATAATTTCTACACCAGTCCCTCTCTTTTCATTGACCTCCTCCAGAAGAGGATTTGGGCGTGCGGAACCATACTCACAAATAGAATCGGGTTTCCAAAAACTAAAATAAATGTTCTGGACTCGAAATCTCCCCGTGGCAGTATTCGATGGATCCGAAAGGACTCCCTTCTCTTTGTTCAGTGGCGGGACACAAGGGACGTGTTCATGTGTTCCACACTTCACACAGCCCATGCGCGGAACACAGTTCAGAGGAGAGTCAGAGATGCAGATGGGCACTGGGTGTTGAAAGACATCTCTATTCCACCAGCAGTGACAGAGTACAACCGGTATGTATTATAAAATCATCAATGCTATTTGAAATAAAATAAAATAAAATAAAATATCTCAATGTTGTTGTTGTTGTTTTTTTATGTCCAAACAGGTTCATGGGTGGAGTTGACCTATCTGATGCCCTAATCAGCTTCTACAAAGTGATCCACAAGACCCGGAAGTGGTACAAAACCTTTTTTTATCACTTTATGGACATAGCTGTGGTGAATGCGTTCCTCCTTTATAAGGACATCACAAAAGGCAAAGGACAGGTACCCATGCACCAGAAGGCCTTTAGGGAGACACTCGTTGATGAGCTGGCAGCAGCAGCTGGCAGACCTGCTCCACCACCTACTCCACGCACAGCACATCACAAGCCTGTGCACATCAGTGGACACAGCACTGCAGGTCGTCTGAGGTGCAGACAGTGCCAGGCAAAGACACCAGTCAAGTGCTCCTCCTGCGATACCCCTTTGTGCTTCGTTCCAAATCGGGATTGCTACAATGATTGGCATGTTGCCAATAACCTGTAATTTCTTTTTTACAAATGTTCGGTGGAATATAGAGCACCCAGATGTGCTCTAGAAGATATATTTTCTTTATTCTGATAAATATAATTTGTAAATAGTTGTGTGTGTGTATATATATATATATATATATATATATATATTTTTTTTTATATATATATATATATATATATATATATTTATAGTGGGTTCTAATATTAAAGTGTTTTAATTCAATATAACTTGTTTTGTCTCTTTATTTGTAGAAAGTTTGGTTTCAAGAATTGAAAAAAACACTATAATGTGTTTATGCCTCAGTTACTATGTGTCATCAATTATTTACAGTGAATCTGGATAAGGAATATAATAGCCCTAAGTGTAACCTTTCATTAGAGCCCAAAATTATGACTGTAGAGTAAAGCATTCAAGAATAGCAGCATTTCATGTGTCTATGGTCACAAAGGGTCATTTGGAGTCTCCAAGTGGCTTTTTTTGGGAAGCGCCTAGACATACACTTAGATTAACATGTGTAAAACACTCATTTTCTTAGATATTATCATCAAATTTTAAACTCTGTTTGGTAAGGCTTCATGCTGTGATCCAGTTGTGTTTTCCAGCTAATAGCTCCCAGCTGTAGTTATCTGCAGGCATTTGTTTACAAAAAAAAATGTAGGCGGAATTTTTTTTGTCATTTTTCAGTGTGTTCAAAGTTAAATTACTCAAGACCAGTAAGACTTACAGTGATTCTGACTGTTTAGGAACAAACCTCTGAGTGTCACCTTTCAAAAGAGACCATAAGCATGCATATACTCCAAATGGTTCAAGAACAGCATGCAATTTAATTTGGATAGGTCTTTTTTAGGCGTTTCGGGCAAAATTTGCAGGACTTATAAGAGGTTAAGAGCATAGAGACGTCTTGTTAACGGAGCTATAGTCTCTGAGATAATACTTAGGACTCTCGCTGGGAGGTCCCTAAGGTTGCGTTGAGGGAGGGCCACATCCTCGGTTGGGGGTGCAGGATTGTCCGCTCTTCAAAAAGGTCTTTTCTCAGGGGAATTGGCCACGGGGCAACTGCGAGCAGCTGAATCATCTCGGGGAACCAAGGTCGGCTCCGCCAGTGAGGGGCCACCCGAATGAAGGGCACGCCTGTCTTCCCTGATCCGTCTGATGACCTGAGGGGCACATGACCGGGGAAAGGCATAATGGAGGAGGCTGGGCCATTCCTGGACCAGCGCATCCGTGTTTTTCGTAAATTGGCTAGAGAGAGTGGCCTTTGGAGGTGAAGAGGTCGACCTGTGCCTTGCTAACGACTTTATTTATGTTATACTTCTGGACCCTAGAACTGGCTCATAACAATGTATTTATAATTCTGCAAATGATTAAGAATAAATGAAATGTAATGAAATATGACTGGAACAAAAACACTCACTGTTACTCCTGTTTCACGTCAGAGATGTAAATATTGTCCACCCTGAACGTCTAAATGTGGACATAAACACATGAGTGATGAGGATGTGTTTACATGCAAATGTGTTCATGTTTTATAAACAAAACAACAATAAACGGCAGGAGTATGAAACACAACAAAATAAGAATTAAAATTTTATTTTTTATAATATTCAAACAAAGTTGTATTGTCATATGTAAAACGACAATGTAACCCTTCAGGGTTTTTTAGTTAACATATATTTGGAAATGTTGTTTCAAGAACGTTAAGACATCAGATATGTATCAGACAAAAAAACTTTTCATGCTGTCTTGCAGCTTATGTGATCTTCCAAAGAAATACATTAATATGACTTAACTGTCTACAAGCTTCCAGAATTAAATATCAGTTATGGGTTTAATTAATTTATATAGTATTTATTATTAGGAAGCGCTAATAGAGAGAGAGTCTGGAGATCACCCACTCGCCTGAACAATGCTAATGCTAGCAGTAACGCGGTCTTAAGAGAAAGTGGCCGGAGTTTGACCGACTGTATCGGCTGGAACGGAGGGCCTTTGAGAGCTGTAAGGACTGTGGATATGTCCAATGGGGGTATGGTAAAAGAAAGAGGTGTGTTGAGCCTCCTTGGCCCTTTCCTGCCGGCCACAGGAGTGTGGTGTGATGCTATGCCGGAAACGTAGACTTTTGCGACCCGCGTCCATCAGCTTTTGCAGGAAGTAGAGTACCAGGGGTTTTTTGCATGAGAAAGGGTCCTGGTTCCAGAGAGAGTTGCCTTCGGAGGTGAAGAGGTCGACCCGTGCCTTGCTAAAGATGCTCCAGATCATTTGAACCGTCTGGGGATGGAGGGTCCATTCCCCTGGGTCACATTGTCCCGGGACAGCATGTCTGCTCCCTGGTTCAGTCTGTCCGGCACATGCACTGCTCTCAGAGAGTCTGGGTTGCATTGTGCCCACCATAGAAGGCGTCGGGCCAGTCCGTACAGAAGCCGCAACCTGAGTCCACACCTGGTGGTTCATATAGGACAATACCGCCATGTTGTCCGACCGGAGCAAGACATGGTGTCCTATTAGGTCTGGTAGGAAGGTTTTGAGGGACAGAAAAACCGCCATCATTTGAGGCAGTTGTTATGCAGCCGCTTTTCCGTGCTCGACCAGGAGCCGAAAGTCAGAGGACAAACTTCCTCCTCAAGACCAACTCCATGTTTACTCCAACCTGATAACGATTGGAGTCCTTACAAGTGGCAAGGGCTCTGATGCAGCCGTTGTCCACCTTGACGTGGAGGCGACCTGAAGCTGGGGTTTCAGCCAGGACTTTTGGGGGCGCATGTGCAGCAGGCCTAACGGAAGTACTGGCAATGCAGGGGCCATAAGGCATAGCATCTTCTGAAACGTTCTGAGGGGGAAAAGGCCCCTGACTGAACGAAGAGGCGTTAGCCACAACCTCATTTGGGCTTAGTATACAACCGCTCCCAGGAAAGAGATTCTCTGGCTGGGAGACATTGAGCTCTTGGCTGAATTTAGTTTAGTCTGAGTCCAAGGCATTTCAGATGGCTGAGAAGCACAGATCTGTGAGATATTAAATCTTCCTCAGACTGGGCCAAGATGAGCCAGTCGTTGAGGTAGTTCAGGATGCGCATCCCCTTCTGTCTCAGGGAGAAAGCGCTGCATCCATGCACTTTGTAAAAGCGGGGTGGTTTGCGAGCGAATTGAAGGGAGTATTCTCATGTCACCGTGCTCAGAACCCATATCTGCTCTGTTATGGCTGTGCAGAGCCACTGCACTTTTGACTAAAGGCTTCACATTAAGAGAAAGGAGTTTTCCCCATAGCGTCTAGCGACGCAATAGAAGTAAACAGTTCGAAAGGGAACCAACTTTAATTTAATAACTTATAGAGTGGTGTTCATTCAGACCATAAAATATCAATCTGAGTCATGGGACTATAAACATGTTTTAGAAAAAAATGTTTAACCCTGCTTTTTATTTTTAAGTCCATTTTTTTGCTTTGAACCACTCAAATAAATGCATATCTCAATATTCAATGTTCTCATTCCAGCCAATCACAATCAAGTCTTTAGACAGAGGAAATAAAGACATGTTTATTCTGAAACAGCAGCAGCAGAAGATGATGATATTTCAGTGAGATAATGAGAGTCTAATTCCATATTTATCAGGCTGATAAAAGTAGCATGAAACTTTGTAGAAATAAGAAAAGTACATTTATAAAACAAAAAGGAGCATTTTATGGCATTGGGTCTGAACACATCAGGTATGAAGATATGTTTGGTTTTAACTTTTTATTCTAACTTTAAAGCTAGATTATCCTTCGAAAAGTGTAATACAGTATTTGATTTTGGGGTAATGTGTAAAACTAGCGTACACACACACATGCAGTGTTTTCACCAGTTGACCTGAGCCGTTGACCATCCATAATGCTGTCATTGTGTGAGGATCTGTGTGGAGTTTTGCAGCACCTATTTCTTAAAAACATTGCATCAGACATATTTATCATATTTTTTTACTTTATACTTACTAGGAAATTAATTGAAATTAATTGAATCTTTGTAGAAATAAGAAAAGTACATGCAATCACCGGTCAGTTATTTTGGCCTTGACCCAACCCTTAAGTCAATATGCTGCCTTTTTGATGTCATGTGCCGACAGTGACAATTTAAATTTTTATAAAAAAGAAAAAGAAAGAATACAAGCAGTCAGGTTTAAAGACTTTATTTATGTTATACTCCTGGACCCTAGAAGTGGCACATAACAATGTATTTATAGCTCTGCAAATGATTAAGACTCAAAGAAATGTAATGAAATATGACTGGAACAAAAACACTCACTGTTACTCCTGTTTCAGGTCAGAGATGTAAATATTGTTCACCCTGAACGTCTAAATGTGGACATAAACACATGAGTGATGAGGATGTGTTTACATGCAAATGTGTCCATGTTTTATAAACAAAACAACAGTAAATGGCAGGAGTATGAAACACAACAAAATAAGAATTTTTACAAACAGTAATGTTTTATTTTTATTTTCTATAATATTCAAACAAAGTTTTATTGTCATATGTAAAAGGAAAATGATGGTTCCCAAGCCTGTCCCTGTCCCAGAGCCTGTCCCTGAGCCTGTCCCGGTTCCAGTACCTATCCTAGGCCCTGTCCCAGAGCCTGTCCTGGTTCCAGTCCCTCTCCTAGAGCCTGTCCCAGAGGCTGTCCCAGAGCCTGTCCCGGTTCCAGTCCCTATCCTAGAGCCTGTCCCAGAGGCTGTCCCAGAGGCTGTCCCTGAGCCTGTCCCGGTTCCAGTCCCTATCCTAGGCCCTGTCCCAGAGGCTGTCCCAGAGGCTTTGGCTGACTCTGTCATTCCCCCAAGAATTTTTTGGGGCCTTTGGGCAGCTACGGCGAGGACATATGGCCCCTCCCACACCTGTTGATGTTTTACGGCGTGATGTCGCACCTTTTTGAAGGGGGGCGTACTGTCACAGTCTTCATCTGCACCACTCTGTCTTCGTCTGCACTACACTTCCCAGAATCCCTAGTGTCTTCACACCTGAACTCACTCCCTCATTTACCCACCTGTTCATCGTCATCATCATCCGTGTCACCTGTGCGCACCTCGTTATTGTTGATTTGTATCTGTATTTAGTTTCCTTCTCTACAGATAGTTCTGGTCGGTTCTTGTGCTTTAATGTTACTTTGTGTGTTTACCCTCTGCCCGTTTGCCTGCCTGTACCTGTACATGTTTGTATATTTGTTGATAGTAAAAGTTTGTATTGGAGCCTTTTGACTCAGTGTCTTCTTCAGCCTGTACCACACCCGTGATATCTACAAGCTTCCAGAATTAAATATCAGTTATGGGTTTAATTAATGTATATAGTCTAGATTTAGATGATATGATGTTATATGTTCAATAAAGCCTTTTGGTGCGGCCACCGTAGCATACAAAGAGCTGGTCTGACTGCCTAAAACTGTCAGAGTGCTGAATGTAAACTCTTAAGGCCTGAACAGGGCAGCGTAAGTGAGGTTGACAATCGTCTTCCGAATCGGGAAGAGCGGACAGCGTAATCCCTTGTGCTCTGAACGGAGTAGAGAGCACTTTGGGCACGTAGCCATGCCTCGGCTTGGAGGACGACGTTGGATTCGTTAGGCCCAAACTCGAGGCAGGAAGCGGACTGAACACCAGTCGGAGAAGACAGAATACTTAAGAGCGTAGAGACGTCTTGTTAACGGAGCTATAGTCTCTAAGATAATACTTAGGACTCTCGCTGGGAGGTCCCTAAGGTTGCGTTGAGGGAGGGCCACATCCTCGGTTGGGGGTGCAGGATTGTCCGCTCACCGGGGAAAGATCTTTTCTCAGGGGAATTGGCCACGGGGCAACTGCGAGCAGCTGAATCATCTCGGGGAACCAAGGTCGGCTCCGCCAGTGAGGGGCCACCCGAATGAAGGGCACGCCTGTCTTCCCTGATCCGTCTGATGACCTGAGGGGCACATGACCGGGGAAAGGCATAATGGAGGAGGCTGGGCCATTCCTGGACAAGCGCATCCGTGTTTTTCGTAAATTGGCTAGAGAGAGTGGCCTTTGGAGGTGAAGAGGTCGACCTGTGCCTTGCTAACGACTTTATTTATGTTATACTTCTGGACCCTAGAACTGGCTCATAACAATGTATTTATAATTCTGCAAATGATTAAGACTAAATGAAATGTAATGAAATATGACTGGAACAAAAACACTCACTGTTACTCCTGTTTCACGTCAGAGATGTAAATATTGTCCACCCTGAACGTCTAAATGTGGACATAAACACATGAGTGATGAGGATGTGTTTACATGCAAATGTGTTCATGTTTTATAAACAAAACAACAATAAACGGCAGGAGTATGAAACACAACAAAATAAGAATTTAAATTTTATTTTTTATAATATTCAAACAAAGTTGTATTGTCATATGTAAAACGACAATGTAACCCTTCAGGGTTTTTTAGTAACATATATTTGGAAATGTTGTTTCAAGAACGTTAAGACATCAGATATGTATCAGACAAAAAAACTTTTCATGCTGTCTTGCAGCTTATGTGATCTTCCAAAGAAATACATTAATATGACTTAACTGTCTACAAGCTTCCAGAATTAAATATCAGTTATGGGTTTAATTAATGTATATAGTATTTATTATTAGGAAGCGCTAATAGAGAGAGAGTCTGGAGATCACCCACTCGCCTGAACAATGCTAATGCTAGCAGTAACGCGGTCTTAAGAGAAAGTGGCCGGAGTTTGGCCGACTGTATCGGCTGGAACGGAGGGCCTTTGAGAGCTGTAAGGACTGTGGATATGTCCAATGGGGTTATGGTAAGAGAAAGAGGTGTGTTGAGCCTCCTTGGCCCTTTCCTGCCGGCCACCGGAGTGCGGTGTGATGCTATGCCGGAAACGTAGACTTTTGCGACCCACGTCCATCAGCTTTTGCAGGAAGGAGAGTACCAGGGGTTCTTTGCATGAGAAAGGGTCCTGGTTCCAGAGAGAGTTGCCTTCGGAGGTGAAGAGGTCGACCCGTGCCTTGCTAAAGATGCTCCAGATCATTTGAACCGTCTGGGGATGGAGGGTCCATTCCCCTGGGTCACATTGTCCCGGGACAGCATGTCTGCTCCCTGGTTCAGTCTGGCCGGCACATGCACTGCTCTCAGAGAGTCTGGGTTGCATTGTGCCCACCATAGAAGGCGTCAGGCCAGTCCGTACAGAAGCCGCAACCTGAGTCCACACCAGGTGGTTCATATAGGACACTACCGCCATGTTGTCCGACCGGAGCAAGACATGGTGTCCTATTAGGTCTGGTAGGAAGGTTTTGAGGGCCAGAAAAACCGCCATCATTTGAGGCAGTTGTTATGCAGCCGCTTTTCCGTGCTCGACCAGGAGCCGAAAGTCAGAGGACAAACTTCCTCCTCAAGACCAACTCCATGTTTACTCCAACCTGATAACGATTGGAGTCCTTACAAGTGGCAAGGGCTCTGATGCAGCCGTTGTCCACCTTGACATGGAGGCGACCTGAAGCTGGGGTTTCAGCCAGGACTTTTGGGGGCGCATGTGCAGCAGGCCTAACGGAAGTACTGGCTATGCAGGGGCCATAAGGCATAGCATCTTCTGAAACGTTCTGAGGGGGAAAAGGCCCCTGACTGAATGAAGAGGCGTTAGCCACAACCTCATTTGGGCTTAGTATACAACCGCTCCCAGGAAAGAGATTCTCTGGCTGGGAGACAGTGAGCTCTTGGCTGAATTTAGTTTAGTCTGAGTCCGAGGCATTTCAGATGGCTGAGAAGCACAGATCTGTGAGATATTAATTATTCCTCAGACTGGGCCAAGATGAGCCAGTCGTTGAGGTAGTTCAGAATGCGCATCCCCTTCTGTCTGAGGGGGAAAGCGCTGCATCCATGCACTTTGTAAAAGCGGGGTGGTCTGCGAGCGAATTGAAGGGAGTATTCTCATGTCACCGTGCTCAGAACCCATATCTGCTCTGTTATGGCTGTGCAGAGCCACTGCACTTTTGCCTAAAGGCTTCACATTAAGAGAAAGGAGTTTTCCCCATAGCGTCTAGCGACGCAATAGGAGTAAACAGTTCGAAAGGGAACCAAATTTAATTTAATAACTTATAGAGTGGTGTTCATTCAGACCATAAAATATCAATCTAAGTCATGGGACTATAAACATGTTTTAGAAAAAAAAAAGTTTAACCCTGCTTTTTATTTTTAAGTCCATTTTTTTGCTTTGAACCACTCAAATAAATGCATATCTCAATATTCAATGTTCTCATTCCAGCCAATCACAATCAAGTCTTTAGACAGAGGAAATAAAGACACATTTATTCAGAAACAGCAGCAGCAGAAGATGATGATATTTCAGTGAGATAATGAGAGTCTAACTCCATATTTATCAGGCTGATAAAAGTAGCATGAAACTTTGTAGAAATAAGAAAAGTACATTTATAAAACAAAAAGGAGCATTTTATGGCATTGGGTCAGAACACATCAGGTATGAAGATATGTTTGGTTTTAACTTTTTATTCTAACTTTAAAGCTAGATAATCCTTCGAAAAGTGTAATACAGTATTTGATTTTGGGGTAATTTGTAAAACTAGCGTACACACACACATGCAGTGTTTTCACCAGTTGACCTGAGCCGTTGACCATCCATAATGCTGTCATTGTGTGAGGATCTGTGTGGAGTTTTGCAGCCCCTATTTCTTAAAAACATTGCATCAGACATATTTATCATATTTTTTTACTTTATACTTACTAGGAAATTAATTGAAATTAATTGAATCTTTGTAGAAATAAGAAAAGTACATTCAATCACCGGTCAGTTATTTTGGCCTTGACCCAACCCTTAAGTCAATATGCTGCCTTTTTGATGTCATGTGCTGACAGTGACAATTTAAATTTTTATACAAAAAAGAAATAGAAAGAATACAAGCAGCCAGGTTTAAAGACTTTATTTATGTTATACTCCTGGACCCTAGAAGTGGCACATAACAATTTAAATTATATTTTTATCTCTGTAAAGCTGCTTTGAAACAATCTACATTGTTAAAAGCGCTATATAAATGAGGATGACTTGACTTGACAATGTATTTATAGCTCTGCAAATGATTAAGACTCAATGAAATGTAATGAAATATGACTGGAACAAAAACACTCACTGTTACTCCTGTTTCACGTCAGAGATGTAAATATTGTTCACCCTGAACGTCTAAATGTGGACATAAACACATGAGTGATGAGGATGTGTTTACATGCAAATGTGTTCATGTTTTATAAACAAAACAACAGTAAATGGCAGGAGTATGAAACACAACAAAAATATCAGTATCAGTTAAATATCAGTTATGGGTTTAATTAATGTATATAGTCTATATTTAGATGATATGATGTAATATGTTCAATAAAGCCCTTTGGTGCGGCCACCGTAGCATACAAAGAGCTGGTCTGACTGCCTAAAACTGTCAGAGTGCTGAATGTAAACTCTTAAGGCCTGAACAGGGCAGCGTAAGTGAGGTTGACAATCGTCTTCCGAATCGGGAAGAGCGGACAGCGTAATCACTTGTGCTCTGAACGGAGTAGAGAGCACTTTGGGCGCGTAGCCATGCCTCGGCTTGGAGGATGACCTTGGATTCGTTAGGCCCAAACTCGAGGCAGGAAGTGCTAATAGAGAGAGAGCTTGGAGGTCACCCACTCGCCGGACCAATGCTAATGCTAGCAGTAACGCGGTCTTAAGAGAAAGTGGACGGAGTTTGGCCGACTGTATCGGCTGGAACGGAGGGCCTTTGAGAGCCCTAAGGACTGTGGATATGTCCAATGGGGGTATGGTAAGAGAAAGAGGTGTGTTGAGCTTCCTTGGCCCTTTCAGTAAGCGGACGACATAGCCGCTGCAACCGAAGAGCTGGCCGGCCACAGGAGTGTGGTGTGCTGCTATGGCGGACCCGTAGACTTTTGCGACCTGCGTCCATCAGCTCTTGCAGGAAGGAGAGTACCAGGGGTTCTTTGCATGAGAAAGGGTCCTGGTTCCAGAGAGAGTTGCCTTCGGAGGTGAAGAGGTCGACCCGTGCCTTGCTAAAAATGCTCAAGATCATTTGAACCGTCTGGGGATGGAGGGTCCATTCCCCTGGGTCACATTGTCCCGGGACAGCATGTCTGTTCCCTGGTTCAGTCTGATGAATTAAACCTGTCGCTCATATCTTTTAAGTTTTTACACTTGTGATAACGCCATAAGGTGTGAGAATAAACACAAAACACATGTGATTGTTGTCATGTGGTGAATCTGGCCAATCATTGAACAGCTGTGTGTCATCGGAGCTTGTGCATTATTAAATATGGAGTCATCAGCCTTAATAAGCCAGTTAACACGCATAACCACTGAAAGAAAGAAGAGAAGAGAAAAAGAGATGAGCAAAAACACAAGAACTACAACTAACTTCAGCCACAGCCTTAGATGAAATCAGCTGAAGACAAAAGAAGACATTAAATCTCTGAAGATAAACAGCATTACCAGCTTCACTTATTACTAACCAGACTGACTTTATTTCTCTCATACATCTACAGAAGATCTTTTTGAGAATTAACAGAGGTTTAAATGTTTATGTTTATTGAAAATAATAAGTTTGGGTTGAAGTCACCATTATGGTGATCACTGCTTAATTCAGTTGCAAAGTTTGAGTTGATTTTTTAATGTTAGTGTTACTCTGGCTGCTGTTAAGGCGAGACACGGCAGGCAAAAACATCGATTTTTCATGCAGTGATCAGTTTTGAGATTTTGGGCTAGTTTACTCCTTTAATATGTGTTCTTTCAAGCTGCTATAAAGAAAATGTTGAAAATATACATCAATATGTTTATTTTATTACTTTTCTTTTACTTGCGGCAGTAAGTTTCTCCCGAATTTAATGACAGTGCCACTGACTGTGCGACACAGCAGTCTGAATGAATTAATAAGTGATCTCTTGTGCCCTAATGTGAAAACTAGTGAGCACAGACAAGAAAGTGAAAAGGCACCAGAAAGAGATGTCAGAAGGATCTACTTAGCTGGAGTGGATCATTAGACTTTAGAAAGCTGTGACAGCTACTGTTGCTCTTGTTCTGTGTCCATACAACTGTCTAGTGTGGGTTTTGTCTGCAACTTTGTGCATGATACGCCAATGTTCATTAATTGAGTTACTGCAGTTGTAGGCCTTATATGCCTGCCATGTTATTAAATAATCAGTTTTCATGAGCTTGAAATGTTATATATTATTATTACTAAGGGCCTGAGCATTTATTCTGTTTTTGAGCATTTTTCTTTCCAATATTTATTAAATTCCCCTATTTGAATGCCAAGTTTTTCTGTCATTCTCCAGTTCAAATATCTCAGCCTATGTGGCACCAAACCTTCTAGTTATATATGCAAAATAATCATACATATTTAATGAGAGAATGCCTAATTTTCATAATTAAACATACAATTTCAAAAACTTGTAATACATTTTTTTTATATTATACTTGTATAAGTTATCAACTGAGGAAGTTTCTTGGTGATTTCTATTATTTTTTTTATTCTGCCCAACATATGAGGTTTTTGAATTTTCACGTCCAGTGTCTGCTGGGTTTAACCCAAAACTCCCTTGCAGGCCAAAAAAAGGGACAATTTAAAATTGAATGGGGAAATTTTTCAACTGGGCCGTGGTTCATCCAGATGGAGGAGGTGTTTGGAGAGAGGCGCTCCACCACTGCTTATTTCAGATATGAAACAAAATGTTCACAGTTAAATAACATGACAAATAATCTAAGTTAACTAGTTGTTGCTAATTAGATAAAGTTAACTTTACAGAGTTAAACCAGACTTCCTTTAAGTGTCTATGGTCCTGACACTTAAATCTCTGCCTGAGATACGCAACAGGAAATCCTCCATATTTTAAAGCGTCTTCACTTCAACCTTCTTGGACTTGGAAGGATTCAGCTCTGAATTGGGACACAGTTATAGAGTAACTTTCCTGTTGTTTAAGTAAAACTAAATGAACACGACTGAATGAAATTGACTGAAATATGACTTTCTCTTGATTTTAAGAAAGCTTTTAAGATAAATTACTTAATAGCATTTACACTAAGTCCAAATGCAATTTGAATAAAAGACCCACTGTTTACAAGTATATAAATGGTATTAACATGATTTAACCTGAC
Source organism: Siphateles boraxobius (assembly GCF_051911475.1). Classification (NCBI taxonomy): domain Eukaryota; kingdom Metazoa; phylum Chordata; class Actinopteri; order Cypriniformes; family Leuciscidae; genus Siphateles; species Siphateles boraxobius. Next base: position 1,024,899 of record NW_027508734.1, read on the forward strand.
ATGTGTTTCTGTTCTATAAAACAGGTCTTAAGATTTTAGGGTGAAAAAGATTATAATGCAATTAATTCCAATGGCATTTAAGAGTACAAATAGTTTAAAGCATATTAATCACAGACAGTTATTGTTATGAGAGGGGGTCCTTGGAAATTTTTCTCCGCTCTAAGGGGTCCCTGGTCCCAAAAAGTTTGAGAAACCCTGATTTAGATACGCCAGCTAGAAGACCATTGCAGTAGTCAATGCGTGAAAAGACAAAAGAGTTTATCAACTTCTCAGCTACCGAGAAGAACAGCATGGGACGTAGCCGGGCTATATTTCTGAGGTGATAAAATTATGTTTTAACTGTATTCTGGATAAAAGGCTCAAATGACAGTCTGGCCTCAAATATTACACCCAGATTTTTTAATTTGGTCTTAAACTCCAATGCAACGCCATCAACAGATAGAGTAGGGGACCCAACCTTTCGCAGTTGATGAGGAGATCCAAGGAGCATGACTTCTGTTTTTGAGCCGTTTAGTGACAAAAAATTATTGGACATCCAAGTCTTTATCACAGCAATACAGTTAGAAAGATGCCCAACGTTCACTTGCTGACCCGGTCTAGTATGTATATAAATCTGTGTATCGTCATCATAACAGTGATAGTTAAGGTTGAGAGAATGTAGTAATTGACCAAGTGGATAGATGTACATACTAAAGAGTAAAGGACCCAAGACTGATCCTTGTGGAACACCAGTGTGAACAGAACCACCTTTGGACATATAACCACCCATAAAAACAAATTGACTGCGGTCAGTAAAATAGGACTTGAACCAGTCAAGAACAGTCTCTGATAAACCAAAAACATATTTGAGGCGATTGAGTAATAGGGCATGGTCAATAGTGTCGATGGCTGTACTGAGATCAAAGAGAATGAGAATAGACGTGGAGCCCGAGTCAAAGGCAATTAGTAAGTCATTAGCGACTTTCACCAATGCAGTCTCAGTGCTGTGTAATTTTCGAAATCCTGATTGATGAGGCTCAAATAGTTTATTTTCAATTAAGTGCTTGTTTAGTTGTGCTGCAACCACACCCTCCACGATTTTTGACAGAAATGAGAGATTTGAGATTGGGCGTAAATTTGACAGATTTTTCACCTCAGAATTTTGCTTTTTTTAAACCGGAGTAACCGCAGCAGTTTTAAGTGCTGCTGGCACCTCCCCGGATGATAAAGAGTCATTTATTATTGCAAGAACTGAGGGACATAAAGGACCAAAGCAGGATTTATACAGGCTACCAGACATGGGATCAAGTATGCAAGTGGTAGCTTTCATACTAGAAACCTGGTTGCAGAGCATCTCAGATTGTACTAAAGTGAATTTGGATAAAGGAGTGCCAGAGCAACTAGGAGTATTAATTGTAAGATCGGCAGACTGCAAGGTATGAATATTTGTGCGAATATTGTTGATTTTTTCACTGAAAGATTTGAGAAACTCATTACACAGCCAGTCAGATGAAGTCAAAAAACTGACACTATCTGCTTTGAGTAGACTGTTAATTGTATGAAAGAGCTTCCTGGGATTTCTTTGATTATTCTCAATAATGTTTGAGAAATAGCCAGATCTTGCAGTTTCAATGGCTACTCTGTAGTTTGACAAGGAATTTTTCCAGGCCTGGTGGAACACATTTAAACCAGAGTGACGCCATTTTCGCTCTAATTTTCGACACACAGCCTTCTGTACATGTAAATAACCATTATATCAGGGGGCTGACTGTGCAAATGAAACATTACGTGTTTTTATGGGTGCAGAGGTGTCCAAGTTGGCTGTAAGAACATTATTAAATACTGAAATTTTATCCTCAAGAGGATCAGAAGACATGCCATCTAAAGAAGAGACAATCGAGTTTGCAAAGGTAACATGATCAATTGATTGCCATTTACGGAATTAAATAGTTCGTGAAGTCTCTCTACTAGAATGAAATGTCTCGATGTTAAAGAAGATGGCTAGATGATCAGAAAGTCCAACATCCACAACAGAGAGGTTAGAAAGAGATGAGTCATTTGCAATAATTAAATCTAACGTGTGTCCTTTACAGTGAGTGGGGTTATTTACAAACTGAGATAAATTAAATAGGGTTTTAAACCACATATGAATGTAGCTCAAAATGGATTCCATGCTTTGCTGTTCACACTTATTAAAGGGATAGTTTACTCAAAAATGAAAATTACCTCATGATTATTCGCCCTGAAACAATCCCATTCTTCTTTCAGACGAACACAATCAGAGTTATATTAAAAAAATGCAAAGCTTACGCTACTCCTACATCTACGTCACACACCGTCAAGTGTTAAGGCCTGTTCACACCAAGCACGATAAATATAAAGATAACGATAAAGATATAATTCTAAAATTCGTTCTCCATACTAAAGAATAACAGAGTTCACACCACAACTATAACGATAAAGATATGAGGAACGATATCGTTGGGATCACTTTCAGAACGATTTTTTCTCAGCTGTCGAATGATAAAACACTGACACCCAGTCAGAATCCATTCAAATTTAAAGGTCTCGCGCATTTAAAATGGCAGATGACATTGCAGAGAAGTTAATCGTCGAGGTACAAAGAAATCCTCCACTGTTTGACAAGTCAAACCCCCTTTCGAAGGATACGTTAAAAAAGATGGATATATGGAAAGCAATCGGTCGTATCCTGGTAATAAATGGTGAGAAGCATCAACGATGAGATATTATGCAGTTTAGCATAGTGTAACAAAATTACCTCAGGTAGGCTATCCAGCGCTAGTTTTGACAACATTGCTGAAGTTCCAGTGAAAAGGGCGTTGTATACATAAAGGTGTTGACTAGGCGATGTTTTTATCCCATCATTGACTTCGTCAGCTAAATTCACTGTTAGATTAGATCGATTACACTAAACTTGCTAGATTCACTGTTTAGATGCACTCGGAACATAGCATGCTGGCTGAGGACATCTGCTGGCAAAGACGTGTAAAGGCAATAAGAACAGCAAAAACATATTCAATGACATGTTGTAAACAACAATTATAATAAAATTTGGATTCTCCCAACTCCTCTCGTCTTTTAAGGATATCGTGAACCCAAAAGCGCCTGTTTTTCTTTTGATATTTTTTTGTAATGTAAAGCAGCAGCAGGTCATCCATTTTTCCATCCATCCATCCATCTTTATAGTTATCGTGCTTGGTGTGAACGGGCCTTTACTCTCGTGGCGTAAGTCGACTTGCGTACGACCGTCTGTCGAAAGCGAGTTATTTTAGTCGATAAAGATCACATCAGTGACTCTCAGCTGATCCACATCTACCTATAGGAATACGATGCCTATCACCGTATACATATATAAGCTCCTTCAGTATTATCAACAGCTATCGCGTTTCTCAGGAGATAATTAAATGGCGAAATTCGGCAGGCAAAGCACATCATCTCACAAGGAATCGTGCAATCGGGAATTAAGCAGAGGAATTCGTTCCCCACAAGGATTCACCTCAGATTACTTCAAGCTTGTGAACTTGAATACGAGATTCACCACATTTTTCATTGCTGCCTGATTTGGAAGTGACTTCAGTCTGCATCGCTGCATTATTGACACAGGACTCGATGTGATTCACTCTCCATTCATGCTTCCCGACCGGACTACACTAGTTTTAATACTAGTCCTATGGTTATATAAGACGCTTGTTTGTATCAGTTTTTGTTGCCGCTAGTCAGAGCAATTACTGTAGGGTGTATGCTTCCCCTGCCAAACTACACTAGTTTTAGCAATAGTTCCACGATTCTACAACATGCTGCTTGTATCAGTTTTGCTGCCGCTAGGGGTGTAAGGTTCCCCCAATAGATCCCATACAATTGTTAAATTGGCTACAGCAACACGCTAGTAATGTATCCTTGCTGGATCCAGCTCGGGGTGATGCTTCCCCCGTAAGATTGGATCTATAGTGCTCAACTTATGCTGCTAACATCAGGATGTATTAACAATTTTTATTATATCAGCATCAGCATAGGGTAGTATGTTTATAAATAATCGTATTTCTTAGTTTCTACAGAAGTAAACTTCAACCAAGATTATGACGTCATTGAAAGGTGACAGTGTATGCAGTTTATGTAAACCTACATAGTTGTGCCTAAATATATTTAAGTATCAGCATCATGCTTGTTGCATCCATAGACTGTAAATATGGATGTAGTGTCCATGACGTCACCCGTAGGTTTCTGAAGAGCGTTTTTGAAGCCTAAAGTGGGCGGAGTGGGCCGTCGCCATCTTGGAAGCGCGTCACAGTGCGTCACTCCCGGATAAACGAAAATGGGCAAAGAGGCGGGACGTGGGTGGAGTTTAGGTGCTTGGATGCTGAAACTACGCCCGCCTAGCTCGACGTGATCGAGTTTGCTCAGGCTAAGGAGCTAATGTGCCACTGGCCTCGCGCTAAAGTGACAGCTGACTTGAAGAAGTAGACCTAAAGCCAATAGTTAATGTTCATGTTTTTGCCCTTTGAAATACTATAATAGTTAAAAGACATAACTAACCGTGAGACTATGTGTATTGTGATGCATTATTATTCTCATGCAGTAACTTACAATATTTGCTCTGAGCGTGTGTGTGACAGTGATTCATGCGCATACATGTCAGTCAGCGCGGCATCGCACGTCAAGTTTGTAGAGAGCTTTATTCAGTCAAATTCAAATTCTGATAGATATTACCTAAGAAGTTCAAGTAATGCACTAGAAATCCACGTATATGGGACGAAGAGGAACTGACACCTGCAGGATTTAATCTGACGGTACTTTTATTGAACACTAAAGGGTTAAATAAGCATATTATAGTCTATCTGCTCCGTAAGATCAACGGCACCGCAGAACGAGTGTGGCCTCTATATCTTAGACGTTTTTAAATCTGAACTCCAAAAAGCAACGATATTGTCCGACATCCGTGAGTGCATGTTCACAGAGGAAAACAGCGATGGTTGTTCTCTCGACACTCGACAACGATGGAATCCAACGGCGTGGGCGAAGGTATAAGTGCGACGTGTAATAAACTAAATGAAATAATCCCCAAAAAAGTACAAACACAGCAGAGATGACAAGTTCAGCAGCTGGAATCAGCTGAGGTGACATGATGGCTAACAGAGAGCAGACAAACGGCTAGACATCAGCGGCAATCCACCTGTCACTCAAGTGGCCACGCCCTTGATTATGTAGCATTTTAAGGCTTAATATAATTTAAACGGATGAGTTCTAAAAAAAATCACCCCCTCACAGTTGTCATGAAGGGCAAAATTAGCTGTATAGACCAAAACAACTTAAGACACCAGGCTGTAAACATGTTTTTTTCTGCTGTAAAGTTGGGCATTTTAACATGGGGGAGATACAGATTTGACTCACTTTTGCTGCCAGCCTCAAGCGGCCAGGCGATGAATTGCAGTTTAATTCATTTCCGTGTTGGTTTCAAGAGAGAGACAGGAAGGTTGCCGCTTGGTTGCATCAAACCATCCAGCTGTATTAATGACATGTGTTGCTTAATTCTGTGTGAACCGGACGTTTCCACAAACATTACTTCAGTATTGTGACGTATTTCCAGTGAAAAGGATAATTGAAAGGAAATCTCCATCTCTCTTCTCTAGCTCACAGTCGTCACTCAGAGAAACTGGAACTGGACTGTGGATATACAACCACAAGCAAGCATCTGATTTATTTTGATATCTCAATTTTCTCTTTCATTTCAGGAAGCATGTCATTCATGGCAATATGCCTGTTTACTGCTTAAGCATTTCGGGTATTAACAACATGCTTGTTGCTATGGCTCATGCGGGTATTGGCAACATACTCGTTTAGGTCATCCAGGTAACGGCAACATACTGTAGCTTAAGGCTTCCATATTGTTGGTAACATGCTGTTGCTCAAGCTTTTCAGGTTTGTGGCAACATGCTTGTTGCCTTGGCTCACTCAGGTAACTGCAAAAGCATCCCGAATTTTCGCTGTCAGTTGGGTTGGGGGTTATTGGCATATGGTTTTGTTCTGGGGGTTATTGCTGCTCTCACTGTTATTATCCATGCTAGGCTGCATGGAGGGAGTTCTCGCCCAGAATAGAACCATACCGCCAATCCAAAATGTATGCTAACTGCCAATCGTATTTGACGATAGTGGTCCTGATGCAATTTTAAATATGGATATTTTTCTTACACAAACGCATCACTTCTTGCGAAAAAAAGAAAAGAAAACCTCCTTAAAAATGTTGGGCTGAAATGCCATTATAAAGTTTAAAAGAGCCAGGACATTTTTTAAGATAACTCAGATTCTGTTCGTCTGAAAGAAGAATGTCATATACAGGATGGCTCGAGGGAGAGGAAATCATGGGCTTATTTTCATTTTTGGGTGAACTGTCCCTTTAAATACAGTATGATCAGAGAAATCAGTCCAGGCCACGTCAGTAAAGCTTGTATCAGCGGACAGTCTTCTGTTTCTGATGTGTTTTAACACACATATCACAGCGGTGTTTTAAATCCCCACTCTTCTGATGAAGGGCTTCACGCTGGAGTTCACGTCCCTCCTCCTTCCCCAGCTCCACCTTTACTCTGGAGATCTGTGATCTAATCTGAAATCTGTTTTATGATTATCTTCATTCATACCAGTAAGTTACATGCACATCATCCTTTCGCGTGTATTTTGGCTTGTTTACAACAACTCATGTTAAATTTAGTGCATTTTAACTAGGCCTATGTATCTTATGCATGATTACTTGGTCTGTTCTGTTACACTAAAGGGGACTTGACAGGTCATTTGCCCAGAACAGAAACATATTGCCAACACTAACTGCATTATCATTATAATAAATATAAAATTTGACAAAAGTGGTCCTGACTGAAATAAAAACATACATGTCAAATTTAACCAGGATCTAACACGAGGTCTACAGTCCAGCAATAACATTAAAGCAGTTTAGTTGTGAATGCTCAAAGTCAAAGTCAAAGTTTATTTATAAAGCACTTTTAAAAACAGCAAGTGTTTGACAAATGCTGTACACTTGTATCATATATCACTACTACAAACAATCAATGACACAAAAATAAAAACAATAAAACAAAAGCAAATAAAACAACTCTCACATACCATCAAATGCCAAACTGTAATAATAGGTTTTAAGACTAGATTTAAAAGCAGCAAGTGTCTGAGCCTGTCTGATGTACAAGGGCAAATTGTTCCAAAGCTTTGGTCCAGCTACTGCAAATGCTCTTTCGCCCCTGGTCTTCAGCTTAACCCGAGGGACAACTAAAAGCAAATGGTCAGCAGACCTAAGCGCTCTTGACGGCGCATACTGCTTGATCAGTTCAGACAGATACTTCGGTGTAAGACCATTAAGAGATTTGAAAACAAACATCAAAATCTTAAAGTTAATCCTAAGATGGACAGACAACCAGTGAAGAGAGGAGAGAATAGGGGTAATGTGTTCCCGCTTTTGTGTACCCGTCAACAATAAAAGTCAGGAAAGATTTAACCTTGGTGAGTTGTCTCAATTGGAAAAAACTAGACTTAGCTACTAAGTTAATCTGTTTATCCAATTTAAAATCACAGTCCTTAATAACACCTAAATTCTTAACATATGGTTTCACTATATTTTAATGTCAAAATATAAATAGTTAATGGACTGCATTTATATAGCGCTTTCACAGACCCAATGGCCACCAAAGCGCTTTACATGTTGCCTCTCTTTCACCCATTCACTCACTCATTCACACACCGACGGCGGTGTCAGCCATGCAAGGCGCCATCCAGCTCGTCAGGAGCAGCAGGGGTTAGGTGTCTTGCTCATGGACACCTCGGTGGAACCGGGGATAGAACCACCAACCTTTCAGTTTGTAGACAACCTACATGAACCACTGAGCCACTGTCGCCCCAAAACCGTGAAACTGACACAGACGTCAATATGCAAATATAGATAAACAGAGGCAGACAAACACAAATAAGGAGGAAGTAAAATATGAAAATTAGTTTTAGAGAAATACACAAATGATGAGATGAGCTGAATGAGGGATGAGAGCAGATATAATAATAATCACATATTAAATCTGCAGACAGAAACATCAGACTCAGGACAGAAACACACGACCTCTAAAGTAAGAACATGTTCATTCTTCAAACACAATTACACTTTCAGATGTTAATATTGTCTCATTGATTATGTGTTTCATTCATGTTACTGAAAATGTCATATTTTACACCAAAATTAATCTGTGAATTTTTTTTTCCCCTCAGAAATGGACCAATCTCTATATTTCATTCTTCTTCTCATCGGTGAGTGTGTTTGTTGTATTATTTATGGTTAATAGTTTCATCAGGTTTGACGCTGTTATGAAAAGCATTAAATCAAACGCTCTCTTTCACAGCTCTCTGCTCCTTATCTGAATGTGTTCAGCGTCAGTATCACTTTATAAACGTGAAGAAGACCTGGACTGAAGCTCAGAGACACTGCAGAGAGAATTACACAGATCTGGCCACCGTTGACAACATGAACGACATGAACGAGCTGAAGAAGAGTGTGAAGGATGGAGGTGTTAAGGATATCTGGATTGGGCTGACGAGGACGAGTGTTTATAAATGGCAGTGGTCTTCAGGTGAACCTGCGCTCTATCTGAACTGGGGATATAAACAGCCTGATGGCAGTGATGAGTGTGCTATGATGAGAAGTGGAGAATGGCATGATGTGTCATGTAGTGACAGCCTGACTTTCATCTGCAGTTCATCTAACAACAGTAAGTGCAGATCCATACAATCACAATAAACATTCATTTATAAACCAGATACACCAGATACACAACATTTGTAACAGGCCCGAAAGATCTACAAATTATACATAACACATTTATAAGTGATGAAGTTTACATCTGTGTAGTGAAGTCCACTTTAGATTAGGAGATGCTGTAAACACTGTGTAGTGTGCACTGCAGTGTAAGTGCTGACTGGTGAGGGCACAGACAGCTGTCTTCTCTGACACACACAGTCTTTACACACACACACACACACACACACACACACACACACACACACACGCACGCACATACACACGCATGCACACGCGCGCACACGTACACACACACACGCACACCTACGCGCACACGCACACACACACACACACACACACACACACACACACACACACACACACGCACACCTACGCGCACACGCACACACACACACACACACACACACACACACACACACACGCACACCTACGCGCACACGCACACACACACACACACACACACGCACACCTACGCGCACACGCACACACACACAGACACACACACACACACTCATGCACGCACACACACACACACACACACACACACACACACACACACACGCACACCTACGCGCACACGCACACACACACACACACACACACACACACACACACACACACACACACACGCACACCTACGCGCACACGCACACACACACAGACACACACACACACACACACACACACACACACACACGCACACACACACACACACACACACACACACACACACACACCGGTTCTGAGGTTCACATTATAACTAGATCCACACAGAACACAAGTGTGTGTAAATGAGTGAACGGATTTAACATAATCCACTGCAATCCACCGACTGGAAGAGTTTATAAATGTGAATCCGCTTCAAAACTAATCAATTACTTTCTTTTAAAAACTGCTTTAGCATTCCTGCAGGATTGTGCTTTTAAACAGACCGGCTTACAACTTACAGACACATCAATACATTACATACTGATCATTTACTAATAATTCAAATGATAAGATCATCATTAACTATAAGTGACATAACTGAACATTATTATAAAGTGTGTTACTTTACTGGGATTTTAGGGACTACAAACATATTAATATGCTCTCATTTATCTCTTTGTGTCTGAATCCAGTGTTCTAGAGAACTATGTAACAAAACATAATAGAAAAATATAAAGTTACAATAAAATTATCACACAAATTCACAAATATAACTTCATGTTATATCAGCAAAATCATCATTATTTATCAAATATCAATATCAAATATCAAATATATTGTGAATATTTAATATTGTCATCAGTGGAATCAGACTTTGAATGATGTGTTTCTGATGCTTCCACCGCTGCTCTTATTCACATTAAATACATAAATCAGCATAATATTAATCAACAAATTGATTCATGAATCTGTTTCCATTTCTTTTTATTAAAGCGAACACAGGACTCGTCTTTGTCAATCAGACGAAGAACTGGAGAGACGCTCAGAGTTTCTGCAGAGAGAATCACATTGATCTGGTCAGTGTGAGGAACCAGAATGAGAATCAACAGATTCAGAAGTTCATCAATGATAGTCACATATCTAATGATGTCTGGATCGGTCTGTTCAGAGACTTATGGCAGTGGTCAGATCAGAGTAACTCCTCATTCAGATACTGGGCTCCTGGTGAACCTAATAATGCTGGAGGTGTTGAAAACTGTATAGTTCTCAATCCGAATAATCCTAAAGCTCAATGGTTCGACGGCTCTTGCGACGGCACACTTCCTTTCGTGTGTCATGAAGGTGAGCAGATCCTCACAAACACACACAATCCATCCATCACCTCCAGATATCTTAAAGTTAATCTACATGTCTGACAGGACACATTCCTCACAGTGTTTGTTCTGCATGTTGTTTTTGATCAGTCTCTCTCTAGTTTTTGCTTGTGGTTTGTTTTGTGTCCAGATAAACTGATTCTGATCACTGAGAATCTGACGTGGACTGAAGCTCTGAGACACTGCAGACAGAATTATACGGATCTGGTCTCCGTTCATTCAGTCGAGATGCAGAATAAGGTGATGAATGTGGTTAAACGTGCGTCTACTGAGGCGGTGTGGTTGGGTTTACGTCACTCCTGCACTGTGGGCATCTGGTTCTGGGTGAGCGGGGAGACCGTGTGCTATCAGAACTGGGCTCCAGGGAACGGCACAGGAGACGAGGACTGTGTGTCTGCAGTGAGATCTGGAGCAGTTCAGTCTGGAGGAGATCAGCGCTGGATCAGCCGTCCTGAACACGATAAACTAAACTTCCTCTGCAGCAGATATTAGGAGTGAAGGATATGTGTGTGTGTGTGTGTTCTTACATTACTGGCTTTTTGTTTTAAACTGTTAAACACTTCTACTACTCTTTTATCAGTGCTTATATCAATTTACAATGATAATTTCTGTTACTGAAAATTATCGTATGAGTCTTTTTAATATCAGATTTAAAAATACGTTTGTGCTCCATATATATATATGTGTGTGTGTTTTAAAGACCCCATTAAATCAAAACAAATTTTAATATGTGGCTTTATTTACATTTTAAATGTAGTCACTTCCAGAAACACAACTGAATATTTCTGACACAGTCTGTTCAACACAATGTACTTGCAGTCAACTAGAAAGTAGAAGATGGCTTTAAAAACAAGCAGAAGCAAAGCTCGAGCCGTCAGTGGATTTCATGGGATCTTGATATTCTGGTGGTTTGGCGACTTTCTTCTAATCACTCTGTGTTTTGCATTACTCATATAATAAAAAGATACTTGTTTAAGAAGTGATTGTGAGCATCGATGTTTGTCTCAATGAAATATAGTTTATACTTAAAGGAAAAAGTGGAAGTTGAGTATAAAATATCTTGTGAACTGTATTTGATGTTGAAACTAATTCAAAGGAGCACCAGCTCAAATGAACTGACTTACAAGCAGAATTATGTTTTTCTGACATTTATAAAAAAACACACACACACAAAATGTTTATTAATAAAAAGACATCTACTGTACATGACAACATGAATGTGTGGTTTGCCACATGTACTCTAACATGTAAAGTCAGCTTTGTGCCACTTCCAAATTTTGTGTAAAGGAAATATTTACAGCAAGACAATGAACACATGAATGTTGTATTTATAACAAAGTTGTAAAAACTGCTTTTTCTGAGGTTTCATGACTGACTTAAACGATTAAGAAAATGAAGCATTAATGAATATGAAAAAAAACTTCTGCTGTTGTGAAAGATCACAGTTCTGTGTGAAATCTTTTAAAAATGCTTTTGTATAAGATTTGAGACACACTTAGACATCAACACTCATCACACAAACCTGATCAATGATGGCAATAAATTAATAAAAGACTGATGTGTGTGTGAGACACGGCGCTGTTGTTCTGGGGCTTTCGTCGCATTAACCAAGTGGATTCTGCACTAACCAAGTGGATTCTGCACACTGGTGGAGGTAAAAAAAAAACAGAAAACTAACATAAATAAATATCATGGTTTTGTTCACATCATAGTATGAGAAAAAGCACAATAGGGTTAATTATGTCTGAATTCATCATAATGCATTTTTTTTGTTCTTTATAAGCCTGAGGGATGAAACAGAGTTAAATTAAACAAGAAAAAAAAAGGAAAACATAAAGGAGATTTCAGATCTGCGTGAAGTTGGACCCCCACCCAACACAAAACGTCTCAAAATATGCTCCGTTTGTGCTGTAAAAGGTTTCGTTTGAGCTGCTTCGGTTTTTTAGATATTAAAATAATATTTTTAGGTCATTCTGAGGTCACGCTCGAGCAGAAAATGACAATATAACGAAGACGTGTTGAATTATGAGTCCGGCGGAGATGAAGACACAGAATAAAGACACACACGTCCTATGTTTCTGTCGCTGCCTCAGAAGACGCAGGACTCCAGCGACGACTACATATCTTGGAAATAAGAAAACATCTGTATCTCAAACCCCTTCATGTTGTTGTTGTTGACGTTTTTGGCGTACGCATATCAACATAACGTCATTGTAAAGAAACGTGTGTGAGATGAACGAGTGAGTTTGTCTATTGAGAGAGTTTGTGTTGAGAAGAGGGATTAGATGAAGACGAAGAGAAAGGAAAGACTTTTTTGTCACCGCCGCTGGTGTTGAGGAGGAGATAGCATGATTCTCTTGTTTCATCGTGTAATAACTCCATATTTATCAGGCTGATAAAAGTAGCATGAACCTTTGTAGAAATAAGAAAAGTACATTTATAAAACAAAAAGGAGCAGTTTATGGCATTGGGTCAGAACACATCAGGTATGAAGATATGTTTGGTTTTAACTTTTTATTCTAACTTTAAAGCTAGATTATCCTTAATGTACACATGCAGTGTTTTCACCAGTTGACCCAGTAGGGGTTCAGCGAAAGAATTGGCAGCTGGCAGCCGGAAACCCTGCCAAATTAGGAGGGAACTGCCAATCGTGGCAGCCAATCAGTATCGTCCAACGTAGCACCAACCAATCACATGTAACTGGAAGTCAAGCGACAGCACCCAATGGTGGCGCCGGCGAATTTTCAGTAATGGCGGCGGTGTTTGGCTCGGTAAATTCGTAAATGAATTATCAGATTAATAAATAATTGTTGCTCTGTAAATTGGATTTTAACTTTTTATGTTAGAGACAGTATATCTGTGCCTACTTTAGTGTAATTGGCTAATTTAATAATTTGTAGAAACGCAGCTTGTGCACCGTGTGGTCCTGGTTTGTGAGGGGTTACCATTAACTTCAAATATACGTTACTATTACCGTCACCATTAAATATTAGCTTTTGTTAAAATGTAAACTTAATCTATTGATTAGAATAAAGGTAATGCTGATTTATTGGTATTATTGACAAGCTCAGCCTTGATGATACACGTGCAACACTAACCATATCGTTTTTTGTGTATTTAATTTTTCAGGGGGTTTTATTACTATTGCATTTTTTGACCAAACAGTTCTTTTAAGAACTACTTTTCGATCTCTAACTCTATGTACACTCTGTTCTACACCTCTTGTGTAACTGCCAATCAATTATGGCAGGTAAGAAGCCAATGTTTTCCCTAAATCTTACTAACTAAAGTTAATTTGAGCAGAATATGCAAAAACCTGCCCATGTTAAAGATTTCTAAAATGTTCTACCTTTATATGTGAATGAATTTGTGTTGCTATTTTGAGGTATGTTATTTTCTCGTATATACTCCATATGTACTCTTTAATTTTGGAAAAGATGACGTCTTTTCTGGGACAGGCAGTTGTCCATACTGTACAACTGGGGTGATGTCAAGTCCTGAGCACTTTCAGGCAAAGCATGTAAAGCATGCCATATATTTTGAGGACAATGGCATCCGTAAGCATTGTACAAAGCACACATGCATTTTACATGTTTGTTGTAAGTTAAAATGTATTAACTTTATCTTGTCTTTCTAGAAAAATATTGTGTTCCTTGCTTTTGTTTGAATGCCCGACAACAAAAGAGGTGCTATTGGCATTGCCCTAAGTGTCGGCACATCTTGTGTCCTGCCCCTGACCTACATCATCATAGTATGTGCAATGTAATTAGTTAAATTTTAAAGTCTAGTTTCATTCAGATTTCATTCATGTTATGATTAACTCGCCTCATCTTTCGTCCTCTTTGCAGATCTTTCAGTTACATGCACAATTATCTGTCACGGTGCGTGGTGTGGAATAAATCTGTGGATTCAAGTGCAAAGTAGAAGTATTTAATAAAGACGAAAACATAAAATAAACAAAAGAAAACTACAACGTACAAACTAAATCCAGAACAAACAAGGCAGGGCAGGAACAGAACTCAACACAACACAACTAATACACGTAACAAATACAACGAACGAGCACAGGACAGCAAACACAGGAAGACTAAATAGGAAAGCAAATAAGGCGGGTAACGAGGATAACAGGTGGGACAAATAAACCAATAATCAGATAACAAGGGGGAGGGATTAAACAATGACAAGAGCACATGGCTCAAAATAACAAAACACCCATGTGCATAACAAGACAGGACAGACATGTGACATAACCCCCTCCCTATGGAGCGGCTACCAGACGCTCCATCCGACCCGGGCGGGACAGGAGGGACAGGCCAGGGGGGGAACAGGAGAGACAGACCAGGGCAAAACACACAACACAAGAGTTCAGGAGGGAGGTGGAATGGTGGAGGATCAGGGGGAGGGATGGGGGGCCAGGTCCATGAAAGGGAACAGAAACAGGGGGTGATGGTTTAGCCGGGGGCCAGGGCGAAGCAGACAGTCCATCGGGCGGCCAGGGCGAAGCAGACAGTCCATCGGGCGGCCAGGGCGAAGCAGACAGTCCATCGGACGGCCAGGGCGAAGCAGACAGTCCATCGGGCGGCCAGGGCGAAACAGACGACCCATCGGGCGGCCAGTGCGAAGCAGACGACCCATCGGGCGGCCAGTGCGAAGCAGACGACCCATCGGGCGGCAAGGGCGGTGAAGACCCCTCGGGCGGCAAGGGCGGTGAAGACCCCTCGGGCGGCCAGGGCGGTGAAGACCCCTCGTGCGGCCAGGGCGGTGAAGACCCCTCGGGCGGCCAGGGCGGTGAAGACCCCTCGGGCGGCCAGGGCGGTGACGACCAGGGCGAGGGCGACCATGGCACAGGAACAGCAACAGACACCGGCTCATGAACAGACACCGGCTCATGCACTGGAACAGCAACAGACACCGGCTCTGCCTCCGGCTCTGGAACAGGCACCGGCTCTGCCTCCGGCTCTGGAACAGGCACCGGCTCTGCCTCCGGCTCTGGAACAGGCACCCACTCTGCCTCGGGCTCTGGAACAGGCACTGGCTCAGGAACAGACACCGGCTCAGGAACAGACACCGGCTCAGGAACAAACACCGGCTCAGGAACAAACACCGGCTCAGGAACAAACACCGGCTCAGGAACAGACACCGGCTCAGGAACAGACACCAAAACTGTAACAGCCACAAGAACAGACACAAACACAGAAACAAACACTGGCTCTGGCGCTGGAACAGGCACTGGCTCTGGAACAGGCATTGGCTCCAGCTCTGGAATAGGCACTGGCTCTGCCTCCGGCTCAGGAACGGGCACTGGCTCTGCCTCCGGCTCACGCACTGGCTCTGCCTCCGGCTCTGGAACGGGCACTGGCTCTGCCTCCGGCTCTAGAACAGCAGACACGGGCATGTCCAGGATCCGAGCCAGACGCTCCAGATAGTCCGTATCTGCCTTGGCGGCCACACAAATGGGCATTTCCGGATCTGTCTCAGACTGGGCAGACTGGACGTGCTCAGTCTCAGACTGGGCAGGCTGGACGTGCTCAGTCTCAGACTGGGCAGGCTGGACGTGCTAAGTCTCAGACTGGGCAGACGTGACGTGAACAGTCTCTCCCTGGGCAGACGTGACGTGAACAGTCTCTCGCTGGGCAGACGTGACGTGAACAGTCTCTCGCTGGGCAGACGTGACGTGAACAGTCTCTCGCTGGGCAGACGTGACGTGAACAGTGTCTCGCTGGGCAGACGTGACGTGAACAGTCTCTCGCTGGGCAGACGTGACGTGAACAGTCTCTCGCTGGGCAGACGTGACGTGAACAGTCTCTCGCTGGGCAGACGTGACGTGAACAGTCTCTCGCTGGGCAGACGTGACGTGAACAGTCTCTCGCTGGGCAGACGTGACGTGAACAGTCTCTCGCTGGGCAGACGTGACGTGAACAGTCTCTCGCTGGGCAGACGGGACGTGAACTGTCTCTCGCTGGGCAGACGGGACGTGAACTGTCTCTCGCTGGGCAGACGGGACGTGAACAGTCTCTCGCTGGGCAGACGGGACGTGAACAGTCTCTCGCTGGGCAGACGGGACGTGAACAGTCTCTCGCTGGGCAGACGGGACGTGAACAGTCTCTCGCTGGGCAGACGGGACGTGAACAGTCTCTCGCTGGGCAGACGGGACGTGAACAGTCTCTCGCTGGGCAGACGGGACGTGAACAGTCTCTCGCTGGGCAGATGTGACGTGAACAATCTCCGACTGGGCAGCCGGAACGTTAACAGTCTCTGACTGGGCAGGCGCAGGTCTCTTTCTCCTCCTCCGTCTTTTCTGATGGATGTGTGCAGACTCGAGCCTGGCTAAAACCATCGATGAAGTCCCCCCGCTTGACGGATCCAGAGATGATGACTTCATTCCTGATGAGACCCGTGAGGAAGACTCTGCTGCCCTCCTCTCCTCATTCCTTTGAGCGCACATGGAGAGGTACTTAAACAAAGAAATCCCATTCTCTCTCTCCTCAGGAGAGAGTTCGCTCCGCTGAATCCACATGGGCTCGTTCGTTCTGTCACGGTGCGTGGTGTGGAATAAATCTGTGGATTCAAGTGCAGAGTAGAAGTATTTAATAAAGACGAAAACATAAAATAAACAAAAGAAAACTACAACGTACAAACTAAATCCAGAACAAACAAGGCAGGGAAGGAACAGAACTCAACACAACACAACTAATACACGTAACAAATACAACGAACGAGCACAGGACAGCAAACACAGGAAGACTAAATAGGAAAGCAAATAAGGCGGGTAACGAGGATAACAGGTGGGACAAATAAACCAATAATCAGATAAAAAGGGGGAGGGATTAAACAATGACAAGAGCACATGGCTCAAAATAACAAAACACCCATGTGCATAACAAGACAGGACAGACATATGACATTAGCAGTCTGGTGGATACAGACTCATTCAGGAGGAGGGCACACTCCTGCTGTCTTGACAGTATGCATTTACTTTCTTTTACACATTTGATTTAAATGTGGTTAAAATAGTAACTGAGAAATTGAATGGTATGGCAACATGTCTTCAATTATTCTCTTTTTAATCATGCTCATTTTTATGCTCCTCAAATCTAGATATTCAGGTGTAACAGATTGGAGAGAGAAGTCTGTGACATGTCAATAATATTAGCAGATGTACACACTGCAGACACGGCAATGACATTTACAAGAACTGCTTACCAGGTGTATACATTATGAATAAAAATGTGATCACTGCTCGGCTTAATGACAAAATGCAATAAGAATAGTCATTCATGTGGCTGCATCCATGTGTATTGTTAAGAAGGTAATTTGGATATTGATGTCAAAATTTTCTTATGGATCCTTTAGGTTATGTTGGAAGAGGAAAACGAGGAGAAATGCAAGGCTTTTACTCAGAAAACACCCATCCAGGGTTTTGCAGTGACTGGTGTCAGAGAGTGAACATTTGTTTAATCCACCAGTTCCAGTCTAAAAGCCTTCTTAATCATGGAACTAATCTTTCTTTTTTTTCTAACTAATCTTTAACTTTACAAATTCTTTCTTTCTTTCTGTCTAATTTTGCTAATAAGCTAATAGAAGAGGTCAAGTCTGAAGAAGACCCTCATCAGTCTGTTTTCTGCAGACCTAGTTAAGGTTACGGGGGTCAAACACTACGTGACTTGCGTGATCGGATTCACAGAATTGTACTTTTATGTGTATTTCTAACGCATTCTCATCCTTTGGCGTCATATGTGACGCCATATGACAAAACGGCGAAATACTACACACATGGCACCCTTTATCGTCAATATAACACGCACTGTGATGGGTAGGTTTAGGTGTGGGGTAGGGTCTGCGTCTCATATTCACGCTAAAGGATGCCAGTCAACTTTATGACGCCTTGGGTTCGCGTGTTATATTCACGCTAAAGGGTGCCATGTGCGTAGTATTTCGCCGTTTTGTGATATGGCGTCACATATGCCGCCAAAGGATGAGAACGGGCTCGTATTTCTTTAATGAATAAAGTGAACATTATCTGTACTACTTTCTGAGGAGGGAGTGTTTTATCAGTATGTTTTGGTAGTCTGTCCTGATAATGGTGAGCTCAGGCCCTCTACAACTGTGATTCCCTTGTGCTTTTGTGTGTGTGTTGAAGGCTCTGTGCAGGTCTTGTGATATGCAACAACAGACCCCGAGACATTTCTACGACCTTCGAGGTCATCACCGGACCAAGTCTAGGACTCGGATGACAATTATCTTGATTAATGTCGACTTACCCTCCTATCTATCCATAAGTGTAGAAATGTTTAGACTTTGTTTTCTTAGCCAATCAGAAGTAGCCAACATGTATGTACTGGTGTCATTCATGCCCTTAGAAATGGTATAACTGGTGTGAGATTTCGTATACGGTAGAGTCTCTAGCCTGCAACCTCCTCGATGAAACTGCAAACTATTCTTCAGTAAATTTTTACTTATTTGATTGAACCTCACGACTCTTGGTCTTCTTTCATCATATCTGGTCCTGGGTCTGTAAGCTGTTATCCCCTAACTCAAGAAACATGGTAAACCATTGGTAGACCATTCTTGTTAATGTATCATGAGTAAATTCGCTAACCAGGAAAAAGGTGGATATATTTCATTATTTAACAAACATGTATTCTCATTCGTAAGTTACATTTATGCGCGTACAAATTCATAATTTCAAGTGTAGCTTATTGGTTTTTTTTTATTATGTCTATGGATCTTCGTAACTTGATTTTAATCAAATAATATAAAATAATTACTAATAGAAGTATTTTATGTAAATAAGTACTAAAATGATATATAAATTTATCTAATAATTTATTTGCCTGGCTAAAAGCGGCAGGCATAAACCTCTGACTTCTGGTTATTAGCGGCAGTTGACGTCCGGTTTTGTTGGCTGCTACTTCCTGTTGCCAGCTCTAGATTTTTTCGCTGAACCCCCTCTCAGTTGACCATCCATAATGCTGTCATTGTGTGAGGAACTGTGTGGAGTTTTAGGCACCTATTTCTTAAAAACATTGCATCAGACATATTTATTATATTTTTTACTTTATACTTGCTAGGAAATGAATTGAAATTAATTGAATCTTTGTAGAAATAAGAATAGTACATACAAGTACACACATTTTGGCCTTGACCCAACCCTTAAGTCAATATGCTTCATTTTTGATGTCAAGTGCCGACAGTGACAATTTTAACAACTTTTTTATTAAAAAAAGAAAAAGAAAGAATACAAGCAGTCAGGTGTAAAGACTTTATTTATGTTATACTCCTGGACCCTAGAACTGGCTCATAACAATGTATTTGTAACTCTGCGAATGATTAAGACTCAATGAAATGTAATGAAATATGACTGGAACAAAAACACTCACTGTTACTCCTGTTTCACGTCAGAGATGTAAATATTGTTCACCCTGAACGTCTAAATGTGGACATAAACACATGAGTGATGAGGATGTGTTTACATGCAAATGTGTTCATGTTTTATAAACAAAACAACAGTAAACGGCAGGGGTATATACATTAATTAAAACCCATAACTGATGTTTAATTCTGGAAGCTTGTAGGCAGTTAAGTCATATTAATGTATTTCTTTGGAAGATCACATAAGCTGCAAGACAGCATGAAAATATGAAAATAAAAGTTTTTTGTCTGATGCCTTAACATCTTGAAAAAAACTAAAATTAACCATTTTATTTTATTTTATTTTATTTTATTTTATTTTGGCCATTCGTCCAAAAAGTAAATTGGACAAACACTTTCTGCCATCGGGCTCACAACCTCAACACCTCCACACCGTCATGATCGTGGAATAAACCAGTCTCGTATACAGTATATGAGTCAAACCAATATTTATTCAGACACCTTCAACATTTCTCACTTTATCACAGTTTATTTGCAATAGTTTCAAAAATGGTAATAAAATGTGACAAGAACTCAGAGTTATAAACTCAGTTGATATTTCATTGGTTTTGTCCGTCCTTCTGTTAGACTCTCACACATGAATTATGTTGAATATCTGTCAGCTGTTAAATTTAACTACACAATTAGATAATACCAGTTTAGCTCAACCAGTTAACAAGCAATGCTTCATGTTTTTCAGTCTGTGCTGTAAAAAGCTGCATTAGTTATTAAAGAAAAAACACTTCAGCAAAACATGATCAGCTCAAAGTGTCTGAATCCTTTTTGGTCACAAATTTAAAAAAAAAATATTAATGGTAGTCACTGTATGAATAATTTTTGGGTAAAATATGTCACAGTTTACTTTATTTTGCTCTCCTCACTTACATAAATGAACTATAGTGTCCTGCACACACTAGTAAAACACTAGTAAAAATGGTATCTGATGTCTGAATAAGTTATGGTTTGACTGTAGTTCACAAACACTCACTATTCCTGTATTGTTGACTATAAAGAGAACAGTTATGGGGAGATGCCAAAAGTTTGCGAGCTATTTCTCCCCTGATCAGCATCTTCACATCAAGCCAGTCAGAATTGCATCCGCTGCAGCATGCTTTCATGCAAATTATATACAGGTACTGGTCATATAATTAGAATATCATCAACAAGTTGATTTATTTCAGTAATTCCATTCAAAAAGTGAAACTTGGATATTATATGCATTCATTACACACAGACTGATATATTTCAAATGTTTATTTCATTTAATTGTGATGATTAAAACTGACAACTACTGAAAATCCCAAATTCAGTATCTCCGAAAATTAGAATATAACTTAAGACCGATACAAAAAAAAGGATTTTTAGAAATGTTGAAAACTGAAAAACTGAAAATCATTCAACTGGCCAAACCATCACTGACTGTGGACACTTTACACTGGACTTCAAGCAACGTGGATTCTGTGCCTCTCCTCTCTTCCTCCAGACTCTGGGACCTTGATTTCCAAAGGAAATGCAAAATTTACTTTCATCAGAGAACATAACTTTGGACCACTCAGCAGCAGTCCAGTCCTTTTTGTCTTTAGCCCAGGCGAGACGCTTCTGACGCTGTGTCTTGTTCAAGAGTGGCTTGACAAAAGGAATGCGACAGCTGAAACCCCTGTCTTGCATACGTCTGTGCGTGGTGGTTCTTGAAGCACTGACTCCAGCTGCAGTCCACTCTTTGTGAATCTCCCCTACATTTTTGAATGGGTTTTGTTTCACAATCCTCTCCAGGGTGCGATTATCCCTATTGCTTGAACACTTTTTTCTACCACATCTTTTCCTTCCCTTCACCTCTCTATTAATGTGCTTGGACACAGAGCTCTGTGAACAGCCAGCCTCTTTAGCAATGACCCTTTGTGTCTTGCCCTCCTTGTGCAAGATGCCAATGGTCGTCTTTTGGACAGCTGTCAGTCAGCAGTCTTCCCATGATGGTGTAGCCTACAGAACTAGACTGAGAAACCATTTAAAGGTCTTTGCAGGTGTTTTGAGTTAATTAGCTGATTAGAGTGTGGCACCAGGTGTCTTCAATATTGAACTTTTTCACAATATTCTGATTTTCTGAGATACTGATTTGGAGATTTTCATTGGTTGTCAGTTATAATCATCAAAATTAAAAGGAATGAACACTTAAAATATATCAGCCTGTGTGTTAAGAATGAATATAATATCCAAATTTCACTTTTTGAATGGAATTACTAAAATAAATCAACTTTTTGATGATATTCTAATTATATAACCAGCACCTGTAATTATATATACAGTTGTGGTCAGAATTAATGGCACCCCTGGTAAATATGATCAAAAATGGCTGTAAAAAATAAATCTGCATTGTTTAACTTTTTAATCTTTCATTCAAAAAATTTGCAAAAATCTCCATTTCATTGAAGTGAAATAATTGAAAGTGCAGGGGAAATCACATTATGAAATAAACTATTGGTAATACTTTATTTTACAGTGTCCTTGTTACATATGTTACATGTAATTACCATAGTAACAACAGTAAATTATGCCTAATTACATGCAATTAACCCTCAACCAAATCCTAATCCTACCCTAACCCTATAGTAAGTACATGTAGTTCATTAATATTACACTGTACTTAAATATTTAATTACACTGTAACAATGACACCTTAAAATAAAGTGTAACCAAACTATTTTTTAAATTTTCTCCAAAACACGTAGGCCACAATTATTTGCCCCCTGTTATTAAATACTTTTTGCAACTTCCCTTTGCCAAGATACCAGCTGTGAGTTTTCTACTAAAATGCCTGATGAGTTTGGAGAACACCTGACAGGAGAACAGACATCATTCCTCCTTACAGAATCTCTCCAGATCTTCAGATTCCCAGATCCATGTTGGTGCTTCTCCTCTTCAGTTCAGTGCACTCATCTTCTATAGGGTTCAGGTCAAGGACTGGGATGGTCATGGCAGAAGCTTCATTTTGTGCTCATTGACACATTTTTGTGTTGATTTTGAGTTTGTTTTGGATCGTTGTCCTGACGGAAGATCCAAACACGGCCCATTATAAGATTTCTAGCAGAAGGCGAGCAGATTTTCATTTTTTATCTGTTGATATTTGATAGAATCCACGATGCCATGTCTCTGAACAAGAAGTCCAGGACCTCCAGCAGAAAAATATGCCCACAACATTAAAGATCCAACGGTATATTAAATTGTACATGGGCTACTTTTTATCCTTGTGTGCACCAAACCCATCTAGTGTGTTCGCTGCCAAAAAGCTCTTTTATTTGTTTCATCTGACCACAGAACCCTTTGTCGTTTGAAGATCCAGTCGTGTCTGACAACTGAATTTGCTGGAGTTTGTTTTCGGACGAGCGAGGAGGATTTTTCTTGAAACCCTCCCAAATAACATGTGGTGATGTAGGGGTTGTTTGATTTTTTTTATTGGCTTTCTGATCCCCAAGACTCAACTAATGTTGAGTAACTCAACTCAACTGCCTCTCCATCTGTGATCCTTGAAGAGTCTTTGGCCACTCAAACTCTCCTCCTCACCGTGCATTAAGACAATATACCGTAGACACACGTCCTCTTCCTGACAGATTTATAACATCTTTAGTTGATTGGAACTTCTTAATTATTGCCCTAACGGTGGAAATCTGTATTTTCAATGCTTTCGCCATTTTCTTACAGCCACTTTCTATTTTGTGAAGCTTGACAATATTTGATGCACATCAGAACTATATTCTTTGGTTTTACTCATTGTGATGAATGATTTAGGGAGTTTGGCCTTTGTGTTTCCTCATATTTAAACTCCTGTGAAACATGAAGTCATGGCTGGACAATTTCATGTTCCTAGTCACTGGTGTGCTAAAAAAGGTAAATATTAATGGGAATATACTTTAGAGATATTTTAATCATACAAAATTCTAGGGATGCCAATAATTGTGGCCAATGTGTTTTGGAGAAAAACAGTTATTTCATAATGTGACCCCCTTCCCCATTTTCAAAGGTTAGATCTTTGCTATTTTTTTTTATTTATTTTTTTATGAAAGATCAAAATGATAAACAATGCAGATTTATTTTTTACAGCCATTTTTGATCCTATTTACCAGGGGTGCATTAATTCTGACCACAACTGTATAAATATATAATCACTTTACAGAGTTTCCACATGAACTGGAGGAAGATTAATTGATTAAATCCAAAGTTTGAGGGTTTGATCCCATAAACAAATGAGTCTGAACTTTGTGTCCCAGACTGAAGCACGATAAACAAACTCTGCACAACACACATCGCGTGATCTCCGCCGCAGCCTTCAAGGGGCAAGACTGATCTGAGGAGCAGGCCCCGAGCAGGTTTTGGTAATGGAACAAGAAGTGAAAACACTGTTGACGAAAGGGGTATAGAATATGTTCCTCCGTCCAGCAGGGAAACCGTTGGAAGCAGTTGGTATTTCATCGTTCCAAAGAAGAATGGGGGGTTGCGTCCCATTTTGGATCTGTGAGTTCTGAAGTAGTCAGTCATGAAGCTAAAATTCTAAATGTTAACTTTGAGACAAATCATACTTCTAAATATCCATTCTTCCATATCATTTACATGTAATCATTTAGCAGACGCTTTTATCCAAAGTGATTTACAAATAAGGAGAACAATAGAATCAATCAGACCAGCAAGTGGGCAATAGTATAAAAGTGCTGTAACAAGTCTCAGTTAATTGAGCACAGTACGCATAGCAAGTTTTTTTTAAATCAGAAAAAAAAAAATAGAATAGTATAGAATCGAAAAGGTAAGTGCTAGTATTAATTGGTCAGGTGCCGATGAAAAAAAGAAAATGGCAAGAAGGTTTGAAAATGACACGAATTGAGATAGGCAGGGCATTCCTCCAGCTGGGAACAGTCCAGGAAAAGGTCAGTGAGAGTGATTTTGTGACTCTTTGAATAATAGTAAATGTCTATCAGGCAGGTTGAGATGCAAGCAGCTCCCGTCGGATCATCCGGCTGGAATGAGAGGTAGAGATGTGTGTAGAATATAATATAATGTGTAAAGAGTTGAAAATTAAATATTTAGGAATAATAATTGACCAACACCTGTCTTTTAAAAAACAAGAAGGGTTATAAATAATGTCAAATTTAATTTAAATAATTTTAAACACATCAGGCACCTGCTTTCTCAATCAGCTGCACTAGTTTTTGTACATACTTTGATTCTCCCTCACTTGTCGTATTGTATAACAACTTGGACACAGGCAGGTGCAACTACACTTAAGCCTGTGTACTCCCTCCATGAACAAATTATGAAAGTGCAAGACAAAAAAACAAGCGACTATCATCATTGTACTATTTTGAAAAAGTTTATTTTTTAAAATTTTATTAATTTTGTATTTTACACTGATGTATGCCTGATGCCTGGCCCATAACGGAAGTGCCAGTTGGACTGGAGCATCTGCTAGGGGAGACATGGTACCGCAGTATAGAAGAAAAGCTTTTGGTCAAACAGCTTTTGCTGTTAGAGTAGTGGGGATATGGAATTCCTTCATCTAAATACATCCGAAGCATTGATAGCTTCACAGTTTTTAAAACCAAGCTTAAGAACTGGCTACTATCAGAACAAATCTGCAACCACTAATGACTGTGTTGTAAATTCTTTGTTTTTATATACTGATTTCATTAATCTAACATTCCTGGATATATATATATATATAGTGATGTCTTATGTAGTCTATATGTAATATTGTATGTTATTTTATTTGTTTACCTGCCTTTCCTCACAGACCTCAGGGACCATCATGTGCTTGTTCGACAGACAATACATCGATAGACGCCTACATACATAACCGGGGGGGCCACTGAGGTTATAGAGACCATTCTACTCTCCAGAGCTCCCTCCACGAGAAAACTTTATGCCCTGAAGTGTAGAGTTTTCACTTCTTGTTGTAGTGACCTACAAGCTGGTCCGCTGGCCCAGTTGGTACAGTGCTGGTACTCAACACACAAGTTTGTGAGGTTCTAGTCTTTGAACATGGACTCTACACCAGGGTCCCAGGTGCTCTCGTCCTAGTGCTGCTATTCTCGGTTTCACACAGGACAGTCACTTCTCGCTATGGTGGCGTTGGTATAGACGTTCCCACAGCGTCAATCGACGCAGCGTGAGTTTCTTCTTCAGGGAACCGAGGTTACAGTCGTAAACCGAGGCATTTTTATTTATATCAGGTATTGAGTTTATTAGTGAATAAACTAATACGTTTGTTGTTGTTAATAAGTTGTTGGTTTTTAAAGTCCGCAGGAGCACAAATACTGAAACCAGTTTTGTCATGGAAATCATCTTCAAATCTGAAATAAACTGAATCATCACCGTAACATTATCAGAATCTTTTATTATTTTGACTGCATTTGTTTTCATCTTTTTTATTCATCTTATATAATCACTTTACAGAGTTTCCACGTGAATCTGGAGGAAGATTAATAGATTAAACCCAAAGTTTGAGGGTTTGATCCCAGAAACAAATGAGTCTGAACATTGTGTCCGAGACTTTGTGTCCCAGGCTAAAGCACAATAAACAAATTCTGCAAAACAAACACTCGTCTGTCTGAATGAGGATTAACAGCATGACTTTTGAACTTTCTGTTCATCATTGAATCCTGAAAACAGACACTGTATCACGTTTCTATGATTCATTAAATACAGGTTACATAAGTCAGGACACCCCTATGTTAAATTCCAATAGAGACAGCAGATTTTTATTTTTAGAGGCCAGTTATTTCATGGATCCAGGATAATATGCATCCTGATAAAGTTCCCTTGGCCTTTGGAATTAAAATATCCCACATCATCACATTCCCTTCATCATACCTAGAGATTTTAAAAATTCAGTTTCTGAGGACTACAGCATACAACAGGTTCTGGACTACACAACATTCATCCGGGGTTGCTGACGTCAGCAAATCCCATTATTTACATAAACCCCTCCTCCGAGAATACTTAATAAGCGGGGCGAGGCCATTTTATATTGCTGTTTTGGAGATGAGTTGTCGCAGTGCCGTCGAAACACTGCTGTTATTTTCATCCCGGTTGCAGGTCCACTTTGTTCAGCCTTCCTAGGGACGAGGGAGTTAGGGATCAATGGTTAAAATTTATTTTTAACTCGGTCCCTTATAATTATGACCCAAATCTCGCTCTCTGTGCGGCACATGTTACGGAGGAAAGCTTCCACAATCTGCGCGAGTTCAATGCAGGATTCGCACAACGGCTTGTCCTGAAAGATGGAGCAGTTCCAACTTTAAAAACAGAAGCTGTTGTTTACGGGTCACAACTTGTAAGTGTGATTTATTTTTCGTCGATGTGTTTTCCTGTAATAGTTTGTATTGTTAATTGTACGTTGTAGCAAGGAAGTAAACAAATGACAACGCTGTTTGGCTCTGCTGGTTTGTTAAATTCTCATTCATACTTAACGTTATCTGACAAACACCTAACGTTACAAACTGTTTTTTTAATCTCAACAGCGAACTTGGAATTAGTGTAAATTATTCTTTGATTAGAGCTTTTATGTTTATCTACATGCTTGTTTATCTACAGGCATGCTAAACATGGTTCTGTGTTTGATTTGGCAGGCGATGTTTAGTGTTCGTTATGGGTTAATAGTTCTGTCGACAGATATTTGTCTACAATCGTTCTAAAAATACAAAAGTAAAGGTGGCATACAGTCAGAAACGATCAGTCTTTACTCAAAAAAATCCCTTTGAGGACTGTAGTATAATTTGTTAGGACGATTATATGAAATTCTTGTTTATGAAGCTTATTTTTTTGTAATTCTATAATAATTAGTACAATTAAATAACAGCGTATCTAAAAAGTAATGAGAGAACAACAAAAAACAAACCTTTCTGAAACGTCGTTTAACAGCCGCTCTTGAACAGGTTCTGCTCGGTCATCTTCACTAACGTTTCCCCGGGTCTGATTGGTTTTATTAATGCCATTGTTTATAATACACCAAAGCACAAAGTACCGGTAAATGTAAGGGGCGTGAAATTTCCGGGAAACGTGCACTAGACGGTTAGCTAATCACAACACACTGGGCCAGCTAACCAATCTGAGCCCATTGCGTAGTTTTACCACCCCTTTAAGGAAGAACATTTATTTATTTACAATACATTATTCATTCACAAAGAAAATGGTGTCCTTAAAGGTTGGATTTTTCCTAATTTTTCAATTTCCAAAAGATGATTTTTTATTCCTCTTTTTAGTCAACTTTAGCATGGGTGTGTTCACTTATGCTAGGCACTGTATATATATATATACAGCAAATATATATATATATACAGTGTATATATTTATATATAACAAAATTGGTTCACAGTTGGAAACATCTCATAACATTTTTTTTTTATTTTTGCTTGCAAATTGTATAATATCCTAGGTAAACATTTCTAGTACTTGTGCAGTTAATTCTCATACTGTATTTTCAGAAAGTTTTGGATATGTATCCTCTCCCCAAATTTGTCACAATAAAATAAAACAATAAAAATAATTTACAGAGAAGGCTTGTATTGACATTTTAAGATTGTGTTTACATCTACCTTGTAAATATATTCTTTGCTATTTTATTAAAAATGTTACAATTACAACAACAATTAAAATTGTAACAATATTCTAAAGTGTAATCTTTCTTTGTAAAAACTAAAATAAACTTAACTATTTCAAAGTTAAGGATTCATTAGTTTGAATAAAGCCTACATTGGAACAAACACTATAATAACATCTTAGTTGATTACTTTATTTTTGACAAAAAATAACATATTTGATACCTTGGGCGAACCCAGGCTCAGTCACTCAGTTCTCCTCTGGCCAACGAACGAACAGTGTATGATTATGATTCAGGCAGCATTACAGGTCAGAGGTCAGAATGGATCAGAACTTCCACAATATTCACGGTGTCAGCCATGCAAGGCGCCATCCAGCTCGTCGGGAGCAGCTGGACAGATTTTTGAGATCGCAATAGACTTGAAGGACTATAATGCGTTAAGAGCTCGCTCAAGTTCTGGGGAGCTAAACCATTTAGTGCTTTGTAAGTAATCAGCAATATTTTAAAATGTATACGATGTTTAATAGGGAACCAATGCAGTGTTGACAGAACCGGGCTAATATGGTCATACTTCCTGGTTCTGGTAAGAACTCTAGCGGCTGCGTTTTGAACTAGCTGTAGTTTGTTTATTAAGCGTGCAGGGCAACCACCCAGTAGAGCATTACAATAATCTAGCCTTGATGTCATGAACTCATGAACTAATTGTTCTGCATTTTTAATTGAGAGCATTTGACGTAATTTAGATATATTTTTAAGTTGAAAAAATGTGGTTTTACAGATACTAGACACGTGACTTTCAAATGAAAGATTGGTATCAAAGAGCACACCCAGGTTCCTAACCGACAACGAGGACTTGACAGAGCAGCCATCAAGTGTTAGACAGTATTCTAGGTTTTTATGTGAGGTTGTCTCACTGTTACGTGCCCACCACATGGTTGGAAATGGGACATCATAAAGACCACAGAGATTCAGTGACGATGCATAAATGATTTATTAATAAATAACTTAAATGGTGGACAATTTAACACAAACGGAGCCTGGTGGTAAAAAAAAAAAACACACACAGAAAGAAAACCCTGCCCACACATATCTACTGAATAAGTAACACTTGCCTGTCTCCCGTCCGAAAAACCAAAGACAATGTTCTCTGTGAGTCTTCCCGGTCCTCTGACTGCTACCCTAACTAATCTTAAACTAAATAACATGAAAACCCATCACCAGTTACCACCAGCTCTAAATAAAATTATAAACTGAAAATAACAAACGTGGATTCCTCGCCAGAAACATGCTTGTAAAAACACGATCATGAACAGGCCGAGCACACGAGACCGCTCGGAGCTGCGCTCCGTCTGCCACCCGAAGCGGCTCGGAAGTGGGAGTGAGAGCGAGCGGATGTCAGCCAAGGTGTCTTTAAAGCAGTTGCCCCCACCCACAATCAGCAATCAGCGGGACATCATGTGACCTATAGAGGAAACAGAAACACAACCGCACAAAGCAACACAAACACAGTTCCCATTAGGCTAGACAACGTAGCACTCACATAATATGTGAGTTATGTGAAGTTTTCTGTCCAATAATTAGAATCTCTGTTTTTTCAGAATTAAGTAGTAGGAGATTACTAGTCATCCAGTTTTTTATACAGGTCCTTCTCAAAAAATTAGCATATTGTGATAAAGTTCATTATTTTCCATAATGTAATGATAAAAATTTTACTTTCGTATATTTTAGATTCATTGCACACCAACTGAAATATTTCAGGTCTTTTATTGTTTTAATACTGATGATTTTGGCATACAGCTCATGAAAACCCAAAATTCCTATCTCAAAAAATTAGCATATCATGAAAAGGGTCTCTAAACAAGCTATTAACCTAATCATCTGAATCAACTAATTAACTCTAAACACCTGCAAAAGATTCCTGAGGCTTTTAAAAACTCCCAGCCTGTTTCATTACTCAAAACCGCAATCATGGGTAAGACTGCCGACGTGACTGCTGTCCAGAAGGCCATCATTGACACCCTCAAGCAAGAGGGTAAGACAGAAAGAAATTTCTGAACAAATAGGCTGTTCCCAGAGTGCTGTATCAAGGCACCTCAGTGGGAAGTCTGTGGGAAGGAAAAAGTGTGGCAAAAAACGCTGCACAACGAGAAGAGGTGACCGGACCCTGAGGAAGATTGTGGAGAAGGACCGATTCCAGACCTTGGGGGACCTGCGGAAGCAGGGGACTGAGTCTGGAGTAGAAACATCCAGAGCCACCGTGCACAGGCGTGTGCAGGAAATGGGCTACAGGTGCCGCATTCCCCAGGTCAAGCCACTTTTGAACCAGAAACAGCGGCAGAAGCGCCTGACCTGGGCTATAGAGAAGCAGCACTGGACTTCAGGCATTTTGGCACTTCCTTCTCCCCAGTCTTCCTCCAGACTCTGGCACCTTGATTTCCGAATGACATGCAATATTTGCTTTCAGAATCAGAATCAGAATCAGAAAGAGCTTTATTGCCAAGTGTGCTTGCACACACAAGGAATTTGTTTTGGTACTGAGGCTTCCAGTGGACATATACAAATACAACATGAAACATAATACTACAAATTATAAGAATAAAAAATAAAAATATAAATATATGAGAATAAAACTATCACAGTTGGGTTTAGTCAGAATAGACATTTTCAGATTTACAGATTATGAACCTATTTACAGTATTTTGAATATTATAAATAAATAAATCTACATATAAGTATCACCTGAGTTGTGGGATATTGCACTAAACAGTGGGAGTATTGCACTTACAGGCATATGCCTTGGGAGGAGTGTTAACTGTTCAGGAGGGAAATGGCCTGTGGGAAGAAACTGTTCCTGTGCCGAGATGTTCTTGTGGCCAGTGATCTGAGTCTCCGTCTTGACGGTAACAGTTCAAACAGGTGGTGTCCAGGGTGAGTGGAGTCTGTGATGATTTTACCTGCTCTCTTCCTCACTCTGGAAGAGTACAGGTCCTGGAGGTTTGGCAGGGGGGCACCAATAATCCTCTCCGCAGTCCGGACTGTCCGTACTGTCCGTTGTAGTCTCCTGATGTCTGATTTGGTAGCTGAACCAAACCAGACAGTGATGGAAGCGCACAAGACAGACTCAATGACGGCTGAGTAGAACTGAATCAGCAGATCCTGTGGCAGGTTGAACTTCCTCAGCTGGCGAAGGAAGTACAGTCTCTGCTGGGCCTTTTTCACAGTGGAGTCAATGTGATTGTCCCACTTCAGGTCCTGAGAGATGATAGTGCCCAGGAACCTGAATGACTCCACTGCTTCCACAGTGCTGTTCATGATGGTGAGTGGGGGGAGTGCTGAGCTGTTCCTCCTGAAGTCCACGATCATCTCCACTGTTTTGAGCGTGTTCAGCTCAAGGTTGTTATAACTGCACCAGGCAGCCAGCTGTTCAACCTCCAGTCTGTAAGCAGACTCGTCACCGTTTCGGATGAGACCGATGACAGTGGTGTCGTCTGCAAATTTCAGGAGCTTGACAGTGGGGTCTTTAGAAGTGCAGTCATTAGTGTACAGGGAGAAGAGCAGTGGGGAGAGAACGCACCCTTGGGGAGCACCAGTGCTGATTGTGAGTGTCTTGGATGTGTGTTTCCCCAGTCTCACTCGCTGCTGCCGGTCCGTCAGGAAGCTGGTGATCCACTGACAGATCGAGGATGGTATGGAGAGCTGGGTCAGTTTGGCTGTGAGAAGACCAGGCATGATGGTATTGAAGGCCGAACTGAAGTCCACAAAGAGGATCCTTGCATAAGTCCCTGGTCTGTCGAGATGTTGCAGGATATAATGCAGTCCCATGTTGACTGCATCATCCACAGACCTGTTTGCTCTGTAAGCAAACTGAAAGGGATCCAGCAGGGGTCCAGTGATGTCCTTCAGGTGGGCCAGCACCAGTCTTTCAAACGACTTCATGACCACAGACGTGAGAGCGACAGGTCTGTAGTCATTAAGTCCAGTGATTTTGGTTTTTTTGGGGACAGGAATGATAGTGGAGCGTTTGAAGCAGCAGGGAACTTCACACTGCTCCAATGATCTGTTGAAGATCTGCGTGAAGACCGGGGCCAGTTGGTCAAGGCAGGCTTTTAAACAAGCAGGTGAGATGCCGTCTGGGCCTGAGGCTTTCCTAGTCTTCTGTTTTTTGAAGACTCGGTTCACGTCCTCCACACAGACCTTAAGCTCAGGTTGGATGGCAGGAGGAGGGAGTGATAATTGGAGAACAGGAGGTGATGCTGAATGTGTGAAGTGCAGATCAGACCGGGTGTGTGGTGTGAATGAGGGCTTTTCAAACCGGCAGTAAAATGAATTTAAATCGTCAGCCAGGTGTTGATTGTCCACAGATCGAGGGGATGGTGACTTGTAGTTGGTAATGTTCCTCAGGCCATTCCAGACTGATGATGGGTCGTTGGATGAAAACTGGTTTTTCAGTTTATCAGAGTAGTTCCTTTTAGCAACTCTGATCTCCTTTGTCAATCTGTTTCTGGCCTGGTTATACAAGATTTTATCCCCACTTCTGTAAGCATCCTCTTTGGCATGACGAAGGTGTTTGAGTTTCCCAGTAAACCATGGTTTATCATTAGTGAATGATAAGAATGTCCTGGTAGGAATGCATGTATCCTCACAGAAACTTATATATGAACTTATAACTTTCTTAACTTATATAAACTTATAACTTTCATCCGAAAAAAGTACTTTGGACCACTGAGCAAGAGTCCAGTGCTGCTTCTCCGTAGCCCAGGTCAGGCACTTCTGCCGCTGTTTCTGCACCAGTAGCCCATTTCCTGCACACGCCTGTGCACGGTAGCTCTGGATGTTTCTACTCCAGATCAGTCAGGTTGGGAAAGCCCAATTTCACCACCTCATCACGAAAGAAGAGAAAGAGGAGGAGGCCGGCGTCCACCACTCCTAAAGACCCAGAGGCCGTCCCCAAACAACCTGCTGTCGTCTCGGAGATCGTTCTTGAACAGCCTGCTGTCGTCCTGGAGACCATCTTTGAGCGGCCTGCTCATCAGGTCGCGGTCGAAGAGGTTACCCTCTCCCTCTACGTTGCCGCTGTAATGTGTGTCTGGGCCGCATATGCCTCCCTGTTGGCTACCTCAGCTCCATCATCTCCTGAACCAACCGTTGCCACCATCAGTCCCGCCAGGGCCAAGAGAGCTGTTATGCATTTTCTGTCCTGCATGCGTGGAAAAACCACATGGTGTCTGCCGATCCAGAGACCGTTCAGGTCACCGTCGGCTTAGGAGCAGGGGATCTCGCCAGCGCCCTCTCAGAGCCTTCACCGCTGGTCCCGTCCAGCCCTGAGCCTTCACCACTGGTCCCGTCCAGCCCAGAGCCTTCACCACTGGTCTTGTCCAGCCCAGAGCCTTCACCGCTGGTCCCGTCCAGCCTAGAGCCAGCCTTCACCGCTGGTCCTGTCCAGCCTAGAGCCAACCTTCACCGCTGGTCCTGTCCAGCCCAGAGCCTTCACCACTGGTCCCGTCCAGCCCAGAGCCTTCACCGCTGGTCCCGTACAGCCCAGAGCTGGACCCGTCCAGCCCAGAGCCTTCACCGCTGGTCCCGTCCAGCCTAGAGCCTTCAACGCTGGTTCAGTCCAGTCCAGAGCTTTCACCACTGGTTCCGTCCAGCCTAGAGCCTTCACCGCTCGTTCCATCCCGTCCAGAGCCTTCACCGCTGGTCCCGTCCAGCCTAGAGCCTTCACCGCTGGTCCCGTCTAGCCCAGAGCCTTCACCGCTGGTTCCGTCCAGTCCAGAGCCTTCACCGCTGGTCCCGTCCAGCCTAGAGCCTTCACCGCTCGTTCCATCCCGTCCAGAGCCTTCACCGCTGGTCCCTTCCAGCCTAAAACCTTCACCGCTGGTCCCGTCTAGCCCAGAGCCTTCACCGCTGGTTCCGTCCAGTCCAGAGCCTTCACCACTGGTCCCGTCCAGCCTAGAGCCAGCCTTCACCGCTGGTCCCGTCCAGCCCAGAGCTTCACCGCTGGTCCCGTCCAACCCAGAGCCTTCACCGCTGGTCCCGTCCAGCCCAGAGCTGGTCCCGTCCAGCCCAGAGCCTTCACCGCTGGTCCCGTCCAGCCTAGGGCCTTCACCAGGACTTCACGGACTGTCTCCGCCCTGGCCGCCCGATGGACTGTCTCCACCCTGGTCACCTGTTAACCCATCCATTTCTGTTCTTGTTCCCCTCCATGGACTTGGTACGTTCTAAATCCAGATTGAAAATCCTCGCAGATACCATTTCTTTCTCAAAAGGAACATAGTTGTGAGAATACTGCCTTTGCTAGTATCTTTGACAGAAAAGGTAGATTCGGCCTGTAATTGACTAATTCTGTAGGATCAAGTTGCGTTTTTTTAACAAGCGGTTTAATTATAACCAACTTAAATGTTTTTGGTACGTATCCTAATCTATGACCTCTGGAAGCATCTCTTTCAGTGGTTTAGTTGGTATAGGGTCTAACATACATGTTGTCGATTTAGATGATTTAACGAGTTTATAAAATTCACCCTCTCCTATAGCAATGAATTAATCAAAATTTTCGTCAGGGAGACTACACTGCAAACAAAATGTGATCAGAAATGTTTCTTGAGCACAAAATCAGCATATTACCCAGACAGCAACATAGAATCAGCCCATATCCGTGCCGTGTGCAATCCATGTGTGGGCCTAATCTGGGCCGACACCAGTGTTGGGAAAGATACTTTTAACAGTAATGCATTACAATATTGTGTTACTCCCAATAAAAGTAACTAATTGCGTTAGTAGTTACTCATATGAAAAGGAATGCATTACATTACATTTGTGTTACTTTTTCTCACCTGGGCTGGGCTTGCTTGTTTGTTTTTAATAACAACAAAAACAGCTTTATTTTCGGCAAATGTTAAAGACTCTTTCACACCGAAAGTGAAATGAATAAGCCTCGGGCTGAAGGGTTGAAATTCATATTTACGCCTGTACAATAGCAGAACAAACAAACCTTTCAGCTGCTGATATTCCGGATTAAAGAACAATAGGAGACAGGAGAAGGAAGTTCAACACTCTTATTTTTAAATTTAATCTAAAGTAATCGTTGCTTATTAATATGGTTGAATTAGATCAGTGATGGTCAGCAGCAAAGACGTTGCTTAATAAAGTGAGATTAAATACATAAAGTATATTTGTGTATAATATAGCTGTTCATGTGTTGTAATATATGTAATATATCTCATCATGAGGACAGGAGTGCTGTCAGTCAATAAATGTGGAAAAAGTAACTAGCGTTACTTATATGAAAAAGTAATGCGTTACTTTACTGGTTACTTGAAAAAGTAATCTGGTTACGTAACTTAAGTTACTTGTAATGAGTTTCCCCCAACACTGGCCGACACTATGTTGCTGTCTGGGTAGAATGACTAGAAGCTAAATAATTATAATCATATTACACTGAAATCTTATATCAAGGTTTGCCATCACATAAAATTAAGACATTGTAATATACACTCACCTAAAGGATTATTAGGAACACCTGTTCAATTTCTCATTAATGCAATTATCTAATCAACCAATCACATGGCAGTTGCTTCAATGCATTTAGGGGTTTGGTCCTGGTCAAGACAATCTCCTGAACTCCAAACTGAATGTCAGAATGGGAAAGAAATGTGATTTAAGCAATTTTGAGCGTGGCATGGTTGTTGGTACCAGATGGGCCGGTCTGAGTATTTCACAATCTGCTCAGTTACTGGGATTTTCACGCACAACCATTTCTAGGGTTTACAAAGAATGGTGTGAAAAGGGAAAAACATCCAGTATTCGGCAGTCCTGTGGGCGAAAATGCCTTGTTGATGCTAGAGGTCAGAGGAGAATGGGCCGACTGATTCAAGCTGATAGAAGAGCAACTTTGACTGAAATAACCACTCATTACAACCGAGGTATGCAGCAAAGCATTTGTAAATTTGGACAGTTGAAGACTGGAAAAATGTTGCCTGGTCTGATGAGTCTCGATTTCTGTTGAGACAATCAGATGGTCGAGTCAGAATTTGGTGTAAACAGAATGAGAACATGGATCCATCATGCCTTGTTACCACTGTGCAGGCTGGTGGTGGTGGTGTAATGGTGTGGGGGATGTTTTCTTGGCACACTTTAGGCCCTTAGTGCCAATTGGGCATCGTTTAAATGCCACAGCCTATCTGAGCATTGTTTCTGACCATGTCCATCCCTTTATGGCCACCATGGACCCATCCTCTGATGGCTACTTCCAGCAGGATAATGCAACATGTCACAAAGCTCGAATCATTTCAAATTGGTTTCTTGAACATGACAATGAGTTCACTGTACTAAAATGGCCCCCACAGTCACCAGATCTCAACCCAATAGTGCATCTTTGGGATGTGGTGGAACGGGAGCTTCGTGCCCTGGATGTGCATCCCACAAATCTCCATCAACTGCAAGATGTTATCCTATCAATATGGGCCAACATTTCTAAAGAATGCTTTCAGCACCTTGTTGAATCAATGCCACGTAGAATTAAGGCAGTTCTGAAGGCGAAAGGGGGTCAAACACAGTATTAGTATGGTGTTCCTAATAATCCTTTAGGTGAGTGTATATGCAGCATTGGTGAACATTCAGAAACAAAATAATTATACTGACTCCATTCTATATCGGTACAAATTAAAACATAAAATGACCAAGTTAGGGTTAGGGTCAAATTATATAATGCAAAGATGTTAATATTGTACATCATTCACAAGCCAAGCGTCAGTGGGTTTGATCTGGTTGGGATCCTGACGTGATTTGAATGTTATTTTCAATGTAAAACACGAGTGTGTCACTATATCAAACACAAAAGAGCACGACAGACTCATCAAACTGACCCGAAGTCAAAGCTTTCAGAGCAGATCATTGGTCATGAGGAACACTGTGATCTTTGTGCTGTTATCAGGTGAGTTTGGATAAACTACTTCTTAACATTCATTAATTATCAATTAATTCATGTTTTTGCCAAAGTTTCATCTTCTGTAAATCAACTGCTTTCATTCAAGTCAAAAACATTATTTAAACCAAAATACATTCATTTATACCAACAAAACTAATCTGTATGGGTTACATCATGTAGAAATATCTCTTTAATTTATTTTTTACAGTTTAAAAGAGCATGTAAATGTTAAGTTATGAATTCAAATAAAAATCCTCAGACTTTACACGTTTCTGCCCACTTCTATCCTGTAGTGCAAACATTTAACATTCACTGTATCAATCTAATTATATTACACCAACAAAATACATTTTTATGGGTTAAATCAGGTAGAAATAGCTCTTTAAGGAAACAACTAGGGATGCTCGAATTATCGGTCATCATATCGGTATCGTTCGATTTATGTTCATTTTTAATGTTATCGTTATCATTCCTATAAGAAGATTTTATTATATATTAGAATAGAATATATTAAAGCCAGTAAATAATGTAGTATTTCCTTCAGCCGAGACACTTCAGATGCGCACTGTTCAACATGAGGGTTTTTAATTGCTTGAAATATAATTAGAATTACTTCAAAAAAGAAAAATACAGTAAAGTAGTCAAAGGTCATATCAGCTACATATAATTTTAAAATCCTTATAATTGTGAGTTTGGGTCATGGTTAGACTTTTGTTTTTGTAATCAGGCTCTAAAAAATTATTTAATATAAATATAAAATATATTGGTTATCGGCTTTCAAATATAAATAATTATCGGTTATAGGTATAGGCCAAAATGTTCCTATCAGTCCATCCCTAGAAACAACTGATTATTAGTTTTTACTGTGTACAATACTTATATGCACATAAATATTTCAGTTTGCATTGTTATACTAAAGGTTTCAAAAACTCTTGTTAATGCATTGATTATTTGACTGTATTTCACTTTCAAATTTAGCGTATCAGCTCTTTCCAGTCCAGAACGCATGAAATGAGATGTTTGCATGTGTGTTGTGTTTCAGCTCTGACAGCCGTGTCGTTCTCACAGCTCCATGACTTCATCTTCGTGGATCTGCAAGTGAACTGGTCCGAGGCTCAGACTTACTGCAGAGAGCATTACACCGATCTCGCCACCGTTAACGACAAGGAGGACAACGACAATCTGTTACAAGTTCTGGACGGCATAACAAGTTGGATCGGACTCCATCGGACTTCGAAAAAGTCTCCTTTAATCTGGTCGGATCAGAGCGCATCCACGTTTTCAGACTGGGCTCCTGACCAACCCAACAATTATGGTGGTGTACAGTGGTGTGTTAATGTTTTATATAACCAATGGAATGACCAGGAATGTTGGAAAACATGTTCTTTTGTGTGTTATTTAGGTGAGTTGATCATCTTAACACACATCCTTAACACACATTTTTTCCTTTATAAAAAAAATTAAGAATTACATCTTTGAATGTTTTTGGCCTAACACATGCAGAAATCTAATGCAGATGCCTCTCAAATTAGAATGTGCCCTATATTCTGATTTTATTAGTGTTTTAAAAGTCAACTTTTTTCTGAAATAAACTGCATTATGCATTTTTTGAGAAAATGGAGAATTTTCTTTGTCCGCTGCGACTTTTCTTCCCCTTTAAAGGTAATGAGCTGGTGGACATCTTATTGAAGAAAGTGGCACCTAAAATGTCTTTCAACAACATTATTCAAAGAGTTTTCTTTTATCGGTATTTAATTATCATGCATACTTGTTTTCTCAATATTTGAACTCTGTTTTGTAAAATGATCATATGTGATCAGTATTTTACAGCGGATTATATTAATCTTGGAACAAACGATAATGATGTTTTGCAATGTTGAAATCTCTGCATTAATTTCCAAACAACATTCAATAACTGTTATGTCTCATAGCATATTGTGTAATAGATACATTGAAAATTATGACCCCTTTCTTTCACATTAATGAGACAATATTTTAGCTTCAATTATAGTAGATAAAAGATTGTTCAGGCTTTTTAATTAATGAACATCAATAAGGGTGACATCAAACTTTAATGAAAAAATATACACTTACGGTCCCCCTGTAGTAAATAATTTTATCCCTTAAACTCATATTTTATCCCCAAAATGACATTTAAAAAAAAAAAGTGTCTTCATGCCTTAAAATATCTTGAATGTACCTTGCCTCATTTAGTATGCGCAGTTCTATGAATATGCAAATGAGCCCCGTCTCCACTCACTCACACAGAGATCCACTCGTTGACGATCACACGTTGATCTGATTGGTTACAAGGTAGTTTGTGATGTCAGAAACACCAGCGATTTCAAACCGCTGAAAATACTCAGCAATGCTGTCGAATTTATACATGGTTTGTGTTAAAAACCCCTTACCCATCAAAGATCATCGGTAATCCCAGATTATCGCTGTTCTACCTTTATTACTCATTTAAACATCACACACTTACCTTATCTGGACAAACTCAGCATCATTAGAAAGGTTTAAGACTCCAGCTTTGATATTTGACCACTGGGCTTTTAGTCCAATGGTGCGCATATTTGAAGAAATAATGATTAATTATCGTATGTTTATAAAATATTTCGTCGATGCAGAATAAAATTTCTATTCAGTTTTTCTGAAAAATGCGATTGAAGAGTTCAAACAGCGAACACAGCGAGGTCTGTGTCTCTTCTTCCTGATTTGCGTCACTATATGATATCAGCGCGCTCCTATTCGCTGTACAGCTGTCAATCATATCACGTGTTCCAACGTGATCATATGCTGCGTTCTAGGCAGGTTTTTGAGCACGCAAATCACGACTTCAAACCACGACTCACGACTTTGTAGCGTTCCAGGCCAGTCACGCCAAACTACCTGAGCCCAATATATACTTATTGTTTCAGAGACACATAAAATTGTAATACATAATATGGGCTGCCATTGTTGTTTTGTATGGTTTCGCGGGCTATGTGACGTCAGAGCTCGTAACTGGGAGTACATCGATCTAGTACGAGTTCACGGGTGGGAAGTCACGGGTTTGACTGCCGTTCCAGTGCACTTTCACGGGTATAAGGTTGGAAAAACACGGGTTACAGGTTGCCTGGAACGCGGCAATAATCCAGCCATTCTGTGTGACGCAGGTCCTTGTTTAATTCCTCATTCTAACCTCCGTCGTAACAAAGCTATAATAACAACTCTTCACCCTAATCAAGAACCTAATAAATGCACGTTTTTAATATATATGGTTTGTTTGTGATTTCGGCGTATTTACACATATGTAAGGAATGTTTCCAGTATGCTTGCTAGGTAAGGATAGCCCATAGCTTCATATATAATGCTAAATGTAACATATATCAAAATCTTTTTTTGACTTGAAACCATTTTAAACCGCGACCGGAATATGATACAAATACTCTATGGTGTTTTAAAGTGAGCTTTAAGTAAACGTGTAATATTAATCAATTAAATTGTGTCATGTAGCTTGATGCTAGTTGTGCTAATGCACCTGCTGCAGGAGCTTTCTATTCCATAGTATACATGTTTTAAAAGAATTCACATATTTAAGTTTCAAGAATAGTTTTTATTTTATTTTTAAGATAATAGGAGGATTATTCATGTATAGTGGGATGACATAGAATAAAGGCTATAATGGCTGAATTCAAACAAAAGAATAAGGACAAAGAATGATGAAGATTAAGTCGCTTACCGGCAGAGGTGTGAAATACTCGCCGAATTACATCAATAGACCATGAATGGGCCAGTTCGCCTCGCCAGACATTAGTCAAAGACTGTAAATCAGTGTTTATAAGGCAATAAAATATTTGATATGCATCTTATCAGCCTTCTCTAAAACTTATCCAAATTCTACCTTGACATGGTTGTAAAATAGGCTTCATAAAACACATAATTTTAGGGATATCATCCTCAGATTTGAAATGACGCATGACCACAATTGTGGCCACACTTTAGTTGTGGTTATAATTTGCAATCCTACATTCACATACTATTTTAATACATTTAATAACTATATTATTAATATTTGTTGTTTTTGTTTTTATGTTTGAGATTATATATCTCAATATTAATAACAGTCTGTTTAATTTTAAGTCTTGAACTGGAAACTATCACAGTTTGGCTTTCTAAATATATGTGTGTTATGTGTCTATTCAGAATGACTTATGAGCAGAAACCTTTTTTATTTTGGGTATGTCATGAATGCATCACTTGCCAAAATTGGGGCTGACTATTAAAAACACCACATAGACACATAAACAACATTAAAAACTTGGTTTTCACCACATGGGGACTTTAAGGCCTTTCTTTAATTTGTCTGTCATAATGGAGAGTTGTTTATCTTCAAGTAAAAAATCAATAAAGTTATTTTTTTCCTGAATTAGCTGAAAATATGTTCAGCAACTATATTGAGCATCAAACACGATTGTGGATGTTTAGAATCAGATATAATGTCAAATTACTAAAACCATAAAACG
Organism: Siphateles boraxobius; assembly: GCF_051911475.1. Taxonomy (NCBI): domain Eukaryota; kingdom Metazoa; phylum Chordata; class Actinopteri; order Cypriniformes; family Leuciscidae; genus Siphateles; species Siphateles boraxobius. Next base: position 1,066,930 of record NW_027508734.1, read on the forward strand.
TGTTCATCATTGTTCTCAGATTATGCTTGATCGTACATCGTTCATGACTTCATCAATCAGTGTGTTCGTCCCACAGAGAAGAAGAGGAGACAGATCGTGAGACTGGAGGTGAAATCAGGTCAAGATCTGAACGACCCGGAAGTGAAGAAAGAGATTTTAGCGAAGGTGAGTCCTCTTGTACTTCCACTGGGAATAGACAGCAGAAATATCATTTAAAAGTCTGTTTGTGTTCTTCAGATGGAGCAGATCCTGAAGGAGAAGGGATTGTCAGGAGAATCTCAACTTTCATGGAGAACCCAATCCGATGGGAATGTCTTCCAGACGAAGGACCGGAAGAGTTGCCAGAATTGCCTTTGAAAAGAAACTGAACACACTGTTCAAGCTTTTATTCAATCCTGTTAGTTATTTACTGGGCAAATGCTAAACAGCAGAGCACGTCTATCGCCATTTATCTATTTCTTTTGTTTAATAATGAACTCTTGTGTATTTATACTTCTTTTGTTCAGGGTTGTTTTATGAGTAATCAAGTAGAAAAGCTAATGTGGCCGTAGGACACAGGTCCGACAAATATAAGTGGGGTTCTTATTTTATTCATTATAATTAGTTAGGAGTTTCTGTTTCTTTTCTTGTAGGCAGAAGACCCACAACTAAACAAAATACAGTGCCAATATATCTTTGGATCACACAGATAATTGGTCACCCCAAAATAAAGGAAATATAAAAGTACAATCTGTCGTCTCTTATTGTGTGCAATAATAAAGAACAATGCAAATAATGAAAGACCGGAAACAATAATACGGTAGTGGTAACTCTGGAAAGAAAACATAACATCTTAGAACTGTTAGACTGCAATAACACTCACAAAATACACCTGCAATGACATAGTGGGGATATTACTCACTTTTTCTCGTTGTGAAGCTGTCACATAAGAGACATTTTTACTGCTCTATTTCGTACATGTATTTTATGTATAATAGAGTTTTAATTGGTCTACATGTTTCTTAGTCCATTTTATTCCTCTTAACATTTTAAGTGTGTATGTCTTTAAGAAATGTATGGTTGGCCTGTCATGTCAGGGATCACATGACAGGAAGCAGGAACTAGACTTGTATAAAGAGAGAAGCATGGCAAACAAACAGGGGGCACAATAGATACCAATCACTTTTCTGGAGTGTGGAGTTACCACTTGCGGACTCACCTTTCCAGACACACTTCAAGCTTTTGGATTATCACCACTTTTGGACTGTATGGCAAACTCCAGACTTGTGGACTTCCTCAGATCAACACTTTGGTGATGTCATACAGTGAAGACTTATAGGGCTCTTGGCGCGAGTCCACGAGGGTGCATTAAGAGGTATTTTTGGGACAGACTCGATCGAGCCTTATCCCTCTCTGTACGGAGCCGAGGGAGGTACAAAGAGGGTGCTGCTGAGCACACTTCCGAGCGTTAAAATTATGAATGAGACCGCCTACGGACTCGTAGACTCAGCGAGCACGCGCAATTTAAGTCCACAAGACCGAAAGTCAAGTCAAGTCACCTTTATTTATATAGCGCTTTATAATACAGATTGTTTCAAAGCAGTTAGTTACAACAAAGTTGTAATAATATTGTTAAATATAAAAATAAATGTCCCCAATTAAGCAAGCCAAAAGCCGATGGCGACAAAGGCGAAGAAAGGCGAAAAAGCGATAGTCGCAGGAACCAAAACCCCATCAGTGACAGAATGGAGAAAAAACCTTGGGAGAACCCAGACTCAGTCGCTCAGTTCTCCGCTGGCCAACGAACGAACAGTGAATGATTATGATTTAGGCAGCGTTACATGTCAGAAGTCAGATTGGATCAGAACTTTCACAATATTTATCCAGTTCATCTGGTTGGGGTCGGAGTCATCACGCCGGTATGGAGACGAGTTTGTTGAGGTGTCCATGAGGCCTTCACAGTATTGATGAGGCTGGCTCTTCAGAGATGCGTTGTCGTCGTGTCCATGCGATGGTGCTTTATCAGATCTGGATACGGCCAGGATCCGGCCGACTGCGGTAAACCTCGGGATAAAAGAGAGAGACTAATATTAGCGTAGACACCATCCTTCTTATGAAGTACAAAGTGCATCAGGATTTATGGGAAGTAAGTAAGTACGTAAAGTTTATGTATTGAGCACTTTTCACAGATAAAATCACAAAGTGCTTTACAAAGTGCAACCACAAAATAAAACAGTATACAATCAGTAAAAAATACATCATTTAAAAAGCCCAAAATAAAACCCAGTTAACTAAATGCTTGTCTAAATGACAGTGTCTTGAGATGACTTTTAAAAGAATCGACCGAGTCGGCCACACGGAGGAACAAAGGCAAGGCGTTCCACAGTCTGGGGGCAACAGCCTGAAAAGACAGGTCTCCCCGGGTTTTATAGCGAGTCTTTGGGACCATTAACAGACTCTGGCCTGAGGATCGAAGTGCACGGCCTGGGGAGTCTGTGCATAACAAATCAGCAATGTATTGAGGGGCCTGACCATGTAAAGCTCTAAAAGTTAAAACTAATATTTTAAAATCAATACGCAATTTGATGGGTAGCCAGTGTAGGGAGGACAAAATGGGTGTGATGTGTGTCCTCCTGCCAGATCTTGTTAGAAGCCTTGCCACAGCATTTTGAACCATTTGAAGGTGATTTAACATTTACATTTACATTTATTCATTTAGCTGACGCTTTTATCCAAAGTGACTTACAATTGCTATATTTCAGAGGTCGCACGCCTCTGGAGCAACTAGGGGTTAAGTGTCTTGCTCAGGGACACATTGGTGTCTCACAGTGGATTCGAACCCGGGTCTCTCACACCAAAGGCATGAGTCTTATCCACTGCGCCATCACCACCCCTATTTAAGGTAGATTTATTACAAAAAGTAAAAAGAGAGTTACAGTAATCTAAACGTGAAGAAATAAAAGCATGGATAACTACTTCGAGGTCAAAGTCTGATAAAATTACCCTCAATTTTGCAATATTTCTTAGATGATAAAAGCAGTTTCTGACCAAAAGTCTAGAATGGCAGTCCAAAGACATTGACTGGTCAAACCAGACACCCAGGTTTCTGATGCTCGACTGGACAGAGGAGCTCAGAGAACCAAGGTTTTGAAGGATGGATGGTATTTTATTGTCTGGGGCAACAATTAGGGTTTCAGTCTTTTCCGAATTTAATTGAAGACAGTAACTAGCAAGCCACGATTTTACCGAAGAAAAACATTCCAATAAATCTGTTAGTTTGTGGAACTCAGTGTCATTGAACGAGCAATACAACTGTATGTCATCCGCATAAAAATGGTATGACACATTGTTAAAATGGCTCCAAATTTTTCCCAAAGGGGTAATGTACAGTAAAAACAAAAGTGGCCCTAGGACAGAGCCCTGTGGAACGCCATTCACGAATGGAGTGGCTTCAGACAGTATATTATTTACATATACAGAAAAAGCTCTGTCATTCAAGTAAGAGGAAAACCACTTTAAAACAGACCCAACGATACTAAACACTTTTTCTAATTTATTCAACAGGATTTTGTGGTCCACTGTATCAAACGCTGATGATAAATCCAATAGAACCAATACTGAGTACCTTCCAGAATCAGCAGCCATGTGTACTTCATTAGACACTTTGAAGAGAGCACTTTCAGTGGAGTGCATCTTTCATCTCCCGGTTCCGGCTGATCTAAACTATGCAGCCTAACATTGAATTATAGAAGTCTATAATGTGTTATGTGTATGCTAAGCCAAAGAGATGTCATTTTAGTCTAGATTTGAACTGACAGACAGTTTCTGCTTCCCGGACAATGTTAGGAAGATTGTTCCAAAGTTTTGGTGCTAAATAGGAAAAGGATCTACCGCCAGCAGTTGATTTTGATATTCTAGGTATTATCAACTGGTAAGGACTTTGAGATCGCAATAGACGTGAAGGACTATAATGTGTTAAGAGCTCGCTCAAGTACAGGGGAGCTAAACCATTTAGTGCTTTGTAAGTAATCAGCAATATTTTAAAATGTATACGATGTTTAATAGGGAGCCAATGCAGTGTTGACAGAACCGGGCTAATATGGTCATACTTCCTGGTTCTGGTAAGAACTCTAGCGGCTGCGTTTTGTACTAGCTGTATGTGGCGAGGGCGGTGTGGTTCAGCGGAGTCTGTAGCAGGAGAGCGAGGGCGGAGCCGAGCGGTGAGTAAGTGGGTCAAGTTTAAATGACGAACACCTGTTTGTGATTTCAGTAATTGGCGTGAGGAGACCGCATATAAGCGGGCTGTGCTGATAACGGTGGAGAGAGAGAGACTGGAAGCTCGTGCACGCTGACGATCGGGACGAAAGGTTTATGAAGCTGTGAACAGTGGAAAGAGTGCTGCCTCGTTGGTGATCTGAGAAGCTGTAGTCAGCGGGAAGAGTATTGCCTTACATGTGAAAATTGAGTGTTTTGTTTTGAGTTAATTTTGAGAGCGCAAGAAAGCGCTGTGCAAAGAGGATCTTTAATAAAGTGCACGAGCTCCACTACTTGCCGACCCCGAGTCTCCTTCCATCACCCACACACGAACCCTGAGCTACATCACACTGTAGTTTGTTTATTAAGCGTGCAGGGCAACCACCCAGTAGAGCATTACAATAATCTAGCCTTGAGGTCATGAACGCATGAACTAATTGTTCTGTATTTTTCATTGAGAGCATATGACGTAATTTAGATACATTTTTAAGATGGAAAAATACGTTTTTACAGATACTAGACACGTGACTTTCAAATGAAAGATTGGTATCAAAGAGCACACCCAGGTTCCTAACCTATGAAGAGGACTTGACAGAGCAGCCATCAAGTGTTAGACAGTATTCTAGGTTATTACGTGACGAAAGTCCACATGAACTATGCCATTTGGGACAGGGCCTGTGGAAGACACTACACTAGCGCGCATTTCAGACGTACTAGGCCGTGAGTGCAGAGACGCTCTGCGTGAGTGCTATTTACGTCAGTAATGACTCTAGGGGTCACTGTTAGACAAAAATGGTATTTCTGCATAGTGTGCCTTTAGGGGAAGGTATTATTTTCTAAATGTACAGCAAAATGTAATATTTTTTTTGTCTCATTCATATAGGACATCAACATTCCCTTGATTGACTGGGAAATCAGTGGCCTCACTGAAGAGCCTGAATCTGGGATCCAGGTACCAGAAACTGCAGAGGCATATGGGGAACTCAGGGTTGCAATGGACCCAATGGGGCCATCAGTGTTTTGTCCGTGATATTTATATTTCAGTTGTATAGTATGTGCAACAACATTTCAATGTGTATATATAAAGAATTACAGTTCCAGACAAACTCTGGTACCTCTTATAAAGATTACTATATAATCTTTCCTATTTGACATTTGTGTAATGTCTGAATTTCTTATTTCTTATTTATTTATAAGGACAGCACACATTAATCAACATTACTGTAAATGTGCCAGTGTTGGCCAACTGGGTAATTTTCAACTGCAGTCCTTCGGCAAGATGTTTTGAAACCTTGAAAATGATAAAATACATAATATACAGAAAGTACATCAAGACACTATGAAAATAACAAATAAAACAACAATTTTCACAACATAAAAGCACACGAAACATCCAGAAACATTAAAACATCAGTACAGTTACTGCAGACACCATTTAGACCCAGCCAGCCATGCAAATAACTCAAAGCAACAACACACAGCTTACTGTTGTTACATGCAAACATGCAGGACAGCAATAAGCAGAATACATTAGGGTTGGGCATCTAAGGTATAATGCCGATCCAATATGCATCTCGATACAAAGTATCCGATCCGATATATTAACGATACATGTGTGGCATTTTGCGATGCAATACGATACGATTCACAGTCATTTCACGATACGATGCGATACTTCAGCACTAGCTAATTAGATCAAGTTTATGTGGTGATGTGAAAGAGGATGCAGTGCCATTGAATGAGTTTGATTATTTATTAACCAAGTAAAACCAATACTTTTTTACAAACTGGCTTTTCTCTCAGAGCCTGAGTGTCGGTTTACAGTAGAGGGCCATTTTAGAACACATGGCACATATTATTTAAGTATTTCCAAGATAAACAGAAGGTATAAGTGCAATATAGCCTATACTAAAAAAATATATTTGCACTCTTTCAACAGAAAGAAGGCTTACCATTGCACAACAAGAATTGTGATTTCAGTTTTCAACTATGAAAATAAGTTTTACAAAGAGATGTTTTGCCACTGAATATTGAAAAGTTAACGTTGTGAACTAGCAGTGTTATGCTGCTTTTACTTTGAAACATCACTGTCACTGTAAACAACAGGCTAATAAAATAAAATTAAATAAAAATTAAATAAAATTCAAAATAATAAAAATGCCTTTTAGAATAGCGCACATTGGTCAATCACCTTCAGTTAAAGGTTTTTCTTCAGAAATATCAACTGATCAACATGATCAGGGTGAATCAAGCTACGCTGAGCTGTAACTATATCTCCAGCTGTGCTGAAAACTCTTTCAGCTGGTACGCTTGTTGCTGGGATGGACAGATATCTCTTTGCTAAAGCTGATAGTAGTGGAAGATCTACTTGCAGTCTCCACCACTGCAACACATCCCCATCCAATCCTAAAGTGTCCCTTTCTCTATATTTTAAGATTTCATCCTTAGCTTTCTCCCTGATGGTCTTTGCTGGTGGTCTTGCACTCAGGAAATCTCCAAACATCTGGTCCATGGCAGTCTTTTTCTTTGGAGGGGCATCATCTACAGAAGAGGGCAGAGGAGAGGCTCATCAGTTGAGCTAAAAATATTACTTTAATTTACAATCTGAAAATTACTTCAAAATCTGAACATTACTTCACTATGTTTGAATCTTCACTACATACTTCTGTACATTTTTGGCATTGTCTCCATTTAAACCAATCTGTCTTGTCCTCTTTGGAAGGGCTTTTGTCGCCTTCTGTTTCAGCTGTCTGGTCCTCTTCCAATGTGCCTGTTGCCTGGTCTTCATTCGGCATTGCTGTGTCACTGACCTCTTCCTTAAAAATGCATAAACATGTAAAATAATGCATATTCATATATTATTAGTTCTAAACTGCAATAACAATCTTACTTTAAATGTTCTTACCTCTCCATTCATCTGTACCACCTCTGTTGTTATCTTCATGAATACCATATCCTTGGCATCACTGTCATCCAGAAAAGCCAGGTCTTTAAAACGCAGGTCAAGTGCTGAGGCACAGTGGAGAGTGCCTTCAAGATATGTATAACGGCCATCAAAGTCCTGCCTGAATCTGTCTTTCATATAGGAAATAACCTCTAGATCACTCTCATCTGATTGGAATTGTCTCTGCAATCTGGCTTGGATTGGAGAGATAATGGAGATGGTGGGATTTTTTTCCTCACTGAGGAGTGTGGTTGCCACTTTCAGAGGTGACATTAATTTGATGATCTCTGGGATCAGTGTCATGTCATCTTCTGTCAAACTGGCCATAGCCTCACGCCTCTTTATCTTCCTGGATAGCAGGGTGTTCAGCACAGCAGGCTGCTGCTCCCAGAAACGCTCCAACATGTCGAGGCTACTGTTCCATCTGGTGGAAACGTCATGGATGAGCTTGTCGTTGGGCAGGTGTAACTGGGTCTGTATTTCACGCAGAACTTCAGTTGCCTTGGGGCTTTTGTGGAAAAAGGTGACAAGCTTCCTAACTTTCACCACCAGCACAGAGACACTGTCCACCTTAAAGGCTTTTTGAGATGCCAAGTTCAATGTGTGGGCGATGCATCTCACGTGTGGGTCCATTTTGGCACCAGCACCAGCCAGGATCATGTTTCTGGTGTTATCTGTGACTAACGCGGGGCTCTTCTCTTCGATCTTCCACTCGCGGCAAACATCCTGAAGTAAAACGGCTAGATTATTACCTGTGTGAGCCTCGTTGAACACTCTGGTCTGCAAAACGTGTTTTTTGAGAACCCAACCGTCATCTATGTAGTGTGCTGTGACCGTTACATATGATGCTGTAGCGCAAGATGTCCAACCGTCCACTGTTAAAGCAACTCTTTGGGCTTTGTGCAGAGACTCCTCTATCTCTCTTCTGACTTTGTCGTACAGAGCAGGAATCTGTTTATCGGAGAATAGTTTTCGGTTTGGTATCTTATAACGAGGCTCCAAAACATGGAGGAGGTGTTAAAAACCTTCGTTCTCCGTGACACTATAGGGCTGAATATCTTTGCCGATGAACAATGCAATTGCATCTGTTATTGCCGTAGAGCGCGCGGAATTGTTAGCAAGCGGGGCATGGAAAAAACCTTCAATACTTATCATACCACTTTTGGAGCTGGAAGCTACAGGTGAATCAGAGCAGGAGGCAGGGGATGCAGGGGCACTGGCAGATGCTTCCTCCACAACAACACCGTGGCGCCGCTTCAAGTGAGATATCAGATTAGTCGTACTGCCCGTGTATTTTACAGATGCGCGGCACAATTCACAAATTGCATCTGTCTTGTCAAGTCGTCCGTCTTTCTTGTAAAATCCATAGTGTTTCCAAACTTTAGATTTAAAACTCAGTGGAGGATAAATTTTCTCGGCATCCGACATGTTTGTTTTGCTTACTCCTCGCGCTTCCCGACAACTACCTATGGGCGCATCACTGGCTTCATCCGCGGCGCGCAGCTGATACATTGAGTTGTTGTGTACACTACACATCCGTAAGTCCGTTGCTGAGGCCTACTTTATGTAGGTCGATTAAATTATGTGCCAAAAACAAGTTGACAACACTTGTTAATAAATAAAGAAATACATTCTGTATTAAAAGGATAAGCTGTATCTCGGAAAAACCGATGCATCTCGCAAAAACCGATGCATCTCGATTTGCTTCCAAAATTTAATTCATCCTTTGCTGCTCTACCGATGCACTCGCATCGTGCACGCGCATAACCGCGTATCGATACATATCGGTTAATCTTCCCATCCCTAGTATACATAAAATAAAATACATCATTATGTTGGTCTTACCGAGCTGTGCAAAGCTGGCCGCCTAGCAACGGGCAGAAATAAAATGTGCAATGTACTATTTAGTTTAGAAATGTTCACATGTTTGACTTTTCAATAGCCAGGCCTTAAGACTTCGTGTGAAAGTATGGTAGGCGTTACAGATTCTTATTTCAGTTGGTATGGTGTTCCATAATTGAGAAGCTCTAACAGAAAAACATGATTGGCTGAAGGAACTAGACCTAAAAGGGATTACACAGTCCCTTCTTTGAGCTGATCGAGTAGTTCTGTTGTTGTAATTTTTCTGCTTAATAAAAGTACCAAGCGGAGGGGGAGCTTTTACATTTGTGACGGATCTCGTCGCTCTCGTGACTGGATCTGGTCTCTCTCTCTCGTATTCTGCGTTGTGATTTGACCAATTCGTCAACACGTTCTTCGTGCACTCAGATGAACAGGAGTCAGTGGGCTCAATTCCTCTCAATAAATGCAAGGACACATCATTTTTGTTGATTTGTATTTACTGTAAAGTGAAATAAAACATCCTCTCAGTGGTGTTTTGCTGCAGACATTACATATCAACAGCACGCGTTCCCCGTAGCAACTGCTGTGTTACGCTATATCAGTATATAACCAATAATAGAACACACGACACATGACCACATTTCGTATAAAACATGATGCAATAATAAAAGCAAAAGCAATAATAAGCACAAAAATATACATAAAAACATACCTGTAAAGTGAAATAAAACATCCTCTCAGTGGTGTTTTGCTGCAGACATTACATATCTAAATAAAATATAAAATAAAATTAGCAACCTCGTGGCCTTGCTAACGAGAGCACTATCAGACGGAAGTTTACAAAAGCCCATAACTAATCAAATATATGTTACTACTCGAATTAAATGGTTTAAACATTGGCTAAACCAAATCGCAAACACAAAATACTTGAAATCGCTAGTCATTTTGCGTTATAATCACACAAATATTGCCAAAATGAGACGGAGCATGACCATACGCAGCAACAGCACGCGTTCCCTGTAGCAACTGCTGTGTTACGCTATATACCGTCAAACCACGCATTTTTGTCTGCAGCTCCCAAACAAACCACATGAGGGCACTACTTTAACATGAAATGAATAACTGCTGTTGAATTCAGGAGGATTCACAATAAAACTAAATACAATTCTAACTCTGTTACACATTTAGAATCTTAAATACCAGACAGATGTCACTGTATTTCATAAAATTTTCCCAACTAAGGATTTCATATTTTCCTAAAATGTTACAGTGGTGGTAAGTATTGGATTTTCTATCTAACACTTTGTGAGTCTGCTTGTACAAAGAAAGAATGGGTTTCAGTGTTGTACATCTTGCTTGAGTCCAACCCGTCATACAATATGTTAAGTGGGGGATGATAATTGCATTCATATATAATTTTGCTGCTGCGGTTGTTAGGCAATTTCTTATCTTAGAATAAACCTAAAATTAGGTTTCTTACCTAAAATTGGCCAGGTTGTATTTAGTTATTTGCATTACTTTCTTCACTTGTTTTTTGAAGGACAGGGTGGAGTCAAGAATAATGCCGAGATATTTAACATGAGAGACTACTTGGAGGATCTCTCCAGACACATATACTTTAGGATCACAGTCAGTTGCAGAGTGTGTTTTTGTAAAAAACATGCAAACAGTCTTCTTAACATTAAAGGTTGTATCAGCGATTTCATGCCCAAACAAAAATGATCACATTCATCTAATGTTTCTTAACGATCCGCTAGCTGCCCGCCCCATAAGCAGGCTGTCAAAAAAACGCGTCTCTGTAGGCAGCCTAGGCTCTGAGATCTGCACACAAAAACAAATGGGTACAACCACCACTCAAAATCAAAATAAACAGTGTTCTAACCAATCACTGACAGGGGCGGGTGTTGTTTGTTTTTGCGCTCGTGCACGGCGCCTGCACGCCAAGTCGGAGCTGAAGAATAAGCCAGCGTCTATCAACCCTATGCTATCAGCGGACCAGATACATTTAACATGGAAGAGGCAATCCCCAAGAAGAGAATGAGGATTAGGGCAAGGGAATACCCTCGTTTTTCGTCAATGAAACGAATAATAATCGGGAAGGCTTTTGAACGGTGGAGAGAACTCAAAGAATTGAACATTTTTAAATTGGACGCTGTTTCTTCTTGACAGGTGAGTAGCTTCTATTGCTGACCATTTTGTATGTGAACTGTGTGTGAAAATATAATTCTTTAAAAAATATGAGTGAAGCTCGACTAAACTTGGATAGCTCTAGCGAATATCAGATTGTAGGGATTTAGTGTGTGAGTTGCGTTTGTTATATGTGTCTACTTTGATGTGTAGCCATAACATTGTACTATTAGCAATAACACTAGCCTACGTTCAGGACTTACGTTAGCCAAATAATAATAATAAGCTGTTTAGAAATGCGCGTGCGTGCATGATCGTTTTTTTCATTATGCACGAAATGGGAGGGAGGGGCGAGCTAACTTGGTTTGTTTGGGATCTCGCTTCAAACTCAAACAGAAGTGACGTCACCCACAATCGCAATTCATTTATATATAAGCTGAACAGGAGAAGGCCCAGGATGGATCCCTGAGGCACATCCATTTCATTGCTCAGGAAGGATGATGTTTCACTACCCACCCTTACACACTGAACTCTGCCCTCAAGATAAGACTTCATCACATTAGAGGAGAAATTAAAATTTGCTAGTTTACAGATAAGTATTTGATGGTTGACTGTATCGAATTCTTTCTTTAAGTCTAAAAATAAGGCCCCGACAACACCTCCTTTATTAATTTTTAGCTTGATGTTTTCTATAAGGAAACAGTTTGCTGTCTCAGTTAAATGGTTAGCTCGAAAACCAAATTGAATTGGGTGCAGTGTATAAGGGCTACTATTTAGATGTGATAGGCTAGACTATTTAGGACAGGTTGAGAGATATCAATTATGATTATGTGTACTGTCATCTTAACAGAATTCACCAAATAGGAGTTGAGGAGAGTAGCCGTTTCTGTTGCCTCTTTAACCAGAGAGCCTTTGTCTTTAATCACCAGCTGCTTTGTTGTATTATTATGCCATTTCCCAGTTAGCTTTTTCATGGAGTCGCAGATTTGTTTGTGATTTCCCTTAGATTCACCTATCAGACTAACGAAGAAGTTTGCTTTAGCTACTGGATGTCCTTTATTACCCTGTTTCTTAAAGTGGTGAACATATGTCTGTCAGGCGGTAACATGGTTTTAAGAAATGTTCGCAGTGCCTGGTCTCTCTCCTTCATTAGTCTCCTTATGTCACCATGAATCCAGTGAAGAGTATATTTATTGTCACCTTTAGATTTATTTTTCTTTAAAAAATGCTTGTTATATTTTGAATTGTGGATAAGAACACGTACGTGTCAGCATCCACATTTGTACCAAGTAGTAGTTCATTCCAATTAATGTTCTTGATAGCATTTTCATATTCACATATATCACTCTTAGGTATTCTAAATTGGCAGGCCTTTGTATTAGTGGAAAATTTGGACCGGTTTTTAGTGAGTTTTCTGGCTATAAGGATTAAGTTGTGATCAGACAGACCTGTGACCTTGTTGAAGGATTTGGTTACTCTCTCAGGTTTGTTACTAAATATCAGGTCAATTTGGGTTTTAGATGAGGAGGTTATCCCAGTAGGTCCTTTAACTAGCAGTATCAGATCAAATTTATTTGTATATTTTTTTTACATGACTTCCCAATTAATATTAAAATCACCCATCATAATTATTTCCTTCTTTGAACTGCATTCCCTAAGCCTAACTTTTAATTTCTCAAGATACACAGATTTTGCAGAGGGTGGTCTATAGACTCTAATGAAAATGAAGGACATTTGTGGTGATAGTGCAACATCTAGGCAGATACATTCTAGATCATTCTCAACAGAGTATTGGATCTCTTTACACGATATGTGATCTTTAGTATAAAGCAGCAACCCCCCACCTCTACCCTCAGCTTTATCTTTCCTGATGGCATTATAGCCAGGAATATGTAAAGCAGCAGAAGGGGAGTTTTTATGGAGCCATGTCTCTGACAAGCACAAAAAGTCTAAGTTAGAATCAGCAAGAAGATGTTTAATTTGATCACTTTTTGGAATAATACTGCAAATATTCAGGTTTCCCCCTAGCAGACCCTTGGGTTTTGCTTTAGGGTCCCACATTACTATGGCGTTGTTAACAGTTTGAAAAAAGTTCAGTTTTCGTAATTTCTTAATTGCTGGGTTTAGACCTGTGATTTTCCGATACAGGTTATGCCGAGTTATATTACTGTCATTAGAGACACGGCAAGGTTTGATTTTATTTAAGCAGCCAGTAGAAACTCCGGAAGAGTTATTGGTTGGCCAGCGCTTAACGTTGCCTGACCGGTCACCAGAGTTATTTTGTTGTCCGGAAGTTATGATGCTCGTAATTTCGAGATCAACTGTTTATTGTTTAAACACTGAGGAACAGTCATTTTCACCTTAGTGGGTGCCACCCTAGGGATCCTTCTGGAGGAGTTGTAGCTTGCCATATGGTGGAACTGCCGCTGTTTGCCCCCAGAAGTCAGCGCAACTGCCCCGCATCCAGGCACCAGGGACTACACCCTCATCCCTCACCCTCCATCGCAGTGGTGATCCCGTCAGGCCGGCCCCCGGGTCTCAGTCCAGCGGGGTCTGCGACCGACATGGACTCCAAGGCACCCGAAAAGCAGACAGTTAAATCAGGTGGATAATCAGTGTCTGGATTTGCAAAACTGATGATGTTTGTATGTACCTGTAGTGCAGGGTAGTCGCTCACAATGATGGATTTGAACATCATGGGAGATTTTGCTTCAAGTTTAGGGCTAGACAATGGGCCCGGACATTGATGAATGTCCCCCACTAAAAGCATGCTAAATGCGATAATAAGTAATTCCCCTCTTTGGCGATCTGCCCTGATATGATATTGTTTGTTGGTAGCCCTGATTTCCTAACCGGTCTGGATTCCATCAGGGAATTCCGTTTGTGCAAATATCCAGCGCCATTAAAGTCGTAAAAGTTTATGATGAATGCATAGATGACAGCTGCTGCCAACACACCAGTCCTGCCCGCCGCCATTGTCCTCTTTTTGCTGAAGTGTTTAATACAGTGTAAATTAAAATAAAATTGATCTTTGAAAAGTCTTTGAACGTTTTTTTTATTTTATATTTTTTTAGTCGTTGCTTTTCTACATAATGACACGCATACATCATAACACTGACATAGAATCAAAGAATGTTTTTTATGCCATTCACGGTAATTGATTTTTTTGGAATGATCTATTTGCAGATGAGGTTCTCTGTAGATCAGTCTTTGAACTGAACAATTTGTTTTTGAATAGCATTTTGGTACATTATAGATGTAACTTATGCCAACTTGTGAGATGTGAATCACTTCAATGACACCATAACACTGACAAGAACGTTGAACTCGGAAAGCAGCTGGATTAGGGGAATGTATTTTACAATGTATGCCATTCAACAATACTAATTGTTTCTGAACTGTCGATTATCAGGTGGTGATGTGTTCTCTGTAGAACAATATTTTAATTCAATCTGATACATTATGAACGTTTGGCTAAGAAGCAAATTTATGCCAATTCAACCACACCTTTACACTAACCCAAATCCAGTGTCACATGTTACAATACAGGCCTCCAGCAAGTAAAGACAGTTTATTCAGAGGCAAACGGGGAACAACACTCAAAACGCCACAGGTTGCAGGCGGGCGACCTGAAATTCATAATGCCTGGAAGCGAGACATGGAGACAGCATAAACTCCGCAAGGAGACTCCGAACATGAACTAGGTGAGAGAACAAACAAGAGTGTCGAACCGACAACACACAGTGCACACGCCAGCTAGATAAAGGCAGCTTTACAAGCCACTGCTGAGCCTCGAATTAGAGTCATCAGCTGAGTATCTATCTAGGCAACACACACGCACTGACACACCCACATCCCAATACACACCCGACATAAGCTCAAGAAATTAACATGCAGATTTATGTATCGTGACATAAAGTTACTGTTTTTCATTGGCAGTATAGCAGTGAATCTTTAAATTTTGAGCACAGAATAGTGTGTGTATGTGTGTGTGTGTGTGGGGTGGGGGGGGGGGGGGGTATCCTGTGTCTTGCTTGACTGTGCCTGTGGTTAGAAATAGGGGACAAGGAGTTATATCTGAAGACGTCTAAAATGTGTATCTCATTATCCCTGAAGACAAAGTGGGAAAAAATGATTCCATTGCAGATAGTTAAATTTGTGTTAAGAAATAATAACTTGTGCAGTGTGCTGAAAGTGAGCAAGATTGAGTGACCAAGCTTCAACAGTCATACATAATTTACAGCAATCTTAGAATTGTAGTAAATGGGAATTATTGGAAATGGGTGAGGAAAATTTTATTCATGCTAGATTATTTCGAGCACAGCATGCAAATATAGGAGAAAGATTGAAGTCTGATTTTATGATAGGGAAAATGACTTAATTGTATTATACTCAGATTATCAAAGTTAGATTGAAAAGCTTGCTTTACTAAAAATAGAATGAGGGAATTGCTGTGGTCAACCAGTGAGAGTTTTCATATAAAAGAACAGTGAAAAAGAAGGTTTAAAGGTGGAATTTAGATAAAGAGCTAATAGCTCAGGCACAATTGGAACTAGTGTTTATAAAAGTTCATATTTCAGATGACAAAAACACGACTGCAGAAAGAAGAAGAGAGAGTGTGTGAGGGGCTTTCAGCTCTCAGCTGGAGAAAGTGTGTTATAATGATGGAAAAGGTGAAACTTTCACTTGAGTCTTTTTCCTGAGGGAAATCCTGAGATGCAAAACTGTGGCAGAATCTATCAAAAGCCCAAACTGAGAAGAGGCAGAGAAACAACAGAGCCTTTTGCATATTGAAAGGCATTTGATTTACCATTTGTTGGGAAAAGTTATAGGCCTACTCATCTGCTATATTCATATTCATCTGTGGGTTGTCATACAATTCTAAAAGTACATTAATCAGAGGGATTGGGTATTACTAAAATATCCTAACTACCCTTCTGTGACATCACTCTAAAATAGACAGTTAATTGTAGTTTGCTGTTTATTTGTAGTCCTTCTACACTGAAAAAAATGATTCTGACCCCTTTTAAATGTTACATGTTTTTATCTGGTTAATTTCACTGATTTTAATGTGTTATTTAATCCTACTCATTTTTTATTAGTAATTTCTAAATTCACTGCCCTTGTTTAAAACAACTTAATTTTATTAAATTAAAAGTAATTAGAAAAAAATATGTTTAATTTAAAATTGTGGCAAAAGATTACAAGCAATATTATTATTTAAATTTAACACATTAGAATTGAGTAATAATTAATCAAAATAATTCCTTAAAAGTTAACCATTTTCAAATGAGTAAACAGAGAGACTGATTGGTCGTCTGAATAAAATGACCCCGCCCCCTTGACACTGTGATCCAGAGCTATGTTCAATACAAAATCCCTATGCATTTTAAACAAAAATAACAGACAGACGTCAAAGAAGAAGTAATAAGTCTTTATTTTTATTGCCAACATTGAAGATACCTGATGTTAACAAGCAGAATCACTGAAGGATTTGTGTCACCATTATGGAGATTAGTGTTTGTTTTAGTTGGCACTTGACCCTTAACTATTCAACTTTAGATTTTTGATTGACTGCTGTACCTGACTGAGTCGTAACAGCCAGATGAACAAATAGAAAAGATAATCTGATGCCGTTGGTTGTTATTTAACAACCATTAATTCACAATAATTTAACTTGAATCACTGAATTTTATTTTAACTGCAGCATGCTTTATAATTGTCACCATTATGGAGATTCACAGGCTGATTCTTGAAAAAATTTAGTAAATTCAACTCATAATAATTTAGCTAAATGTATGAATATAATTAATTTGAAATTACTTATAAAATATAAGTAAAACCAATTTACAAAATATAAGTACACTTAACTTAAAAAATATATCTGGATTTAGATAATTTTATTTCGTGCAACCCCTTGACATAATAAAATTAAGTAAAATCAACATAACATTTTTTTCAGTGTAGTTTCTAGAACTAGAAACTTTTTCCCATTTTTCCCATTTCATTTAAATTCATATTTGTTTAAATAAACACTGTAATTGTTTTGCTTGAAGTGATTTTGTCATGTTTACTAATTGGTTTGGTTGAAGATTAAACTGAATATTTCTGTGTAAATTCAAATGCACATAAAATACTGGGTTATAGTTAAATAGAGGAAATTGTCTATTGTGTTAAAGGGTGTTAAGAGAGTTCCCTTATAATTAGTCGAGAGACTGCAAAGTTCGAACCCGAGTGCCCAGATACATCATTCTTGAGAGGGTAGAGGGTGCTACACCTATATATAATCAGTCTACGACACCAGGCCTTTGAGTGACAGCTAGGCTGACGACACATGCAGAGCGAAAGCCAAGCAGTTTCAACAGACGGATGATCTAAAAACTGAAGGACTTCCCTTACTTATTATATTCCCTTAATTATTATGTTAACTTTATTCATCCTGATTATTCACTGGTCTCATGAGTAATTCTTTTTTTCTCTGCTAAACTAACCCTCTCTGTTTTTTCAGTAGGAACAAGTCCAGCCCTATGAGAAAAAGAAAAAAAAGAGAAAGAAAAGAAAGTACACTGAAAGAGACAAGTGGGTGCTCAACTCACCAAATAGTTGAAACTGAGGCTGGATTGGGTATAGTGAGGGCTATTATATTAAATAACTATAGGGTTAAACGCATGGGACAAAGTATTCTGTGCCAAAGAAAAAGATAGACACAAAATGTCAAAGAATAATTATCATTGTTGGCAAAACAATAATACTTGTCACTCCATTTTGTCTTGGTAAATTTTCTAGAGATAGATTGGAGGGAAAAAAATACTCCAAGTCCAAAATTATGAAATCACAAATGCTGTCAAAACTGGGATAATGAGATGGAAATGTTGTTGGCCATGGATCCAATATTATGCAGAGATCTCCAATTTTCTTCTTAAAGCAGCTCATGAGCAAAAACATAAATAATTAAAAATAGACAAACAAATGACAGAATGCATTTGAGAAATTACAATTAGCTGTCTCAACTACACCCTGCCTAGGCCTATTACTACAAAAATACTTAATCTATTAGAATTTATAAAGGGGGGGGGGTTATAACAATGGTGTTAAACTAAATCATTGACACTTCTCAATAGTGCTGAGTTGTGTTGACCTGATCAGACCTTGTGGCTAAGATGATAAGATGCCGCATTAAGAGCAGAACCTGCTGAAGCACAAGACTGAACGCTGGCCAGCGTGTGTGAGAGAGACAGAGGATGATGGAGTGAGAGAGGATGTTTGAAGAGTCACTGAGGCAAATCAATTATTTTGCCAATACAGCTGAATCTAAAATTTAATATGTGGGCCCACAGGGCAAATTCTGCCCAATAAAATAATGACCATAGATGGATTTGGTTAAATTTCCTTGTCGGAACTGTAGTGGCAATAGAAAAAAAAATAGAAAAAAAAACAGTGCCACATTTGCATAACGCATCTGACTTTTTTTTTTTTCAGCATATCATGATGGAGCTGATTTGTTGTCAAAAGTATAAAATATTGTCTTGAAACTTTTGTCTTGTAGCAAAGTGTGTTAAATGTTGTCCAAGATGCCTAATAAATAGTGTGCTGATAGTGGAACTCAAGACAACGAGATAACTGAGTTGAATTGACTCATTGTAAAAAGTACATTTGAAATTTAGTATGCGAAAAATTTAAAGAAATTGCAAAAAGGATGATAAAAAGTCAAATTTATGAAAAACAAATGGGAATATGTGGAATAAAGTCCTGCTGTTAATGAAGGCAGAAAGGACACCACTCAGCCCACATGACCAACCTACAGGGAACACCAAGAAGGACAATGGGACAGATGAGCAGATGATTTAACAAACATAATTAAGCTTTAATTCATAGATGAAAGCAGCTCAATTCCAGGAAGGTTTCTGGGACGGTACTAACAAAAAGAACCAGTGACTGTGTTATGTAAGTTCAGGAGAGGCTTGTGCAATGATCAACACTGACATTTTGCCTTATGTTGAGAGTCCATGCCTCTCAACTTAAAATACACCAACTGACCTAAGAAACCCCTACAACAGAAGTGAGGGATCGAGGGCATGCTGACAATGAGAGGAAAAGCCCATTGGAACGACTCGCAAAGAGTCATCCTGGTGAAAGATGTAATGACTGATAAGACGGCTAACAGAGTGATTAACTCATGGATGCAAAAAGAAGAACTTGACCGGAAACACAGTAATGAGAGGAGCTGTGCAAAGAAGAGAGAATCAACAGAGATGAGTACAAGCTCAAACAATAGTCGACTTACCTACGATTGAATGTTCAGCCCTTGAATAGATTTAGTAGCAACTTAATAATAACCCTACCAGAACCAAAAATAATTGAAGAGAAAAATATATCAAAGCAACGTAAAAACGATGATAATGACAAATTAGAAAAGAAACTAAAATGATGAATGGTAACGACTGATTTAAGAAATTGCCATAGCACTGTGGGAATTAAGACAATTCAGGAAGGAAAATAAAAATAGAGGATATTTACACCGCAAGAAAATTTTTAATAGTATAATGGACTTTTATGTTTTATATACTCTACGTAACTGTGTCAATAACAGGAAATGCTGAACCAACTGTATACAGACACTTGTAACAATGTCTTATTCTTTGTTTAATTTTTGATTAGAGAGAATTCAAGTCTTTTACTCTCTCCATTGAAAGAGTAAGAAAAAAACAACTGAAAGAAAGAAAAATGGATGGAGAGAGATGTTTGGCTTGAATGCTCCTCTGGAGTGTGGTGGCATAATCTAGTCATTGGAAAGGAGAATGGGTTACTCAATTGAGTCACTATGCAGCATAACTGAGGGGGCTGGATTTTGAAACTACACTGGAAAAGATAGTGAAAGTGAGGCTTAATAAGCCTCAGAGGAGGGAATGTAGAAGATTTAGCTATGTAAGAATACACAATTATTTCCTCTGTGTGTGACTTTGGATTTCCTCTGTGTGTGTTTGTAACTTTTGGAAGCATGAAAAAACACCTTGAATGTTGATGCGGCAGAAACTTCTATTGTGAGAAGTCACATGGTACAAGCCCTTTACCCAAAACTATCTATAGTGTGTTACCTTCTTTGGGAAAAGATGTATGGTATATAAATCTGAACCAAGAAAAATCTGGAGCGGCTTTCTGCAGGAAGACGTTCGGTTTTATTTGTTGGAAAATAAAGTCTATTATTTCTGGCATCAAAGATCTCTGAGAAGTGATTTCCCCAAAAGATTGGAACCCCAACAAGGGCCAGGTCCACGGAGGTGAATGGGACCAGGACATGGCAACGGCGTACCCTGCCTGTGGAGTGGAAGAGGGTCTGGAGGCTGTGGCAAGAAGGGCGGCCAGGGCGGAGCAGCCTGTTCAGATGACCAGGTGACCAAGGCTTAGCAGGCTGTGTAGGTGACCAGAGCGGAGCAGGCTGTGCAGGTGACCATGGCGGAGCAGGCTGTGCAGGTGACCAGGGCGGAGCAGGCTGTGCAGGTGACCTGGGCGGAGCAGGCTGTGCAGGTGACCAAGGCGGAGCAGGCTGTGTAGGTGACCAGAGCGGAGCAGGCTGTGCAGGTGACCAAGGCGGAGCAGGCTGTGCAGGTGACCAGAGCGGAGCAGGCTGTGAAGGTGACCAAGGCGGAGCAGGCTGTGCAGGTGACCAGAGCGGAGCAGGCTGTGCAGGTGTGACCAGGGCGGAGCAGGCTGTGCAGGTGACCATGGTGGAGCAGACTGTGCAGGTGACCAGGGCGGAGCAGGCTGTGCAGGTGACCAAGGCGGAGCAGGCTGTGCAGGTGACCATGGTGGAGCAGGCTGTGCAGGTGACCAGAGCGGAGCAGGCTGTGCAGGTGACCAGGGCGGAGCAGGCTGTGCAGGTGACCATGGTGGAGCAGACTGTGCAGGTGACCAGGGCGGAGCAGGCTGTGCAGGTGACCAAGGCGGAGCAGGCTGTGCAGGTGACCAGAGCGGAGCAGGCTGTGCAGGTGACCAGAGCAGAGCAGGCTGTGCAGGTGACCAGGGCGGAGCAGGCTGTGCAGGTGACCAGAGCGGAGCAGGCTGTGCAGGTGACCAGAGCGGAGCAGGCTGTGCAGGTGACCAGGGCGGAGCAGGCTGTGCAGGTGACCAGAGCGGAGCAGGCTGTGCAGGTGACCAGAGCGGAGCAGGCTGTGCAGGTGTGACCAGGGCGGAGCAGGCTGTGCAGGTGTGACCAGGGCGGAGCAGGCTGTGCAGGTGTGACCAGAGCGGAGCAGGCTGTGCAGGTGACCAGAGCGGAGCAGGCTGTGCAGGTGTGACCAGGGCGGAGCAGACTGTGCAGGTGACCAGGGCGGAGCAGGCTGTGCAGGTGACCAAGGCGGAGCAGGCTGTGCAGGTGACCATGGTGGAGCAGACTGTGCAGGTGACCAGAGCGGAGCAGGCTGTGCAGGTGACCAGGGCGGAGCAGGCTGTGCAGGTGACCAGAGCGGAGCAGGCTGTGCAGGTGACCAGGGCGGAGCAGGCTGTGCAGGTGACCAGGGCGGAGCAGGCTGTGCAGGTGACCAGGGCGGAGCAGACTGTGCAGGTGACCATGGTGGAGCAGGCTGTGCAGGTGACCAGGGCGGAGCACGCTGTGCAGGTGACCAGGGCGGAGCAGACTGTGCAGGTGACCATGGTGGAGCAGGCTGTGCAGGTGACCAGGGCGGAGCAGGCTGTGCAGGTGCGGTCAGGGCGGAGCAGACAGTACAGGTGACCAGGGCGGACCCGACAATTCAGGTGACCAGGGTGGTGCGACTTCCATGGTCCTCTCAAGGAACCATTGAACTTGGTAATGGGTTGAGCTAAACTGGCATTATCTAATTTTAATTTTAAATTTAACAGCTGACAGTTATTCAACATAATTCATGTGTGAGACAGTCTAACAGAAGGATGGACAAAACCAGTGAAATATCAACTGATTTGATAACTCTGCATTTTTGTCATATTTAATACCATTTTCTAAACTATAGCGAATAAACTGTGATAATGTGAGAAATGCTGAAGGTGTCTGAATAAATGTTGGTTTGACTGTATATATAGGAGGAGGATGAGAGGATAGACAGAGCTGCGTGTTGTCTGTGTGAAACCAGAAGAGAAACAGGCTTTGCTCTGAACCCTGAGGCACACCGCTGGTAAAAATTAATCTGCTTAGTTTTTATTTACACTTCCAGAAGAATTTTTGACTTTCTGACCTCTGAAGTGAAGGAGCCTTTGATGAGTAATGTGCATTGCAGACATGGGGACTTGTGACTTGGTGACTTGGACTCGAGTCGACTCGAGTCGCTATTTTTATGACTTGTGACTTGACTTGACAAAAAATAAAATACTTGAGACTTGACTCGGACTTGGAAGTTAAAGACTCGGGACTTGACTTGACTTGAGACACGATGACTTGAATGACTTGAGTGTTAATCACATCATGTTTCAGTTTGAATATAAAATATATAAATTATTTAAAAAAAATAAAGTTGATCCAGCTGGAGCGCAGGCTGAAAATAGCGTTGTCATGACTGGATCACGAGATCATCAGTCATGCCGTCTCGTACCTTACGCACACCACGCCCACTTACATCAGATATCACATCAACATGTCAGCCGGAGGGGTACCGAGGGTCGTCGCTTTCGGCTTCAAGAATTTCTCACAACAAGATGGCAAAAGACGAACAGCGCTTTGCAAGACATGCAACATTAAGATCGCGGACAGCCAGACGACAACCTCCAATTTCGTCCGCCATTTGAAGAGCCATTCTGCCCAGTAAGTGCTTGTCAATTTGTTAATGTTATCTGGTTAGCTCGTTCGTAGTTAGCTAATGTAATAATAGCTAAAGTAGCCATTATGGTGGACTCGGTAGATAAAGGTAGTGGCGTGTCTTCTTCCTCAACTCTTTTTTTAAATAGCACATTAAAGAAAGTTGTTTAGCCATTATTGTTGCGATGTTAATAATAAATTGGTAAAAAAAAAATAATAAAAAAAACCCAGCTAACGTTAGCTAGAGCCCGCCGGCGCCGCTCAGAGAGTTTTCCTGTCGGAACCCCTAGCAACCATAGCAACCAATAACGTTCCGGAGGGAGGCTTTCTACAACTTGCTTGAACAGTTCTATTTTATTCTGAAAACAAATTAAACACACACCAGTCAACAATAAATCAGGTTTATATTAATATATTTTCTTAAATACATTTGAATAATAAAAATATACTAAAAATATATTTTTATCAAACTTGCCTGGGCGGGCCAGTGAGTAATGAAGCAGAATATTGGGTCATATGTCTAATGCTTTTTGAAAACTTAAGGCTTTCTTCTTCATAAAACAAGTCGGACATCATCACATTTTTGTATAATTTAATAATACAGTTTATTTATTTAATAATTGATTAATACTGTAAATCGTGATATTTTCTGAGACGTTATCATACTGTGAAAATCTCATACCATTACAAGCCTACACGGGAGAGTCCCCCACCCCCGCTGTTAAAAAAGTTACTCAGTAACTTTTACTCTGAGTAAATTTTAAATGAGCTACTTTTTACTTTTACTTGAGTAGATTTTTAGACCAGTACTTTTACTTGTACTTAAGTAAAATTTAATTGAAGTAGTAGTACTTTTACTTGAGTAGAATATTTTATTACTCTTTCCACCTCTGAACAGAAGTGACGTTACCCCGCCATCGCTGATACAACCTTTAACAGTCATGTTTTTGCTTCTGTTTCACAGATATGCAGAGTATGAAAGGTCAAGAAACGCCTGCACTGATGCTACACAGCCTGCAATTTCCCAGTTCCTCCAGTCTCGTCCTCAGGAAGCCTATTCAGCTAATCATCCAAGACAGAAGGCCATAACAAATGCCATTCTAAGAGACCTGGTGATAGGATGTAGCATGCCTCTTTCAATCACTGAGAATGGACATTTCCGACACTTCATGTCTGTGGCTGACTCCAAGTACCAGCCTGCCTGTCGTAGGACAATAACTTTAAAGATAGAATCCCTTGTTGCAGAGACTAAAGAGAAAATAAAAGTGCTTCTTGCTAGTGCAGACCATGTATCAGTTACAGTGGATATTTGGTCAGACAGGAGAATGCGTGGCTTTTTGGGAGTCACTGGCCATGTTTTGGCAACATCTGAGGGAGTTCAGCTGAAATCATACTTGCTTGCCTGCAACAGATTCAAAGGATCTCACACAGGAGAACGGATATCAGAAGCCTTTGATTCCATATGTGATGAATATAACATCAGACAAAAACTTGACTTTGTTATTTGTGACAATGCCGCCAATATGAAGCGAGCATTTACAGTGTGTTTTCCAAAAGAGCAAGATGGTGAAGTAACTGATGATGACAATCTGGATGATGCAGAGTTGTGGGAAGACCTCTCCAGAGGTGAATGGGAGACTGTGGACCGCATGATCAACAGAGGAATTCCTAAACGTCAGCAATGCTTTGCCCATACGCTGCAATTAACTGTTGGTGATGGTCTCAAGGATGCACGGATCATGAACAGTACCTTTGCAAAATGCTCCAAACTGAGCTCTCTCCTGCATACATCCAGCACCTTTAAAGATGCATTTGAAGCTAAGTTTGGGCAGCGAGGGATACCCGCTGCTGTGAATACACGGTGGAATTCAACTCTCCGCCAAGTTAAGGCAGTGCTCTCATTCAGTCATCAGGAACTGTGCAGTGTTGTTCAGGACACAGGCCACAGTGAGCTGGTCTTCTCAATTAGGGAGTGGAATCTGATGAAGGAGCTTTGTGATGTGCTACAGCCATTTGCCGAGGCCACTGATCTTACTCAGGGAGAGAAGATTGTGACCGTCAGCTCTGTCCTCCCCTGTGTATTGTCACTAAACCACCATTTGGAAAAACTCAAACAGCAAGTGCGCTTCCTGGGAAGCATGATCCATAGCCTGCAATGCTCTCTCAAGAAAAGATTCCGGGGGATCTTTGTTAATCTGAAAATGCTATCAGCAGCATCAGGAGAAGAGCTGCCATTTGCTGACCCACTCTACATTAGATCAGCTGTCCTGGACCCAGCTTTCTCCATGATGTGGCTTCAGCATGATGTGCTTGTCACTGATGACATAAAGAATGACATTGTTGACATGGTGAAAGGTGATTTTTTTTAATGCATGATATACAGTTAGGCATGTCACCATTATCAAATGATGGAAATTAAATTCACAACAGTTGTATAAATAATATACCGGTAATACATTTTTAGAGCTGATTTTGCAAGCATATCAAACTGAGCTGTGAAATAATGAATGAGGAAGTTCACTTTCTAACAATCATGGCCTTTCACACTTTCCCTTTAAATTAAATTAACTTTTTTATCTTTGTTTTTATTAGATCTGATTCTACGTGAGGTGCGACCTGACACAACATCCCAGAGTCCTGGATTCCATGAGGTTGAAAGTGAAAACCAGGAGGAAGAGAGCACTGGCTTATTCTCAGAGTACAGAAAACGCCGCAAGCAGGACACAACCACCAACCCAGAGACACAACTAAATAACTATTTTGGTCTTTGTTGTGGACAGGCTTGTCTGTCCTTCTGGGATGCAAACAGGGGTATCCTCCCTGCACTTTTTCCTGTTGCAATGAGAGCTTTGTCAGTGCCGGCTTCCAGTGCCCCAGTTGAAAGGGTCTTCAGTCATGGTGGGATCATTATGAGGCCACATCGTGCTCGGCTTGCAGACAAGACCCTCTCGAATCTTATATTTTGCAAGTGCAATACCTTGTAAATGAGGTAATGACTTATGAGAGAGAGAGAGTGAGAGTGATTGAAAGAGAGATTGTGTGTGTGAGAAAGTGAGTGTGTGTGAGAGAGAGAGAGAGAGAGAGAGAGAGAGAGAGAGAGTGTGTGTGTGTGAGTGAGTGTGTGTGTGTGAGAGAGAGAGTGAGAGTGTGTGTGAGAGAGAGTGTGAGTGAAAGAGAGAGAGTGTGTGTGAGAAAGTGAGTGTGTGAGAGAGAGTGTGTGAGAAAGTGAGTGTGTGTGAGAAAGTGAGTGTGTGAGAGAGAGTGTGAGTGAAAGAGAGAGAGTGTGTGTAAGAAAGTGAGTGTGTGTGAGAGAGAGAGAGAGAGAGCGAGAGTGTGTGTGCGTGTGTGTGTGTGTGTGTGAGAGAGAGTGTGTGTGAGAAAGTGAGTGAGTGTGTGAGAGAGAGAGTGTGTGTGTGTGTGTGTGTGTGTGAGAGAGAGAGAGAGAGAGAGAGAGAGTGTGTGTGTGTGTGTGTGTGTGTGAGAGAGAGAGAGAGAGTGTGAGAGAGAGTGAGTGTGTCTGTGTGTGTGTGTGTGTGTGTGTGTGTGTGTGTGTGTGTGTGTGTGTGTGTGTGTGTGTGTGTGTGAGAGAGAGAGAAAGTGTAAGTGTGTGTGTGTGTGTGTGTGTGTGTGTGTGTGTGTGTGTGTGTGTGTGTGTGTGTGTGTGTGTGTGTGAGAGAGAGAGAGAGTGAGAGTGAGTGTGTGTGAGAGAGAGAGGAGAAATGTAACAAAGTTTAATATTGTTCGTAAACTGTGTTTGAGAGAGAGAGGGAGGTGTTCAGAGAGGAGTCTGTAGGATGTTAAGCTGTTATTTGTTTTATGGACTCAATGTTGAAAATTTAAAAAATTTCAAACACTGTTGGCAGAAGTGAAAAATAAATAATTTTATGAAGTTACAATTTTGTTTGATTCCATGATGTATTTTACTGAACATGAGTATTTACAATGCAAATCCAAATTATTGTAATTTACTGACAGTTACTTATATCTTGTCTTTTCACTTTATTAAGATCAGATTCTGCATGTAAAATTACAATAATAAGGTGACTTGACTTGCACTTGACTTGACCTACTACAAGACTTGACTTGACTTGACTTGACATAGCCTGTGACTTGACTTGACTTGACTTGCCCAAGAAAAAAATACTTGGGACTTACTTGAGACTTGAAGGTTAAGACTTGAGACTTACTTGAGACTTGCACATGTGTGACTTGGTCCCATCTCTGGTGCATTGACCCATGTTCAATCTAAATGTATGACTTGGATGGGTTGAGTTGGCAGTGATTGATGTGTTGGTGTGTAATATGAAATTAGTGACATGCAAATCTCAGAATTTTAATGTCTTTTGCAAACATGCAAAGTATGTAAAATGACAAAGACTCAAGGTAATGCCATTCCCCTACTCATTACTTTAAGAAATAAGTCATTTTTTTATTTATTAGAATAATTTAGTGTTAAGAGAATTTGATTCTCTATGTAATGCGCTAGTAATTTGATTATGTTTTAATCGAAGTTTAGTTTTGGTGTCCTGTTGGTGTATATATATACAGCGACGATCTACTGAACTTCGTTGATTGACTTCATCTACAAGCCTTCTCGCCTTCAGAACAGAGTCCAGCAGCGGAACGAGTGAAGAGCAAATTTTCAGACCAAATTCAGCGACGCTGCTTCAAATGTCGCACCACGATTGTGGTAAGTGCAGAGCCCCTCTGCACCCCACTGACTAGCACAGTGAGTGCATTGCCTGTCTGGGGAAATCTCACGCAGAAGTTGCGCTCACCGAGACGAGCTGTTCTCATTGCGAGAGTATGTCTCTCTCATCTCTCCGCTCACAGATCGCTTTCTTTTCAGCGGCCCATCCCCTCATGCTCTCCCAGGAACCTTGGAGAAAGATAGATCTGAATTTCAGTGGATCTGAAATATACATACTTTCATATCCAAATAGCCCCCCAACACAGACCGTTTTTGAGATTCGCATTCGAAGGGGTGGCCTACTAGTATGCAGTCCTACAATTCGGACTGTCTCTGGCACCACACACTTTTACGAAGTGCATGGATGTAGCGGTTTCCCTCCTGAGACAGTCGGAGGAAGAGTTAATCTCTCACAGATCTGTGCTCCTCTGCCATTTTAAATGCCTAGGACTCAGAATCAACATAGCCAAGAGCTAGTTGTCTCCCAGCCAGAGGATCTCTTTCCTGGGGCTCGACCTAAATGTGGGCATGTCTGACACCCAAGTGGCTCAGACTATCCAGCGACTTTGTTTAAAGCGTAAAAACGCTCTCCCTTTCCCCTCTCAGAACTTTTCAAAGGATGCTAGGCCTTATGGCCTCTGCATCGCCAATACTTCCACTGGGCTTGCTGCTCATACATACTACAGTACTGGCTGAAACCCCAGGCCCCAGCTCACTGCATGACGATCAGGTTGCCTTCATGTCAAAGTGGACCACGGCTGCATCAGAGCCCTGGCCACTTGGAAGGACCCCAATGATTATCAGATTGGAGTAAGCATGGGGTGGGTCTCAAGAAGGAAGGTATTCACCACGGACGCCTCCAACACAGGTTGGGGAGCTCTGTGCGAGGGCAGACTGACTTTCGGCTCCTGGTCGAGCATGGAAAAACATCTGCATATCAACTACCTGGAAAGGATGGCGGTTTTCCTGGCCCTCAAAACCTTCCCGGACCTAATAAGACACCACGTCTTAGTCCGGTCGGACAACATGGCGGTAGTATCCTATTTTAACCACCAGCGTGGACTCGGGTCAAGGCCTCTGTACATGCTAGCCAGCCAGACCTCGCTGAGAGTGACGCTCGTGCCGGGCAGACTAAACCAGGCAGCAGACATGCTTGCCTAGAATGATGTGTCCCCAGGGAAATGGACTCTCTATCCCCAGACGGTTCAACCAATCTGGAGCATCTTCAGCAAGGCAGATGGATGCACTGGTCCATGAATGGCCCAGCCTCTCCCATTAAACTTTTCCCCCAGTTTCGCTCCCCCCTCAGGTCATCAAAAGGTTCAGAGAGGACAGACGCACAGTCCTTCTGGTGCCCCCTCTCTGGCGGACCCAGCCTTGGTTCTCCAAGTTGATTGAGTCCCATGACCAATACCCCTGAGGAAAGTCAACTCAACTCAAGTCACCTTTATTCATATAGCGCTTTTTACAGATAAAATCAAAGCAGCTTCACAGGGATAACATGAAAATAATACAACAACATTTGTTTCTAGAAGAAAATTGTGTCACTGCCATCTGAAGTAAGGCAGATCAATAACATTGTTGAATATTAAATGTCCCCAACTAAGCAAGCCAAAAGCCAAGGCAACAGTTGCAAGGAACCAAAACTCCATCAGGTGACAGAATGGAGAAAAAAAACCTTGGGAGAACCCAGGCTCAGTCGGGGGCCAGTTCTCCTCTGGCCAACGAAAGAACAGTGTATGATTATGATTCAGGTAGCATTACAGGTCAAAAGTCAGATTGGATCAGAACATTCACAATATTTTTTCAGATCCATCTGGTTGGAGGTCGGAGTCATCACGCTGGTATGGATACGAGTTTGTTGAGGTGTCCATGAGGCCTTCACAGGGCTGATAAGGCTGGCACTTCAGGGATGCGTTGTGGTCGTGTACAGGCGCAGGTCCTCCATCTTATCTGGATACGGCCCGGAGCCGGCTCATTTCAGTAAACCTCAGAATAAACAGAAAGACTAACATTAGCAAAGATTCCATTCTTCTTATGATGTAATGAGTACATCGGGTGTTATAGGAAGTGTATAATCTATGCAGCCTGATTGTGGCCAGTGGGTTTGGCGCATTCTGTTTCTCTCTTCCTCCTTCCCTCGTTTTCCACCCCCGCTTTCCGCCTCTGCTCGCTGCTTGGAGACAGCCTTTCCCTTTTGCTGGCCTCCGTAACAGACGAAGAGCTGATCTGAGGTCCTGAGGCTTTACGTTCTGTCCACATACAGGGGCAGAGAGTGGACGGGACATAGAAAAGCCAGGGCCGAGTCCCATAAGGGAGTGGTGGGAACCTTGGGCACATATCCGGGGTCTCAGGTCCCCTCGGTCAGGGAATAGAACAACTGGCAGTGAGACATCTCCAGGGTGGCAAACAGTTCTACTTGTGCGGTCCTGAAATGCCTGAAAATCAGCTGGACCACCTGGGGATGGAGTCGCCATTCTCCCGGTAGCACCCGGTGCCATGAGAGCTCGTCGGCTGCACGGTTGAGCAGGCCTAGAATATAAATGGCACGAAGCAACCTCAGATGCTTCTGACTCCAAAGGAGGAGATGGCGGGCGAGTTGTGACAAGCGGCAGGAGCGTAGACCACCCTGGTGGTTGATGTACGCAACGGTCGCAGTGCTGTCCGCACAGACCAGTACATGCTTGCATAGTAGCTGCGTTTTGAAGCAGCCCAGCGCAAGATGTACTGCTAACAACTCAAGGCATTTGATGTGCCAATGCAGTTGAGGCCCCGTCCACAGACCTGAAGCAGCATGCCTGTTGTACGTGGCCTCCCAGGCCAGAGTTAATTTATTTTGTCTTAGCAGGAAAATCAAGTCTTACATTTGCGGTCCAATGAGGCCTGATCTGTGTGGTCCAATGAGGCCTGTCTATGTATGGCACTAGGTGGCACTGTTTTGTGTGGTCCAATGAGGCCTCTCTATCTATGGCCCAATGCGGCACTGTTCTGTGTGGTCCAATGAGGCCTGTCTATGTATGGCCAAATACGGTGCTGTTCTGTGTGGTCCAATGAGGCCTGTCTATGTATGGCCCAATGTGGCTCTGTTCTGTGTGGTCCAATGAGGCCTGTCTATGTATGGCCCAATGTGGCACTGTTCTGAGTGGTCCAATGAGGCCTGTATATGTATGGCCCAATGTGGTGCTGTTCTGAGTGGTCCAATGAGGCCTGTCTATGTATGGCCCAATGTGGTGCTGTTCTGTGTGGTCCAATGAGGCCTGTCTATGTATGGCCCAATGTGGTGCTGTTCTGTGTGGTCCAATGAGGCCTGTCTATGCCCAATGTGGCACTGTTCTGTATGGTCCAATGCGTCCTTGTCTCTGCGTGTCCTTAGGAGTGGAACTGGTACTCATTTAAAAAGTACATTGAATTCTACTTAAATCGTTTTTGGATAAAAACACTGCTAAATGCCTTTTAGGGGTGGTAAAACACGATTTTACTTTTCTAACTTTAGCTAGTGTGTACTGTTGCTTTTTGAGCATAAACAACATCCGCAAAGTTACTACGCTCAAAGTTCAAAGCAAAGGGAGATATTTGCTTTTAAAGAAATCAATTTCAAAGGACTACAGCAAACGGCCGGTATAGGACTACACGACATTCCTCCAGGGTTCCTGACATCACTAACCCCAATATTTACATAAACCCCTCCTCTGAGAATACTAAATTAGGGGGGCGAGGCCATTTTATATTGCTTTGGAGAAGAGTTGTTGTGGTATAGTTGGCTGTCGCAGTGCCGTCGAAAGGCTGTTATTTTCATCCGGATTGCAGGTTCACTTTGTTCAGCCTTCCTAGGGTCGGGGGAGTTAGGGATCAATGGCTAAAATTTATTTTTAACTCGGTCCCCCATAATTATTACCCAAATCTCGCTCTCTGTGCTGCACATTTTACGGAGTAAAGATTCCACAATCTTCGCGAGTGCAATGCAGGATTCGCACAACGGCTTGTCCTGAAAGATGGAGCAGTTTCAACTTTAAGAACAGAAGCTGAAAATGTAAAAGTGCAGAAAGTTTTCTGTGATGGGTAAGAGAATATACAGTTTGTACAGTATAAAAATCATCATGTCAATGAAATGTCCCCATAAAACATGAAAACCCAACCAAGTGTCTGTGTGCATGCAGTTGGATTACAGTATTTCCATCTCGTATGTCATCACTCCAAACCAAGCCTTTCAAATGTTGCAAGGCTGTGGATCGAGAAACACTGTGAAATGTTTTTAACTCTATATAAGTCAGATCCGATCTTCTGTTAGTTTCTGTTGGAGTTTATGGAAGGATGCTCACATAATTAGGACCCTCATTGAGAGTCTCATGACGCTGGACTCCTGTGCAGCTCCAGCTCTGATTTACATCATTCAAATACACACAAAACAACAGGGAAATGATCAATGATCGAGCTGATCCAGATGGAGTGGAAAGCAGGACAAACTACAGGCCTAGAGCTCATGATGAAGAACTGTAAAATCAGCCTGAGGGGCCATCGGGTTTATATAGTTATTATTATTATTATTTAGATAATAGATGCATTTGCTTACATGCATTGTGTAATCATATAGATAATTGCAAGTTAGTTCTCTTTACTATTTTATTCTGCATTTGCATGCAATTTTTGGCATGCATAAATATTAACCCAAATATCTACGGATCTTTTCTGTTGTTTGCCTCGGTTAGTTTTACTAAATCTGGCATTGCTTAGCAATGAAAATATCAATGAAAATTCTCGTCTCGGAAAAATTTCTTGCGATGTTCCTCCTTTGCAATGGCTTTGGATTAAAGCATCTGCTAAGTGCATAATTGCACATGTGAATTATGATAAACATATACACTGTAGTTCACAGCATTGCATTAGCTTTTCCAAATCTGTCTCCAAAAATATGATACTCTTAGGGTACTTTTACACGACAATGATGTGCTAAAAATGGAAACATTTTTTCTTCGTACAGATGAAAACGTAATCAAAACGATCCCCATTCACACGGATCCACGAAAACGACTAATAACGCTGTATTATGCATGCCAGACAAGTAGTTGGTGATGTAACTTTGTACACTCGAGCCGAACGCACATACCTATAGACACAAATTACATATTCTATCATTTCTTTGTCCAATTTTCATTCTAAGGATGGAAATCTTGATAATACTGGATACTAGTAATACTTATTACTTTGTCCTCTGGGTAATTTTCATCGTCACAAAGCCAGAAACATTCACTGTAATCCCAATTTTAGAATGTTCTCGTCTGATATAAAGTCCCTTTAAGAAAATGTCAAAACCTTTGAACAAAAGTTAAAAAGTCGAAATTACGACAGCAAATATTTACATAGTAAGTAAAAATTGCTATTCTAAGTTGAAACTGACAACAGAAAAAATGACAGTCAAAATTGACAAAAGCCAAAATTATGACAAGTCTCATAACTCATTTATCCACATGCAAATGGAACAAGTATGTTAAAGCTTTGCAAATTTTCCTAAACGATTTCACAAGCAAAACTCAAAAATCACTTTACATATTTTAATAGTTTTTCTTAATTTCAAAATATCATTGTAAATCAGAATATATAATAATAAAACAAGAACATATCATTATAATTGCAGTATTTTATTTTATTTGATCTGTCTGGTACAGAAACCGATCCCTGTTTGATCTGTAATCGGGTCTCTCAGAACAGAAACTCTCAATCCGACCCCCAGCCCTCGTGACGTCACACGGAGAGAAAGTACATCAGTCTCCTTCGGGAATCATCCACAGATTTCAAACTGACTGTAAAACCACTCCATCATCAACGTACGGATTTCACAGGACAGGACAGGACAGGTTAGTTCACTTCATTTTTAATAAAAACAAATAAAACTGCAGATATTGGTGACACCAGTTACCGATTAAAACCATAAAATAAACAAGCATTTATCAATACAACTGTTTTTTTTTTAAATAACATATATTTTTCTAAGACATTTAATTTTATGTTTAACAATATTATTACAACATTATGTTCCTGTTATCTCTGTAAAGCCGCTTTGAAACAATCTGTATTGTAAAAAGCACTATATAAATAAAGGTAACCTGACTTGACTTAAAATAAAAATGCAACTAAGAAACTTTGTCCCAAAATGTCTGTCAGATGGGTTCAGTCTCAAAGTTGATTTTACATGATTTTAATGTGTTCAAAATGAAAATCAATGAAATGTTTGACTTAACTTACATGTAAAACACTTCCAGATGGCCCTCGCTCATTACTGTCTGTCAGGAAACTGTAAGACTCAGATTTTGGTTACACTTTATTTCGATAGTCACTTTATACATTCTACTAACTATAAGTAACTTTTCAACTACATGTCAACTAACTGTCATTAGAGTATTAGTAGACTGTTGTAGACTGTCAGTAGACTGTTAGGTTAGGGTTAGGTGTTAGGGTTCGGGTTCCGAGAACAAGTTGGCATTGTAGGATTACAAATTTATTTAAATGTTTAATTTAGATTTCCAATACAATAGTATTTTATATTGAGAAAGTTTAGAAATGATGAGACCAGGAAATCTCTGCAAACGGTAGGGGTTCCTAGCGGGATATTCCTGACTGTCCTATCTCAGTACGAGAAGGCTAGGCTTTTTCTGTTCTCGTTGTTTACCGGCTGAAGAGTCATGCTGAGCAAGTTTGAACACCTGTTATTTTATTACTTAGACTATTTGTCTCATCTCAGTACAAGAAGTCTATGCCTTTCCTGTTCTCATGTCTCAGCTCATTTACATGCTTTGTTCATCACAATGTAATCCCTCCCCCTTGAAATGTATATATTAACTCAATGTATACTGCCTTAGTTAGACTAGACTTGACTTGACTTGGGTACGAAGCAGACTACAGCAAATAAAGAATCCTGCTTAAATAAGTCTCCTGGTTTTCGCTTCTGAGTTTTTCTACACTGAAGAAGGAAGAAGTTTACAACAGCATGTAGTTGCTAAGTTACTTATAGTCAGTAGTATATCTGTTGGGGGACCAACAAAATAAAGTGTTTGCAGATATTAAGCAGATAGTCTACTAATACTCTAATGACAGTTAGTTGACATGTAGCTGCAAAGTTACTTATAGTTAGTAGAATGTCTGAAGTGGACTATCGAAATAAAGTGTTACCGAGATTTTACAGTAATGTTCCTCTAGGCTCCATGACATAATCAATCTTTGTCATAATCAATGCTGCGTAGTGACTTTTCACATCTTTGCCTTTTGTCCCAAATTACAGAGCAATATAAGGACTTCTCTGTGAGATGATGGGGATCATCGTGTGCTGGCTGACATTATTGGGTAACGTAAGACTTTCATTAATAACAGTAAAAGAAGACCTGTCACAACAAGGACAATAACTATAACGATAAAGACAATAGATTAAAAACATCGTTTTCAATATAAAAGAATAGCAGAGTCCGGACCACAACTATAACGATAACAGCACAGAGGAATGATATCATTGGAAACTATTTTTTCTAACTGATGAATGATAAAAACAGTGACAGCCAATCAGAATCCATCCTGCATTAATGAGCTCCAGGATTTAAAGTGACAGACACAGAACTGACGCGCTTAGAATAAACAGAACGATATTATGCGCAGGTGTGGACGCTGATATAGTTATCGTTATAGTTAATGAATTTAAAGCGGTCCTATTACGCACTTTTACTAAGTGTTTTCTGGGTGTACTAGAATATGCTTTCATGTTTGATTGTTCAAAAAACACATTATTATTCACACAGCAACATGGGACCACAAAAGATTTTTCAAACGAT
Organism: Siphateles boraxobius; assembly: GCF_051911475.1. Lineage (NCBI taxonomy): Eukaryota > Metazoa > Chordata > Actinopteri > Cypriniformes > Leuciscidae > Siphateles > Siphateles boraxobius. The sequence goes on from NW_027508734.1 coordinate 1,102,344, forward strand.
ATTTCGACTGACATGTATAGGGATTTTGGAGCAAAACATTTTAATCTCATAAATTGTTGTGTTTGACACTATGCTTAGCAAACATACTAGCTATACCTGTCGCCAAGAGCAATTGTGTTATTGCTAATTTTGAAAAGTGTGTTTTTTTAATAAAGTTAAAATCAAAGAAGGGTAAGTGAGAGGTCCGATCAAAGAAATTAAGCTTTTGGTGAAAAAGAAATGTAGTAAAGTTGAATACTTTCTTTTTATTCAACTCAAGTAAAAGTAAAAGTACCACAATTTAATTGTACTCAAGAAAGTTGAAAAAATGGAAAAATGTACTGAAGTACTGTAACGAAAGTATTTGTAATTAGTTACTTTCCACCTCTGGGTTATGGAAGCTGTTAAATGTGCAGCATACAGATAAACATTGGGGTTATAATGTTCAGGAACAGTGTTTAAAATACATTTTCATGAACCTTAGGAAGGACAAATAAATGAGTTTTGGACACGGGGTGAAAACAACACTGTCTACACTAATGCAGCTCCACCAGGCCTCGTCCCCGGGATTATTTACATTAGTTACATTGTGACTTCATAAGATCCGGAAAGAAAAACCTGTTATAGCCCAAACGAGTCGTTCGTTGTATCTCTTGGAAAGTGGACTCTCTTAAATAAAATATCTCCCTTTGGACTGGACCTTGAGCTTTGTGACATTGCAGATCTTTTTTTAAGATCAAACAGCAACATTACAGATTAACTAAAGTTGAATAAGTGAAAAAGCATGATAGGACCCCTTTAAGAGTCAAAACAATGCAGTGATACTGAAGATATAAAAGTTGTATAAACTACATTTTTATAAAGACATTTATCTGAGCTTATTATTATTTTTTATAATTAAGAAAGTCAAGTTTACATTCATCAAGTATTTCTATTTGACTTTTGTGCATCAGAGCATGATTCATTGCTGCTTTACAAAACAAATCTAAAGTTGCTCATTTGCCTCTTTACATCTGACTGTTTTTTATATTGATCCGTCATTAAGAAAGATTATTTTTCACACAGGGCTGGTTTGTGTTCAGGAGTATGCAGGTGGCGCTCAAGGTAGGGCAACTCTTACTTTGTTTTGGCCAAAATTAGGGCTTTAAAATGCACAGACATGCAATAGTACCTAAATAAATGCTATGTACTTTTATAACAACAACAACAATATTGTTTAATTCATTTTTATATCGTTTTTACAAATTAGTTTTGTCAGATTTAGCCGTGTCTACAACATTGTACCCAAATTATAGTTATAGGTGCACTTACACATCATTTGCATCTTATGATAATTTTTCATGACATTTCCTCTCTCCACATCAAATTAATTTGCTTTTTCCAGAGAATCTGGCGCCAAGAGGAACTGCCATTCAGTCATCGACATATAGGTCAGCGGACCTCGCCATTGACGGTGTGAAGGATTTCTCTACAGATTCTAGTTCTTGTGCCTTTACCCTTTCTGAGAACGATCCGTGGTGGAGGCTGGATCTCCAGGCTTCGTATCAAGTGAACATTGTGGTCGTCACTTACAGAGAAACATACTTTATCAATAATGATAGATGGAGAAATGTTGAAATTCACTTCGGAAACTCTCTGCAGAACAACGGAAATGACAATCCCAGGTCAGTCGCGAGTGATGTAGTCTATAAACTTACTCCTGGGGACCCACCTGGGGAATGAATTCAATGGAAATACACATATTTTTTTAACAGTTGCTTGTTGCCACCTACTGGTGTAACGATGTATTCGAGACAATTATTTGAAGTGCCAAGTTATTTTCAAAATGTGATTTGCTCTATTTTTTTCGCTTCCATAGATATCAGTAGCTCCGTTTCCATTACCCTGCAAATTGCACAAATTGAAATTGCGAGTTGAAAATATGCCCAATAAAAACATGTCAATCTCGCAAACACTCCTATATATCGTAAAAAAGCTTTTACGCTCACATGCGGTGGTTTTTCAGGCAATACTGCAATGGAAACTGCAATGGAAACATTTTTTTCGCGTTTACAGTCACATGACGTAGATTCCGCAGTGTGTTTGGACAGAATACGAGATAGAGTTCTTTATTAAAGGTGGGGTATGTGATTTGCAAAACGGCTGGCAGATTTTGAAAATACACAACTCATAAGGTCCTACCTACTTCTCCTCCAACGCTGGCTCTGACTCCACCCATTCGAAAAACATGGACGCGCAATCAAGCACGAGCGAAAACTCAGATGCCCATACATAAACCCAATCGCTCACATCAGCTTCCTCCCCAAACAGGTTGTTTAGCTAGCTAGTTCTACATATGGCTGGGCTATAACGTTAGAACAGCTACAATTCTCGTGCGCATATCGTCAGTAAAGACAGTTCCCTGATTAGTAGTAAATACTACAAGATAACGGGTTCTCACCTGTCAAGCAGAAAAAATGCCACAGCCGCATCTGTTGGTAGTCCTTCCTGGTCCTTCAGTTGCTGCCAAGTTGAAAAGCATCGCCTAGAATGACCCTTGTTTTAGACCTTTCTCTTTCGGCCGTTTTGTTCGCAATTGGTCTCTCGAAAATAGATTTCCTTTTCTGTGATGGTCTCTTGTCTGACATTCTCCAAACGGAAGCAACTATACCTTCTCCTTCTCTCTCTCTCTGTACCGGAGCGACTTACACTTACCTAGACTGGGTCACGAGCTTTGAGTATGCGCACGAACGGGACACGCCCGCGAGGGGGGTGGGGGGAGGGGGGCATGGTAAGACCGTTTGAGTGACGCATTCTCTGTCCAATGATTCTAGACGGTCTTGAAAATGATTGGCTGGAGTTTTTCGAGTCCTGCCCGTTCCACAGATGATTAAATTGCTTAATTTTCATTTCAGTGCTTCTAATTTACAGCCAGCAAGTGGGTCAGGAATAGGATTTCAAGTGATTTTGAAAAAATGGTCAAAAAAGAAAATCACATACCCCACCTTTAAACTCATAAAAGGCAAAATAATTATGGGAATACTGGATTCTAAACAACAAAGAAATGCCACAATCAAGACCCCGAAGTCAAGTCAAGTTAACATTTATTTATATAGTGCTTTTTACAATACAGAGTGTTTCAAAGCAGCATAACAGAGATAACAGGAAAATAATGCATCAAAGTTTGTTTCCAGAAGAAAATAGAGTCACAATCCAGCTTAACCCTTGTGCCTCCTTAGGGACATGTTTGGCCTTTTCAGTTTTGTTTTTTTGATCACTTTGGCTGTGTTAATGCTAACTGCATGAATTTTGGCACAAGTGTGTATTTTTATTGTAATTTTACTATTTCACCCTCATTTCCTTCGAAAAATCTATTTTGTACTTGGTACAAAAAAAAACATCCCTCTCAGCGCCTTTTGGACAAAAATGCCCACATTGAAACCCATTAAACTGCAATTTTTTATCCCAGGGCTATTTAACTATAAAACTATGCAATATTTGATAAGGAAAGAAAGAGGCCTTCCTAAAGAAAGGGCCTACATGCTATTGTTTTATATTATAGTTAGTTTTCGTTAATGTACCTTGTAAAATAAAAGACTGGTTGAATTTGCAAGTCTGATCCTCCAGATGTGCCATGATCTCAGTTGATCCAGCAACCTGCAGTGTCACCTACTCCTGCGGTGATCTGGATGGACGGTACATAAACGCCCTCCTTCCTGGACTAAACGTCCTCCGAGTGTGCGAGATGGAAGTATACGAGTCAGGTGATCATCAGTAATACAGCTGTTGGTTGTGTCAGTGTTTGAGAATCATTAGAACTTTTTTTGTAGTCATGCTCAAAAGTTTACATACCCCTTGCAGAATCTGCTAAAGTTAGAGGCATCATTCTAAATGCATTTTATTTTTTATTTAGTGCTGTCCTTTACATTTATTCATTTTACATTTATTCATTTTAGCTGACGCTTTTATCCAAAGCGACTTACAATTGCTATATATGTCAGAGGTCGCACGCCTCTGGAGCAACTAGGGGTTAAGTGTCTTGCTCAGGGACACATTGGTGTCTCACAGTGGATTCGAACCCGGGTCTCTCACACCAAAGGCATGTGTCTTATCCACTGCGCCATCACCACACCATCCTGAATTAGTATTTTACATAAAAGATGTTTACATATATAGTGATGTGAATAAGTTAGGACACCCATGCTAAAGTTGCCTAAAAAGAGGAATAGAAAATCATCTTTTGGAAATTGATCTTAATGCCTTAATTAGAAAAATGAGGAAAAATCCAACCTTTAAGGACACCAATTTTCTTTGTGTATGAATAATGTATCATAAATAAATAAATGTTCTTCCTTAAAATACAGGGTGCATAATTCAGGACACCCCTTTGTTAAATTTTCATAGAGTCAGGCAGATTTTTATTTTTAAAGGCCAGTTATTTCATGGATACAGGATAATATACATCCTGATAAAGTTCCCTTGGCCCTTGGAAATAAAATAGACCCACATCATCACGTTCCCTTCATCATACCTAGAGATTGGCATGGGGTACTTTCCATAAGATCATCTTTCAATGCAAATCAAACCAGCTATTAGGCTAACTGAAATAAAACCATGCCGATCTCTAGACCTCCTTCCCTTTACCTCTGTACTGACAAAACGTTGTCGGGATAATTACGATTCACGTGGCTACGCTGAAGCGATACAATTTTTTTGCAGAGCCACCAGGCACTGTTTTATGCAAATGAGCAACCGGGTCGCATTAAAGGTTCCCTTTCAGCCGCTCACGTTCGACGTGACGTCGACGTGACAACGTAATTGGGATCACTTCAGGGAGCCCTATCAACTTCGAGTGTCTACAGAACGAGCCAATGACCGTTGACGTGCGTGAGAAGCGTCACGCGCCCCCGCCCCGCAGCGCGGGTATAAACAGGAAGCGGGCGCACTCACTCATTGTCTTTCGCCTCGGAGCCGAGCTTTCGTTTTGACTCTGAGTTTCTGCAGACTGCTGCAACGCTGAAGACCGCTTCAAAAGAAAAATACTCTGTTCCAGTGCTGGTGTGAAGGCGCGATCAGCGGTGACCGCGAGCGTTACAGCTCACAACTGCTGTATTCACAGCGTTGTTTGTGTGTGTCTGTGTATGTGTATGTGTCGGTCTCGTTGGGCGTTCCTCTTTGAGTGTGTACCCCGATAACACTGCGGCTATCCCTGGGTGCTTCAGCACTGAGAGAGTTATTTTTTTCTTTTCTATATTTTTTGTTTTCAACTAAAAGAGCAACACAAACGTGACCCTGCGTCCTTTTAGGATGTCATTCCGCTTGTGCGTTTCTGGATGCGGTCGTTCCTTGGCGCCAGCAGACGGCCACAATTGTTGCCTCTCGTGTTTGGGCGTTCAGCACGCTGAGGCAGCTTTTGTGAATAGTTCATGTTCTCATTGCAGGAATATGACTATGGCAGCGCTAAGATCAAGACTCGCTTTCCTCACGGGAGGTGCAGTCCCCTCGTCAATGCCCAGATCTAGTGTTTATTCTGGACCTCAGAATAAACCTACTTTTGCGCATGGTCAGGGTGATCTGAGGATTACCGTGAGGGCTTCCCCACAGAGGCAATCTCCGCGGGCCCCTCTCACCTCTCAAGCACTGCCGCCGTTGGAGCTTCCAAAGGAACGCGCTGGTCCTCCTCATGGACGACCAGCCGTGTCCTTTGGGGCCACATCTGACGATCAGATGTCAATCGCAGCATCGGAGGGGGAGCTTCAGTCCTCTGGGGATTAAAGTTTCGGCTGCGTTACCCCCTTCCGGGAGTGTGGCGTTGCCCGAGTCAGGACCAGAATGGCTATGCTTTCCCGGGCCACCGAGAAGGTCGGGCTTGCATGGAACCTTCCACCACGTCCCGAACCTTCTCGGTTGGACGATTGGTATCTCGGGGCGGGCCGTGCTGGTTCTCAGCGCGCCTCCTCGGTATCATTCTTTCTGGAAGTGCATGAGGAGCATACTAGGACGTGGACGGCGCCGTATAGTGCCAGAAGCCATCCTAGTGGCTCCTCCCCTCTCACCACCCTCGGCGGCGGGGCGGCTAAGGGGTATGTGGATGTCCCCCCGGTGGAGCGTGCCATCGCGATGCAATTGTGTCCGGCGTCCGCTTCCTCCTGGCAGGGCAATCCACGCCTCCCGTCGAAGGCATGTCATTTTTTGTCCGGTCTCTCTGCGAAGGCTTACAGAGCCTGTGGACAGGCTGCTTCCGCCCTCCATGCCATGGTGCTTCTGCAGGTCCACCAGGCCAAGGACATGGACATGAACGAGGGTGGTTCTGACCCAGAGCTCCTCCGGGAGCTTCGTGTGGCAACTGACCTCGGTCTCCGAGCGACAAAGGAAACCGCATGTTCAGTCGGTCAGGCGATGTCCACCTTGGTGGTCCAGGAGCGCCACCTCTGGCTCAACCTGGCGGATATGAGGGACACCGATACATATCGGTTCCTGGATGCCCCTCTTTCCCAGGTTGGGTTATTCGGCGACGCGGTTGAGTGCTTCGCCCAACTGTTCTCGGCCGCCCAAAAGCAGACGGAGGCCATCCGACACATCCTGCCCTGCCGGACCGCTGCTGCTCCCACCCGTCCGCCGGCCGCAGACCCTTCGTCCGCTCGTCACCGAGGTCGACCTCTTGCGGCGTCCTCCCCTCCCGCTAAGCCTCAGCAGTAGCAGCCACCATCCAGGCCTCATCGTGGAGCAGGCCGCAGGAAGTCGACCATGCCCGTCCAGGCTTCTGCCAAACCAGGAGGCAAGCGCAGGTGCAAACGACTCAGGACCTCCGATCAGCTCTTCGTCTGTTGCGGAGGCCAGCAGAAGGGAAAGGCTGTCTCCAAGCAGAGGATGGCCCACTGGATAGTGGATGCCATCGCCTTGGCTTACGAAGCCCAAGGCATGCCTTGCCCGCCCGGATTGAGAGCCCACTCCACTAGGGGTGTCGCTTCTTCTTGGGCGCTGGCACACGGCGCCTCGCTGACAGACATTTGTAGAGCTGCGGGCTGGGCGACACCTAACACGTTCACTAGGTTTTATAGCTTACGTGTTGAGCCGGTTTCTTCCTGTGTGCTCGCTTAATCCAGCCGGTAACACCGAAGTTCCCGCCCTAGTGTCAGCTTGCTGCGCCACTCCCCTCCACATGGAGCGGATACGTGCGCTTCTTGCTCCAGTCGAGTTCCCCACTCAGGCGAACTCTTTAGAGTTCCTCCGCACCCCTTTGGCAGTTAAACGTTGCAGAGCGTCTGACGCCAGGCCTAGTGCTCGTATGCATGTGTAACTTGTGCTAGGCTGGGTTCCATATGTGGTGATCCCTGCGGCGATCCCATATGCGTATTCTTCCACGATCAGCTCCCTGCGGTGAGCCCGTTTCTTTCCCTTGGCAGAGTCCGCTCTGCCGTCACTGCCTGATGTGTTGCCTCCCCCTTCTCAGGCTGGAGCCACTCCAGTGACATTCCATATGTTGCACTGCCCTCCGGCCAGTCCATATGTGTATTCTCCACATGTTACCTCCCTTCGGGCAGGATGAGGCTTCCGCAGCGTCCCTTCCTTCCATGTTCAGGGTACACTTTCCCAGGTTTATCCAAGAGTTCCACTGTGTGGGGTATAACGGAACAGCAGTGAACTCCCTCTACTCAGGTCTTCCGCCCCAGCCAGATGGGGGTCTGAGAGTCTACAGTAGGGTACTGGATGTGGCAGCAACCGGGGCGTTTCCAATTCGGATCCCAATTACGTCGTCACGTCTACGTCACGTCGAAGGTGAGCGAATGAAATGGAACGTCTCGGTTACTAATGTAACCCTCGTTCCCTGAAGCAGGGAACGGGAGACGTGACATCCCGCCGCCACGGTTGCTGACCATCGCTGTACCGCCGTCAAAATCTCGGCTCCTCAGCGAAAAACAATGAGTGCGTGCGCCCGCTTCCTGTTTATACCCGCGCTGCGGGGCGGGGGCGCATGTTGCTTCTCACGCACGCCAACGTTCATTGGCTCGTTCTGTAGACACTCGAAGTTGATAGGGCTCCCTGAAGTGATCCCAATTACGTCGTCACGCCGACGTCACATCTCCTGTTCCCTCCTTCAGGGAACGAGGGTTACATTAGTAACCGAGACGTTTTCTGTTAGAACTGTGTCATGTTAGCAGCCCCTAAGTTAATAACTAATGATCGTTGGGATGGACGTAATGGACATAATGGAAAGTTGTTTATCTTAATGTAAAAAATTAGTAAAGTTATTTTTTTTCCTGAATTAGCGGAAAATGTGTTCAGCAACTGATAAATATTGAGCATCAAACACGATTGTGGATGTTTAGAATCAGATATAATGAAAAATTCCTAATGATCCAAAACAAAAACCATAAAACTTGTTCATCATCGTTCTCAGATTATGCTTGATCGTAAATCGTTCATGACTTCATCAGTGTATTCGTCCCACAGAGAAGAAGAGACAGATCGTGAGACTGGAGGTGAAATCAGGTCAAGATCTCAACGACCCGGAAGTGAAGAAAGAGATTTTAGCGAAGGTGAGTCCTCTTGTAATTCCACTGGGAATAGACAACAGAAATATCATTTAAAAGTCTGTTTGTGTTCTTCAGATTGAGCAGATCCTGAAGGAGAAGGGAGTGTCAGGAGGAGCTCAACTTTCATGGAGAACCCAATCCGATGGGAATGTCTTCCAGAAGAAAGAACGGAAGAGTTGCCAGACTTGCCTTTGAAAAGAAACTGTGAACACACTGTTCAAGCTTTTATTAATTCCTGTTAATTATTTACTGGGCAAAAGCTAAACAGCAAAGCACGTCTATCACCATTTCTCTATTTTCTTTTGTTTAATTATGAACTCATGTGTATTAATACTTCTTTTGTTCAGGGTTGTTTTATGAGTAATCAAGTAGAAAAGCTAGTGAGGCCATAGGACACAGGTCCGACAAATATAAGTGGGGTTCTTATTTTATTCCTTATAATTAGTTAGGAGTTTCTGCTTCCTTTCTTGTAGGTACGTGGAACAGAAGACCCACAACTAAACAAAATACTGTGCCAATATATCTTTGGATCACACAGAAAATTGGTCACCCCCAAAATAAAGGACATATAAAAGTACAATCTGTCGTCTCTTATTGTGTGCAATAATAAATAACAATGCAGATAATGAAAGACCGGAAACAATAATATTGTAGTGATAACGCTGGAAAGAAAACATAACATCTTAGAACTGTTAGACTGCAATAACACTCAAAATACACCTGAAATGACATAGTGTGGATATTACTCACTTTTTCCCGTTGTGAAGCTGTCACATAAGAGACATGTTTTACTGCTCTATTTCGTACAAGTATTTTATGTATAATAGAGTTTTAATTGGTCTATATGTTTCTTAGTCCATTTTATTCCTCGTAAAATTTTAAGTGTGTTTGTCTTTAAGAAATGTATGGTTGATCTAAACCCAGGCTCAGTCAGGAGGCCAGTCCTCCTTTGGCCAACAAATGAACAGTATATGATTATGATTCAGGCAGCATTATAGGTCAGAAGTCAAATTAGATCAGAACTTTCACAATATTTATCCAGTTCATCTGGTTGGGGTCGGAGTCATCACGCCGGTATGGAGACGAGTTTGTTGAGGTGTCCATGAGGCCTTCACAGGGCTGATGAGGCTGGCGTTTCAGGATGCATTGTCGTCATGTCCATGCGATGGTCCTTCATCAGTTCCGGATACGGCCTGGATCCAGCGGACTGGGGTAAACAGTAGGTACGTGGCAGAAGTACCTGTAAAGCAGAAGGAGAATCTTTTTGATCGATGGTGTACGTCTCAGAAGGTGGAAAGTAAGGAACATCTTAGGCAACTAATTTTGCTTGAAGAATTTAAAAACTGTCTGCCGGATGTAGTGTCTGTTTATTTGAATGAGCAGAAAGCAGTGACCTTAGAACAAGCTGCAATCTTGGCAGATGAGTTTGTCTTAACACATAAGGTACATTTTGGTGACAAACAAGCTGAGGTTCAGGAGCAGATTAAGCAAAATAGGTCTCGGTTTGTAAAGTCTGTGCCTTTTGCCTCATCATTTGCCAATAAAATGACTAATGATGGTTTGATTTCAGAAAGGGCTTGTTTTTATTGTAAGACACCAGGCCATCTTATTGCAGATTGTCCTGTTCTAAGTAAAAAACAGAAATCTGCAAAGACTGTAGCATCTGTAAGTCCTCAGTTCCACTCCAAGGTGCCACTCCCCCCATCCCCAACAACCTGAACCAATGTACATAACCCCTAATGCTATTCATCGATAGAAGACTGGGTACCAGTTATGGCCCTTCAACCCAAGGCCACCTTCTCTGAGTGCTGTCCAAGTGGACCCAGAGTGGTTGGATACTTACCTCCCTGTCCAAGTGACCCCTTCGTTAACACCGCAAGGTATCCCGGCGTACCCAAACAGGGCCTGTGTCACGGGGTTCAAAATTGGCGGGTCCCTATCACCAAGCTTCTACCAATCTTTCCCCTGAGCATATGCCCACCTAAACAGACATCACACTTACCATTGCATATGTGACCGTAAGGCAGCATGTACCATAACGACCCTAATATTTTCAACAATCATCCATATTCTTGCCCCCTCCTACTCCACTCTGGTAACCTTTCAACCTTATTTTCCCACTATCCTTTGTGACTCCATCGTTTTTCCTCTCGTGAATTTTACCTCCTCCTTCATCCGGGTCAACCGCGGATTCGTACTTCTTTGACCCACGAAAGTTCCCTCTAACTCCCTTAACCTAACCAACCATTAAATCTCAAGCAGCCCCCACTCAGGGAAAAATGTTTTCACCTCAATTAACTCGACTTAAAATTACTATACTCTACTGATATCGAACCCGGGTCTCCCTGTTCCCAAGCCTTCAGTAGCAACCTCTCCCCTATTGAAATCGACCCGGGTCTCTCTGTTTTTTTCTTAGTCATACCTAAGAATCCAAAATAATATTCAATTAAATCAATAAATCTTTACCTAAATTTCCAACAACTACCGGTCTTGAACTCGGGTCCTCCCATTCCCAGGCCTCCAGTACTAACCATTCCCCCATACTTTCTTCTCCCTTCCCTCAAAAAAAATGTATATTCAAACAATCCTACTTAAAATTTCTATACTTTACTGGTATCGAACCCGGGTCTCCCTGTTCCCAAGCCTCCAGTAGCAACCTCTCCCCTATTGATTTTTTAGTAACACCTTAGAATCCAAAATAATATTCAATTAAATCAATAAATCTTTACCTTAATTTCCATCCAGTACTAGTCTCGAACTCGGGTTCTCCCCTTCCCAGACCTCAGGTACTAACCATTCCCCCATACTTCCTTCTACCAAAAAAAAAATATCTATATTTTGAAACAATCCTACTTAAAATTTCTAAACACTACTGGTATCGAACCCGGGTCTCCTTGTTCCCAACCCTCCAGAGGTAATCGCTCGCCTACCAATTTTACCAATATTAACTTAAATCAATAATTCTTTCTGGAAGTGCATGAGGAGCTTACTAGGACGTGGACGGCGCCGTATAGTGCCAGAAGCCATCCTAGTGGCTCCTCCCCTCTCACCACCCTCGGCGGCGGGGCGGCTAAGGGGTATGTGGATGTCCCCCCGGTGGAGCGTGCCATCGCGATGCAATTGTGTCCGGCGTCCGCTTCCTCCTGGCAGGGCAATCCACGCCTCCCGTCGAAGGCATGTCATTTTTTGTCCGGTCTCTCTGCGAAGGCTTACAGAGCCTGTGGACAGGCTGCTTCCGCCCTCCATGCCATGGTGCTTCTGCAGGTCCACCAGGCCAAGGACATGGACATGAACGAGGGTGGTTCTGACCCAGAGCTCCTCCGGGAGCTTCGTGTGGCAACTGACCTCGGTCTCCGAGCGACAAAGGAAACCGCATGTTCAGTCGGTCAGGCGATGTCCACCTTGGTGGTCCAGGAGCGCCACCTCTGGCTCAACCTGGCGGATATGAGGGACACCGATACATATCGGTTCCTGGATGCCCCTCTTTCCCAGGTTGGGTTATTCGGCGACGCGGTTGAGTGCTTCGCCCAACTGTTCTCGGCCGCCCAAAAGCAGACGGAGGCCATCCGACACATCCTGCCCTGCCGGACCGCTGCTGCTCCCACCCGTCCGCCGGCCGCAGACCCTTCGTCCGCTCGTCACCGAGGTCGACCTCTTGCGGCGTCCTCCCCTCCCGCTAAGCCTCAGCAGTAGCAGCCACCATCCAGGCCTCATCGTGGAGCAGGCCGCAGGAAGTCGACCATGCCCGTCCAGGCTTCTGCCAAACCAGGAGGCAAGCGCAGGTGCAAACGACTCAGGACCTCCGATCAGCTCTTCGTCTGTTGCGGAGGCCAGCAGAAGGGAAAGGCTGTCTCCAAGCAGAGGATGGCCCACTGGATAGTGGATGCCATCGCCTTGGCTTACGAAGCCCAAGGCATGCCTTGCCCGCCCGGATTGAGAGCCCACTCCACTAGGGGTGTCGCTTCTTCTTGGGCGCTGGCACACGGCGCCTCGCTGACAGACATTTGTAGAGCTGCGGGCTGGGCGACACCTAACACGTTCACTAGGTTTTATAGCTTACGTGTTGAGCCGGTTTCTTCCTGTGTGCTCGCTTAATCCAGCCGGTAACACCGAAGTTCCCGCCCTAGTGTCAGCTTGCTGCGCCACTCCCCTCCACATGGAGCGGATACGTGCGCTTCTTGCTCCAGTCGAGTTCCCCACTCAGGCGAACTCTTTAGAGTTCCTCCGCACCCCTTTGGCAGTTAAACGTTGCAGAGCGTCTGACGCCAGGCCTAGTGCTCGTATGCATGTGTAACTTGTGCTAGGCTGGGTTCCATATGTGGTGATCCCTGCGGCGATCCCATATGCGTATTCTTCCACGATCAGCTCCCTGCGGTGAGCCCGTTTCTTTCCCTTGGCAGAGTCCGCTCTGCCGTCACTGCCTGATGTGTTGCCTCCCCCTTCTCAGGCTGGAGCCACTCCAGTGACATTCCATATGTTGCACTGCCCTCCGGCCAGTCCATATGTGTATTCTCCACATGTTACCTCCCTTCGGGCAGGATGAGGCTTCCGCAGCGTCCCTTCCTTCCATGTTCAGGGTACACTTTCCCAGGTTTATCCAAGAGTTCCACTGTGTGGGGTATAACGGAACAGCAGTGAACTCCCTCTACTCAGGTCTTCCGCCCCAGCCAGATGGGGGTCTGAGAGTCTACAGTAGGGTACTGGATGTGGCAGCAACCGGGGCGTTTCCAATTCGGATCCCAATTACGTCGTCACGTCTACGTCACGTCGAAGGTGAGCGAATGAAATGGAACGTCTCGGTTACTAATGTAACCCTCGTTCCCTGAAGCAGGGAACGGGAGACGTGACGTCCCGCCGCCACGGTTGCTGACCATCGCTGTACCGCCGTCAAAATCTCGGCTCCTCAGCGAAAAACAATGAGTGCGTGCGCCCGCTTCCTGTTTATACCCGCGCTGCGGGGCGGGGGCGCATGTTGCTTCTCACGCACGCCAACGTTCATTGGCTCGTTCTGTAGACACTCGAAGTTGATAGGGCTCCCTGAAGTGATCCCAATTACGTCGTCACGCCGACGTCACATCTCCTGTTCCCTCCTTCAGGGAACGAGGGTTACATTAGTAACCGAGACGTTTTCTGTTAGAACTGTGTCATGTTAGCAGCCCCTAAGTTAATAACTAATGATCGTTGGGATGGACGTAATGGACATAATGGAAAGTTGTTTATCTTAATGTAAAAAATCAGTAAAGTTATTTTTTTTCCTGAATTAGCGGAAAATGTGTTCAGCAACTGATAAATATTGAGCATCAAACACGATTGTGGATGTTTAGAATCAGATATAATGAAAAATTCCTAATGATCCAAAACAAAAACCATAAAACTTGTTCATCATCGTTCTCAGATTATGCTTGATCGTAAATCGTTCATGACTTCATCAGTGTGTTCGTCCCACAGAGAAGAAGAGACAGATCGTGAGACTGGAGGTGAAATCAGGTCAAGATCTCAACGACCCGGAAGTGAAGAAAGAGATTTTAGCGAAGGTGAGTCCTCTTGTAATTCCACTGGGAATAGACAACAGAAATATCATTTAAAAGTCTGTTTGTGTTCTTCAGATTGAGCAGATCCTGAAGGAGAAGGGAGTGTCAGGAGGAGCTCAACTTTCATGGAGAACCCAATCCGATGGGAATGTCTTCCAGAAGAAAGAACGGAAGAGTTGCCAGACTTGCCTTTGAAAAGAAACTGTGAACACACTGTTCAAGCTTTTATTAATTCCTGTTAATTATTTACTGGGCAAAAGCTAAACAGCAAAGCACGTCTATCACCATTTCTCTATTTTCTTTTGTTTAATTATGAACTCATGTGTATTAATACTTCTTTTGTTCAGGGTTGTTTTATGAGTAATCAAGTAGAAAAGCTAGTGAGGCCATAGGACACAGGTCCGACAAATATAAGTGGGGTTCTTATTTTATTCCTTATAATTAGTTAGGAGTTTCTGCTTCCTTTCTTGTAGGTACGTGGAACAGAAGACCCACAACTAAACAAAATACTGTGCCAATATATCTTTGGATCACACAGAAAATTGGTCACCCCCAAAATAAAGGACATATAAAAGTACAATCTGTCGTCTCTTATTGTGTGCAATAATAAATAACAATGCAAATAATGAAAGACCGGAAACAATAATATTGTAGTGATAACGCTGGAAAGAAAACATAACATCTTAGAACTGTTAGACTGCAATAACACTCAAAATACACCTGAAATGACATAGTGTGGATATTACTCACTTTTTCCCGTTGTGAAGCTGTCACATAAGAGACATGTTTTACTGCTCTATTTCGTACAAGTATTTTATGTATAATAGAGTTTTAATTGGTCTATATGTTTCTTAGTCCATTTTATTCCTCGTAAAATTTTAAGTGTGTTTGTCTTTAAGAAATGTATGGTTGATCTAAACCCAGGCTCAGTCAGGAGGCCAGTCCTCCTTTGGCCAACAAATGAACAGTATATGATTATGATTCAGGCAGCATTATAGGTCAGAAGTCAAATTAGATCAGAACTTTCACAATATTTATCCAGTTCATCTGGTTGGGGTCGGAGTCATCACGCCGGTATGGAGACGAGTTTGTTGAGGTGTCCATGAGGCCTTCACAGGGCTGATGAGGCTGGCGTTTCAGGATGCATTGTCGTCATGTCCATGCGATGGTCCTTCATCAGTTCCGGATACGGCCTGGATCCAGCGGACTGGGGTAAACCTCGGGATAAACAGAGAGACTAATATTAGCGTAGTCAACCAAATTGTCAACCAAAAAGTTAAGCAGGTTTTCCTTTTAACTTTTTGGCTTAACTGGAAAACCTGCTTAACTGTAAAAGTTAAGCAGGTTTTCCAGCAATCCATGACTGCTCCTTTGTCTGAAGCTGCAATTAAGCTTAGGCTCAGAGAGCTAGCTTTCCAGGAGAAACAGCTAGAGGTTAATGCGAAATTAAGAGAGAAACAAATGTATCTTGAACACGAACGGTCTCTTAAAGAGTTGGAATTAAAAGCTGCTACTTTAACTCCAAGAGGCGATGTTTCTCTATTTGATGTTGGTAGACACATTAAGTTAGTACCTCCTTTTTCTGAGAAGGATGTTGACCGATATTTTTTTTCATTTCGAACGGGTGGCAACCATATCAAACTGGCCTAGAACTGTGTGGACTTTGCTTTTACAAAGTATCTTGGTGGGTAAAGCTCAGGAAGCTTATTCCGCTCTTAGCCTAGAGAAGAGTGCTAATTATGATGAGGTTAAAGCAGCTGTATTGAAGGCATATGAGCTGGTTCCTGAAGCTTACCGCCAGCGCTTTCGAAGTTGTGCCAAATTTGCTCACGATACTTATGTTGAGTTTGCAAAGCAGAAGGAGAATCTTTTTGATCGATGGTGTACGTCTCAGAAGGTGGAAAGTAAGGAACATCTTAGGCAACTAATTTTGCTTGAAGAATTTAAAAACTGTCTGCCGGATGTAGTGTCTGTTTATTTGAATGAGCAGAAAGCAGTGACCTTAGAACAAGCTGCAATCTTGGCAGATGAGTTTGTCTTAACACATAAGGTACATTTTGGTGACAAACAAGCTGAGGTTCAGGAGCAGATTAAGCAAAATAGGTCTCGGTTTGTAAAGTCTGTGCCTTTTGCCTCATCATTTGCCAATAAAATGACTAATGATGGTTTGATTTCAGAAAGGGCTTGTTTTTATTGTAAGACACCAGGCCATCTTATTGCAGATTGTCCTGTTCTAAGTAAAAAACAGAAATCTGCAAAGACTGTAGCATCTGTAAGTCCTCAGTTCCACTCCAAGGTGCCACTCCCCCCATCCCCAACAACCTGAACCAATGTACATAACCCCTAATGCTATTCATCGATAGAAGACTGGGTACCAGTTATGGCCCTTCAACCCAAGGCCACCTTCTCTGAGTGCTGTCCAAGTGGACCCAGAGTGGTTGGATACTTACCTCCCTGTCCAAGTGACCCCTTCGTTAACACCGCAAGGTATCCCGGCGTACCCAAACAGGGCCTGTGTCACGGGGTTCAAAATTGGCGGGTCCCTATCACCAAGCTTCTACCAATCTTTCCCCTGAGCATATGCCCACCTAAACAGACATCACACTTACCATTGCATATGTGACCGTAAGGCAGCATGTACCATAACGACCCTAATATTTTCAACAATCATCCATATTCTTGCCCCCTCCTACTCCACTCTGGTAACCTTTCAACCTTATTTTCCCACTATCCTTTGTGACTCCATCGTTTTTCCTCTCGTGAATTTTACCTCCTCCTTCATCCGGGTCAACCGCGGATTCGTACTTCTTTGACCCACGAAAGTTCCCTCTAACTCCCTTAACCTAACCAACCATTAAATCTCAAGCAGCCCCCACTCAGGGAAAAATGTTTTCACCTCAATTAACTCGACTTAAAATTACTATACTCTACTGATATCGAACCCGGGTCTCCCTGTTCCCAAGCCTTCAGTAGCAACCTCTCCCCTATTGAAATCGACCCGGGTCTCTCTGTTTTTTTCTTAGTCATACCTAAGAATCCAAAATAATATTCAATTAAATCAATAAATCTTTACCTAAATTTCCAACAACTACCGGTCTTGAACTCGGGTCCTCCCATTCCCAGGCCTCCAGTACTAACCATTCCCCCATACTTTCTTCTCCCTTCCCTCAAAAAAAATGTATATTCAAACAATCCTACTTAAAATTTCTATACTTTACTGGTATCGAACCCGGGTCTCCCTGTTCCCAAGCCTCCAGTAGCAACCTCTCCCCTATTGATTTTTTAGTAACACCTTAGAATCCAAAATAATATTCAATTAAATCAATAAATCTTTACCTTAATTTCCATCCAGTACTAGTCTCGAACTCGGGTTCTCCCCTTCCCAGACCTCAGGTACTAACCATTCCCCCATACTTCCTTCTACCAAAAAAAAAATATCTATATTTTGAAACAATCCTACTTAAA
Source organism: Siphateles boraxobius (assembly GCF_051911475.1). NCBI lineage: Eukaryota > Metazoa > Chordata > Actinopteri > Cypriniformes > Leuciscidae > Siphateles > Siphateles boraxobius. Next base: position 1,119,835 of record NW_027508734.1, read on the forward strand.
ATTTCTAAACACTACTGGTATCGAACCCGGGTCTCCTTGTTCCCAACCCTCCAGAGGTAATCGCTCGCCTACCAATTTTACCAATATTAACTTAAATCAATAAATCACGAACTCGAGTCCTCCCATTACTCCAGCACTGACCGCTCCCCCATATCCAATCAGGGCTCCTACTGCAGGGGGTAGGTTTAGGTATGTGAAGAAATCGACTATCCCCTGATATGGTAGAACCTCCTCCTAATACGGGCTCCCTCCTGTGTGGGGTAGGTTTAGGTATGTTTGAGAAATCACGTCCCATCTCCTATATAGGGGTAGATTTTGTGCAGGTCTAACCCCTTTATCCCCTATGGGGGGTAGGTTTTAGTGCGTGTATGTGTACTCGGATAATCCAGCTCTATCTTACTTGATTCTGCCTCCTGTGAGGGGTAGTTTAGGGTATCCTTAAGAAGTTAAATCCCAATCCCCTATCCGGGGTAGGTTTAGTGCTTATGTAAGTACAGGGGTAGTCAAATTTCTATCCTATTTATGTCTCTCTCCCGTATGGTGTAGGACAGATGCAATTTTCTCCTGATAAGTGATACCACACAATTTCATATCTCATAATGTTTTTTTTATTATCATGATCTTTTCATTTTTTATCTAAGATTTAAACCTTTAGGGAATCGCGTTCCCAGTCTCTTGATCCAGTGTCTTTCTCTCTTTAGTCTGTCCAATTTGTTCCATTCTTGATTATGCTCCAGCCCAGAGATCTTTAAATTTTGGATCCCATGTCTCCTGAAATGTGGCCCTATGTGTCTCTTACTCTGGGTCCCTTTCCTTATTGTACTTATGTGTCCCCACATCCTGGTTAGGATTGAATTCTTCGTTTCTCCTACGTATCTTTTCCCACAACCGGCACACCTAATTAAGTATACACAGTTCTTGCATTTCAGGGAAATGGCCTGGGTGACCCTATACACTGCCCTCCGCTTCCCCCTCACAAAGACATCTTGGATCTTTCCTGGAGTCCTACTGTTCGTGGGACCCAGTTTTCTATGTACCAGGAGGTCTTGTAAGTTCTTACTCCTCTTATAGGCCGCCACGACCCTGTATTTACCACACCATGACTCTTTTTGTGTCAGTGTGTCAAAATTCTTCCTCACCCCCGTTGTTAATTTCTTAGCGGTATCAGAGAACCTTAACACAACTGGAAGAATCTTTTTGTGTGGTGTCTCAACAGTCCTTCCAACCTTCTTCCTCTCCTCCTTTGCCACTTCCCTTAAGAATTTTTAATGTTGTTTATATGTCTATGTGGTGTTTTTAATACGCTTTAAAGCTCCAGTAGGTAACTTTTGTAAACAAATATTTGTTAAAACTGTCATAATATCCTGACAGTAGAATATATACCAAGTACATCAGGATTTAGGCATGGCAAGGCAAGGCAAGTTTATTTATATAGCACATTTCATACACAATGGTAATTCAAAGTGCTTTACATAGAATAAATTCAAATAATCAAAAGAAATCAAAATAATAAAAACAGTTTAGAATAAAAGATAAAATAAAGAAATAATCAAATGAAATCAGAATAATTAAAACATAAAATAAAATACAGTACAAACAGTCGGACGAACAGTGGTACAGTGCTCATTCAGTAAATGCACAGATAAACAGAAGTGTTTTGAGTCTGGATTTGAATGTGACTACTGTAGGAGCACACCTGATCTCTTCTGGAAGCTGGTTCCAGCTGCGGCTGGCATAGTAGCTAAAAGCAGACTCGCCATGCTTAGAGTGAACCCTTGGTATTTCTAGCCGATGTGATCCTATTGATCTGAGTGATCTGTTGGGTTTATATTCACTGAGCATATCTGCAATGTATTGAGGTCCTAGGGCATTGAATGATTTATATACCAGTAATAATACTTTAAAATCAATCCTATATGTAACTGGCAGCCAGTGTAAAGACCTGAGGACTGGTGTGATGTGTTCATATGTTCTGGTTCTGCTCAGCGTTCTGTATGAGCTGCAACTGTCTTATGGTGTTTTTGGGAAGGCCAGTGAGAAGTCCATTACAATAATCAACCCTGCTGGTGATGAAAGAATGCACAAGTTTCTCTAAGTCTTGACTGGAAACAAAGCATCTAATTTTTGCAATATTTTTCAGGTGATAAGTATGCTGATTTAGTTATTGCTTTGACATGATTACTGAAACTAAGGTCTGACTCTAGAGACACACCCAGATTCCTGACTTGATGTTTAGTTGTTTGACCCCTAGACTGAAGGAATGCGTTCACCTTGAGAACTTCATCTTTGTTTCCAAACGCAATGACTTCAGTTTTGTCTTTGTTTAACTGAAGAAAGTTTTGGCACATCCAGTTGTTTACTTCATCAATGCATTGGAACAGAGAGTTAATGGGGCTGTAATCGTTAGACGATAGGGATAAGTAGAGCTGTGTATCGTCTGCATAGCTGTGGTAAGCGATTTGGTTCTTTCTCATTATTTGGCTCATTGGGAGCATGTACAGGTTGAATAGGAGTGGCGCAAGAATTGAGCCTTGAGGGACTCCGCATGTCATGGATGTCCACTCAGACTTATGATCTCCAATACTCACATAATAACCTCTCCCTACCAAGTATGACCTGAACCATTTTAGGACTATGCCAGAAAGCCCGAACCAGTTTTCCAGCCTGTCAAGAAGTATGTTGTGATCGACAGTGTCAAATGCAGCACTGAGGTCGAGTAGTACCAGCACTGATAATTTGCTTGTATCAGTACTTAAGCGAATATCGTTTATTATCTTTATCAGCCCTGTCTCTGTGCTGTGATGCGGTTGGAAACCTGTTACGTGTGGGTTTTGTTGTGTCTTGTATATCACGTGATTCCTTGTTTGTCATGTGACCCTGCCATGTGTCTTGTCTTTTGTTGTTGTTGCTCAATGTCCACAGGTGTTCCTCGTCCATGTTTATTAGTCTCCCCAGGTGTTTCTTATTAACCACGCCCCCTTGTTATCTTGTTTAGCTTGTTTGTTTGTGTATTTAAACCCCTGTGTTTCAGTTGTTGGCTGTCGGTTGTTGTTTAATGTTACTTCTGTCCTGTTCTGAGTTTACCCTGGATTACCTGTTTGTTGGATTATTAAAGTGCTTGCATTTGGATTCACTCTCTGCTTCATTCCTGCCTACATCGTAACAGAACAACCGACCACAAATGAATCCAGCAGCACGGATCTCGCCTGATCTTCCCAGCATGAGCCGGGAGTTTGCTGGAAAGACCGCGGCTTTAGCCCTGAAGAGCCCTGATTTGTTCCAGTTCACCTGGGGGTTTGCCTCACTTGCTGCCTCCTGCTCCCTAGAGGATGAGGCGATAAAATTATGATACCGGCTGGGGGCTAAGGAGGTCAACCCGAGGGAACTCCCCGATCTCTCCGGTCTGGGCTGGAGAGAGGCGCTCTCCAGATGTCTGGAGAGCTTCATCCCGTGTCACACCAGGCCTTCGCCGCTGGTCCATGTTCCGGTGGTCCCGAGTCCGGTGGTATGGAGACGGAGGAGGAGGAGGAGAAGAATGGCCTCCTCAACGACGAGTCCGGTGGCTCCTAAGCCAGAGACCGTCCAGCCAGAGAGCGTCCAGCCAGAGAGCGTCCAGCCAGAGAGCGTCCAGCCAGAGACCGTCCAGCCAGAGACCGTCCAGCCAGAGACCGTCCAGCCAGAGCTTCACGTCAGCCACGTCCAGCCAGAGCTTCACGTCAGCCACGTCCAGCCAGAGCTTCACGTCAGCCACGTCCAGCCAGAGCTTCACGTCAGCCACGTCCAGCCAGAGCTTCACGTCAGCCGCGTCCAGCCAGAGCTTCACGTCAGCCGCGTCCAGCCAGAGCTTCACGTCAGCCGCGTCCAGCCAGAGCTTCACGTCAGCCACGTCCAGCCAGAGCTTCACGTCAGCCACGTCCAGCCAGAGCTTCAAGTCAGCCACGTCCAGCCAGAGCTTCACGTCAGCCACGTCCAGCCAGAGCTTCATGTCAGTCACGTCCAGCCAGAGCCAGTCTTCGAGCAAGAGCCAGAGCTTCACATCAGCCACGTCCAGCCAGAGCTTCACGTCAGCCACGTCCAGCCAGAGCCAGTCTTCGAGCAAGAGCCAGAGCTTCACGTCAGCCACGTCCAGCCAGAGCCAGTCTTCGAGCAAGAGCCAGAGCTTCACGTCAGCCACGTCCAGCCAGAGCCAGTCTTCGAGCAAGAGCCAGAGCTTCACGTCAGCAACGTCCAGCCAGAGCCAGTCTTCGAGCAAGAGCCAGAGCTTCACGTCAGCCACGTCCAGCCAGAGCCAGTCTTCGAGCAAGAGCCAGAGCTTCACGTCAGCCACGTCCAGCCAGAGCCAGTCTTCGAGCAAGAGCCAGAGCTTCACGTCAGCCACGTCCAGCCAGAGCCAGTCTTCGAGCAAGAGCCAGAGCTTCACGTCAGCCACGTCCAGCCAGAGCCAGTCTTCGAGCAAGAGCCAGAGCTTCACGTCAGCCACGTCCAGCCAGAGCCAGTCTTCGAGCAAGAGCCAGAGCTTCACGTCAGCCACGTCCAGCCAGAGCCAGTCTTCGAGCAAGAGCCAGAGCTTTACGTCAGCCACGTCCAGCCAGAGCCAGTCTTCGAGCAAGAGCCAGAGCTTCACGTCAGCCACGTCCAGCCAGAGCCAGTCTTCGAGCAAGAGCCAGAGCTTCACGTCAGCAACGTCCAGCCAGAGCCAGTCTTCGAGCAAGAGCCAGAGCTTCACGTCAGCCACGTCCAGCCAGAGCCAGTCTTCGAGCAAGAGCCAGAGCTTCACGTCAGCCACGTCCAGCCAGAGCCAGTCTTCGAGCAAGAGCCAGAGCTTCACGTCAGCCACGTCCAGCCAGAGCCAGTCTTCGAGCAAGAGCCAGAGCTTCACGTCAGCCACGTCCAGCCAGAGCCAGTCTTCGAGCAAGAGCCAGAGCCAGTCTTCGAGCAAGAGCCAGAGCTTCACGTCAGCCACGTCCAGCCAGAGCCAGTCTTCGAGCAAGAGCCAGAGCTTTACGTCAGCCACGTCCAGCCAGAGCCAGTCTTTGAGGAAGAGCCAGAGCTTCACGTCAGCCACGTCCAGCCAGAGCCAGTCTTCGAGCAAGAGCCAGAGCTTCACGTCAGCCACGTCCAGCCAGAGCCAGTCTTCGAGCAAGAGCCAGAGCTTCCTTCGCCACTGGTCCCGTCCAGCCCAGAGTTTCCTTCGCCGCTGGTCCCGTCCAGCCCAGAGTTTCCATCCCCACTGGTCCTGCCCAGCACAAAGCCCTCTTCCCTGCTGATCATGCTCAGCCCAGAGCCCGTTGATCCAGCGCCAGAGCCTGCTGAACCAGAGACTGTCCACGTCACTTCTGCCGATTCAGAGACTGTTCACGTCACTTCCTCAGAGCCAGTGTGCGTGATGTCTGTTCCCGAGCCAGTGTGTGTGATGTCTGTTCCCGAGCCAGTGTGTGTGTTGTCTGTTCCCGAGCCAGTGTGTGTGATGTCTGTTCCCGAGCCAGTGTGTGTAATGTCTGTTCCCGAGCCAGTGAGTGTGTTGTCTGTTCCCGAGCCAGTGAGTGTGTTGTATGTTCCCGAGCCAGTGAGTGTGTTGTATGTTCCCGAGCCGGTGTCTGCTGTTCCCGAAGGGTCTTCACCACCCTGGCCGCCCGAGCCGCCCGAAGGGTCTTCACCGCCCTGGCCGTCCGAAGGGTCTTCTCCGCCCTGGCCGCCCGAGGGGTCGTCTCCGCCCTGGCCGCCCGAGGGGTCGTCTCCACCGCCCTGGCCGCCCGAGGGGTCGTCTCCGCCCTGGCCGCCCGAGGGGTCGTCTCCGCCCTGGCCGCCCGAGGGGTCGTCTCCGCCCTGGCCGCCCGAGGGGTCGTCTCCGCCCTGGCCGCCCGAGGGGTCGTCTCCGCCCTGGCCGCCCGAGGGGTCGTCACCGCCCTGGCCGTCCGAAGGGTCTTCACCGCCCTGGCCGCCCGATGAACTGTCGTCTACTTCGCCCTGGCCGCCCGATGGGTCGTCTGCTTCGCCCTGGCCGCCCGATGGGTCGTCTGCTTCGCCCTGGCCGCCCGATGGGTCGTCTGCTTCGCCCTGGCCGCCCGAGGGGTCGTCTTCGCCCTGGCCATCTGAAGGGTCGCTTCCGCCCAGGCCGCCTGAAGGGTTGTCTCTGCCGGGTCCCCTGCACGAACCTGGCCCTCCGTCCCTCCCCCAAGACCGCCTCCACTTCACCACCCTCCTGAACTTTAGTGTTTTTGTTTCAAGGGGCGTCGGGAGCCGCCCATGGGGGGGGGCTATGTTACGTGTGGGTTTTGTTGTGTCTTGTATATCACGTGATTCCTTGTTTGTCATGTGACCCTGCCATGTGTCTTGTCTTTTATTGTTGTTGCTCAGTGTCCACAGGTGTTCCTCGTCCATGTTTATTAGTCTCCCCAGGTGTTTCTTATTAACCACGCCCCCTTGTTATCTTGTTTAGCTTGTTTGTTTGTGTATTTAAACCCCTGTGTTTCAGTTGTTGGCTGTCGGTTGTTGTTTAATGTTACTTCTGTCCTGTTTTGAGTTTACCCTGGATTACCTGTTTGTTGGATTATTAAAGTGCTTGCATTTGGATTCACTCTCTGCTTCATTCCTGCCTACATCGTAACAAAACCAGATTGAAAATTGTCAAAGTGTCCATTTGAGCTTAAGGATTTGTTCAGCTGTTTGAAGACAACTTTTTCAATGATCTTGCCAATTAAAGGAAGATTTGAGATCGGTCTATAGTTGTTTAATATTCCCCCTTAGATTCTTTTGACTCTTCTGATCCTCATTCATTATGAGAAATATCAATTACGTCTGTTGTCATGCTTGTTTGTTTATTTCCGTACGGCATGAAGCGTTATTTAACGTTTGACGTCACTTCATGGTGACAGATAGTCTTTTTCTCATAGAGAGAGATGATTGTTTGTTGTTTAATTTTTTTTTTTTTTTTAGGAAAGGGAAGGATGTTTTGTGTACTTGAGTGTTTTATTTTCTCTGACCTTGGCTTGAAGATTGCTGTTTTTGGTTGTTCAATATAGCCTATGCTGTTTTATTTTATTCCACCATTGGGTCTCTGGTATAAAGCAAACAAAAATGTATTGAGTGTGCTTTCTTTTTGCTTATTAATTTATTGTATTTATTCATTTAAGGGATTTATTATAAATTCTGAAGCACTTAATTATGTTACGGAAAGTAACTCAGTGTTTATATTATCAGGAGAGTGAATGAAGACAGTTTAGTTTAATTTGTTATCTTGCTTTTGCGTGTGGATTTTTGTATTATTGTTTTGTTTTTAGTTTTTTTTAAATGTTGGTATGGTTGAGTGTGTGTGTATATGGTGTTGGCTCTCATGTTCACCTTTTCTTAACTTTCACGATTTTTACTTCACAAGGTTAGTTAGCTTTATTTTCATTGATTACAAATATATATTCTATGGGTAAAGGTCTCCATGCTATCCATCTTAACATCCGTAGTTTACTCCCTAAAATTGATCAGCTTAGAGCTTGGCTATCCTATAATAATCTGAACATAATTACTTTGTCTGAAACATGGCTTACTAATAGTACTACTGATGCTACTATTCACCTTGAAAATTATGTAATGTATAGGGCTGACAGAGGTTCCAGGGTAGGTGGAGTCGTTACTTATATTTCATCTAATCTGAGTTCACAGCTAATCACTCTTGAGGTGAAACCTGAGTTTTTCGAAGGTATCTTTGTTAAGTTAACTCTTCATGCAAATAAACATTTGATAATAGGCAATATTTATCGACCACCTACAGCTCCTAAATTAGAGTCTGTTAAGAACATGTTAGCTACGGTATCATTATTGGGAGACTCTAGAGAAATTATTCTGCTGGGGGATTTTAATTTTAATTCGAATGATTCTTCTACATTCAAAGAACGTAATATTGTTAATGGTGCTAATTTGACTCAAATCATCACTGAGCCCACTAGAAACTGCTCTAACTCTAAATCTCTCATTGACTGGATTCTTGTTTCTCATCCAAACAGAATAATGACTTCTGGAGTTTTCTCTGACTGCTTTAGCGATCATTCCATTATTCATTGTAACTGTAAAATAGCAACTCCTCATCTTCCTCCTAAATATATCAAGGTACGGGAAACTAAATTATTTAATAATAATCTATTTGTTAACGACCTTCGTAGGATAAATTGGGATAGGTTCTACTTAATTCCTGATGTTGAAGCTGCACAGGATTTTTTTTATACTGAAGTTGGGCTAGTTATTGATAGACATGCTCCATGGAAATCCATTAAGGTTAAAGGCCATCATCTGCCTTGGGTTAACGGTGATCTTATTAATCTTTTTAAAAAGAGCGATAGGGCCTGGGTTAAACATAAACATACACAACTGCCTGAAGACTGGGAGAATTATAAACGATTACGAAATTTATGCACAACTCAAACAAGAAACGCTAAAGCCTATTGTAACGATGTTTGGTTCAGTATCGTGGGGATGGAAGAAGACAAGGTCGGTGTGACTGGGTCTGGTACACTTTATTTAGAAAAGTAAACAAACAGCAAGAGAAAGTTGCGCGGCAGCGCCTTCACCATAGGTAAACTATAGCACTCAGAAAAGGAAATAGTCCATAAGAAATGCTTTTCGCTCAGTCCGTTTGTGCACCAGATCCCAGTCCTTCTCTCTCTCTCAGCTCTCGCACCCGACTGGCTTTTATCTGGTCTCCCCACGCCAATCACTGTAATCAGAAACAGGTGTTCGTCATTTTGCACTTGACCCACTTACTTACCGCTCGGCTCCGCCCCCGCTCTCCTGCTGCAGACCTCGCTGAACCACGTCCCCACTACATACCACCACCGCCCGACTCAGGCCGGGGAGCCATCCGGACTGCAGCCTCCCCCCCCCCCCCCCTCCTCCTGGAAAGGAAGTCGGCCACAGCCATCTGTACACCCGGCCTGTGGACCACCTGGAATTTAAAAGGTTGTAACGCTAGATACCAACGGGTGATCCGCGCGTTGGTATCCTTCATGCGGTGGAGCCATTGCAGGGGAGCATGGTCCAAACAGAGGGTGAACTCCCGTCCCAAGAGATAATAACGGAGGGTGAGAACGGCCCACCTGATGGCTAGGCATGCGGTGGAGCCATTGCAGGGGAGCATGGTCCGAACAGAGGGTGAACTCCCGTCCCAAGAGATAATAACGGAGGGTGAGAACGGCCCACCTGATGGCTAGGCATTACTTTTCAATGGTGCTGTACTTAGTCTGCCTTTTCGATAGCTTTCGACTAATGTACAGCACCGGCTGGCTCTCCACCCTCCATCTCCTGGGACATGACTGCGCCCAACCCCCTGTCCGACACGTCAGTCTGCAGAATAAAAGGGAGAGAAAAGTTAGGAGCCTGTAAGAGCGGTCCGCCACATAGAGCAGCCTTTATCTGGGTAAAGGCCTGCTGACACTGCTCCGTCCACTGGACGGTATCTGGTGCCTCCTTTTTAGTTAGATCAGTCAGCGGGCTAGTGAGGTCCGAATAATTAGGCACAAACCTTCTATAATATCCCGCCAGCCCCAAGAACTGTCTAACCTCCTTTTTGGTCTTAGGTCTTGGACAGGTCGCAACTGCTGCCGTCTTATCAATTTGGGGACGCACCTGTCCATGACCCAAGTGGAAACCCAGATACCTGACTTCCACACGCCCAATTGCACACATCTTTGGGTTGGCCGTGAGCCCAGCCCCTCGCAGCGCTCCGAGGACAGCCTGCAAATGCTGCATATGGCGCTGCCAATCGTTACTATAGATGATGATATCATCCAAGTAGGCAGCGGCATATGCAGCATGCGGCCAGAGAATTCTGTCCATCAGGCGCTGAAAGGTTGCCGGAGCACCCGAACAAGCCGAAAGGAAGGGTGACAAATTGGTGTAATCCAAACGGCTTGGTGAAAGCTGTTTTCTTTAGACATTGGAGTTAAGGGGATCTGCCAATATCCTTTCGTTAAATCCAGTGTCAATAAAAACGAGCAGTACCCAGCCGATCAAGTAGCTCATCAACCCAAGGCATTGGATACGCGTCGAATTTCGACACGGCATTCACCTTGCGATAATCCACACAGAACCGAATCGAGCCGTCCGTTTTAGGTACTAAAACTATCGGGCTAGCCCAGTCACTGTTGGATTCCTCTATTACCCCCATGTCCAGCATCGCCTCTAATTCCTCCTGAACCACTTTCTTTTTATGTTCAGGCAAACGATATGGCAGGCTGCGCACTACCACGCCCGGATCCGTCTCAGTGTGGTGCTGAATGAGATTCGTTCGGCCAGGTAGGGGCGAAAACACGTCAGCAAACTCGGCTTGTAAACTATGTATATCAGTGATCTGGATCGGCGAGAGGTGGTCTCCTCCAAGTGCCAGAGCGAGAGATTGTGATTTTGAGCTTGTCTCTGGACCGAGATCCTCCTCCCCACTCACCACCGATGCCAACATCACTGATTCCACCTCATTCCACTTTTTTAACAGATTAAGGTGATAAATTTGACGTGATCCACCCCTATCTGTACGAATAACCTCCTAATTGAGATCTCCAACTCGCCGTGTAACCTCAAATGGTCCTTGCCACTTTGCGAGTAATTTAGAACTGGACGTGGGAAGTAATACAAGTACCTTATCTCCCTGTGCAAATTCTCGCAGCCTATTCCCCCTGTTGTACAGCCGACTTTGCTTGTTCTGGGCCTGTAACAAATTTTCCATAGAGAGCCGCCCCAACGTGTGGAGTTTTGTTCTCAGGTCCATGACATACTGAATTTCGTTTCTGCTATTCGAAGGTCCGTCCTCCCAAGTTTCTCTAAAGACGTCCAGCACACCATGGGGCTGACGCCCATAGAGAAGCTCGAAGGGGGAAAACCCCGTGGAGGCTTGGGGGACCTCGCGTACAACAAACAAGAGGGGTTCTAGCCATTTATCCCAATGTCTGGCGTCTTCCTGAACGAACTTCCGAATCATGGATTTCAACGTGCGATTAAATCGTTCCACCAGTCCGTCTGTTTGTGGGTGATAGACGCTGGTGCGAATCGATTTAATGCCCAGTAATTCGTAAAGCTCGTGAATTGTACGTGACATAAACGCCGTGCCTTGATCGGTGAGAATCTCTTTTGGGATTCCCACCCGGGAGATTAACTGAAACAGTGCACTCGCCACACTCTTCGCGGAAATAGTACGAAGTGGCACTGCTTCTGGGTATCACGTTGCATAATCCACTAGGACTAAAGCAAAGCGATGCCCTCGTGCAGATCGCTCTAATGGCCCGATGAGGTCCATACCAATTCTTTTGAAGGGGACCCTATTAAAGGAAGAGGGCACAAAGGTGCTTTTGGGTTGGCCGGCGGATTCACCAGCTGACATTCACGACAAGAGGCGCACCACTTGCGCACGTTCTCGTGGATGCCCGGCCATAAAAAACGGGTCATTAGACGATCAAGTGTAGCTGCCTGCCCTAAATGCCCAGCCATTGGATTACAATGAGCTGCCTGGAAAAGCATTTCCCGGCGGCTTTTTGGAACGAATAACTGTGTTGCATCTTGCTTTGACTGGGTGTCTTGGGTCACCCGATACAACTTATCTTTTATGATCGCAAAATAAGGATAAGAAAGGGGTGGGTCCGGGTGAAGTGGCTGTCCGTCGATTGTGCGGACCTGATCAAATGCATTTTTCAGCGTTTCATCTCGGGACTGTCAGAGGAAAATCATCGCACTCTGAAAGATCTGTCCTTTCAATCGTGCTCCGTTCCTCCGATACAGGCTCCGATGGTCCCGGAACAGCCTCTCCCACCTGAGCAACCGCCTTCCTCCCTCGCCTCTTTTTTATCTCAGAAGCACCCGCACATAAATGTCCCAATAAAGTTTTAAACCCTGGCCAATTGGTCCCCAAAATCAGCGGATGCCGGAGATGCTGACTAACCGCCACCTCCACACTATGCTTTTGTCCCCTGAATTGGATAATGACTGGTATTAACGGGTATTACATCACCTCCCCGTGCACACACCTCATCTTAACCGCGCGGCTCTTATCCAATGCCTCGGACTGCATCAGGCTTTGATGAATCGAGGTTTGGTTACAACCTGAATCCACCAAAGCCTGATAGGTACCTCCCTTTATACTTACAGGTATTTGGTACAATCCGCTATGACCGGGGGCAGCCTGTGGTGTGTCGGGGACCCTGACCAGTGTCCCCACCTCCATCACCGGACACTGGTTGATGAAATGCCCAGGGTCCCCGCAACGCCAACAGGCCGGCCCAGACCGTCCCGCCGCTCCAGCGGTCAAGCGGTTGGCGTGGGGATAGCGAAAATGCCGCTGCGGGAACGCACGGGGAAATGACCCTCCGAGGGGGCGCCCTGGGACCCGTACTGGACTCCGTTGTGTTCCCAGACCTCCATCTCGGCGCTGGTCGGGGCGGAGCCGTTCCTCGGTACCTGGGTGCAGGGACAGGAGGAGAGGAAGAGGAAGAAAAAGAAGAAGAGAGAGAGGATGATGGCAGGCTTTCACCGACCCCTGGACACGCCACCAGCTGGTCCTCCGCCAATTGGATGGCCTGATTCAGCGACGTCGGGCGGTGGCACTGGACCCACTGCGCAGTCTTTTTGGGCAGCCTTGCCACGAACTGCTCCAGTACCACCTGTTCGATCACTCCCTCGACGTCACGTCCTCCGGCCATCAGCCACTTGCGGCACGCGTCCCGGAGCTGTTGCGCGAAGACGAAGGGTCAGCCAGACTCCCCGAGTTCCAACGACCGGAACCGCTGTCTGCTTTCCTCAGGGGTCCGACCGACCCGCTGGAGAATGGCGCGCCTTAGGTCCTGATAGACCAGTAGGTTCTGGACTGGCAGTTGTTGTACGGCGATCTGCGCTTCCCCGGACAGCAGAGGAATCAGCCGCACTGGCCAGTCCGTTAGGGGCCAGCCCCCAGCCTCGGCTGTCTTCTCGAACAAGTCGAGGAATGCCTCCGGATCGTCGTGAGGTCCCATCTTTTGTAACGGTATAGATACGGCCGAGGCCGAAGCTGGTGTTGATGGGGCGGCCCGACCCTCCCGGTCCATCCAGCTCCGGAACAGCTCGCGGTCCTCTTGTTGGGCCCTGAGGAGCATCTCGAACCGTCGTTCCTGCTCCTCTTTGACATCCAACAGGGCCCGGTGTTGTTCCTGATGGAGTCCCGCGAGCGCGTGGATGATGTCCTCAAGTGGCGACGGAGTAGATCTGCCGGTGGCTCCTTCTTCCATCCCGGGTTTCGGCACCAGTCTAACGATGTTCAGTTCAGTATCGTGGGGATGGAAGAAGACAGAGGTCGGTGTGACTGGGTCTGGTACACTTTATTTAGAAAAGTAAACAAACAGCAAGAGAAAGTTTGCGCGGCAGCGACTTCACCATAGGTAAACTATAGCACTCAGAAAAGGAAATAGTCCATAAGAAATGCTTTTCGCTGAGTCCGTTTGTGCACCAGATCCCAGTCCTTCTCTCTCTCTCAGCTCTCGCACCCGACTGGCTTTTATCTGGTCTCCCCACGCCAATCACTGTAGTCATAAACAGGTGTTCGTCATTTTGCACTTGACCCACTTACTTACCACTCGGCTCCGCCCCCGCTCTCCTGCTGCAGACCTCGCTGAACCACGCCCCCACTACACCTATTATTATCGAGATAGCCTGTCAAATGAACTAAGTAACCAAAGCAATTCTGGATGCGAGTTAACACTCTAGTTGGTAAGTCTAATAATACTTCAAATAATATGATAATTAATAATGGAATAACTAATGATCCAGTCGTGATTTCTAATGCCTTTAGTTTGCTTTTTTCTCAAATCACTAAAGTTATTCCTTTGCATAAAGGTGGAGATTCACAAATTCTGAACAATTATAGGCCAATATCAATAATTAATAGTGTGGTTAAAGTTTTTGAGAAAATAATTTTTAATCAATTATATGGTTATTTATCTGATAATAATTTACTTACTCAATGCCAATCAGGTTTTAGAAAACACTTCTCCACTGCCACTGCTCTCTTAAAACTCTCTAATGATATATTTTCTAGTTTTGATGACAATCTGTGTACCGGTGCCATTTTCTTAGATCTCTCTAAAGCCTTTGATTTAGTTGATCACTATATTCTATTGGATAAATTGCATGCTATTGGTATTTCGAGATCATCTTTACTCTGGTTTAATTGCTATTTTCATCATTGTCGTCAGGGTGTGTCCTACAGGGGTTGTCAATCAGATTATACAGGCATAGTAAAAGGCATTCCCCAAGGTTCTTCTTTGGGACCATTATTATTTTCTATTTTTGTTAATGACATGCCCTTATGCTGTACAGACTGTAATATTCATCTTTATGCCGATGATACAGTCATTTACTGTAGTAAACCCACGATCTCCGGGATAAATCTCGCTTTACAGCAGGACTTAAATTCTATACAGCAGTGGCTATTGGCGAAATAAACTTCTCCTTAATAAATCAAAGTCCTCTTTATTGTTCCATAGAAAAGCCTTGGATACAGGTGAAAATAACCTTAATCTTTTTTTTCTTGATTCCTCTTCTTTAGAGTCAACTCTGACTTTTAAATATCTTGGTGTTTGGTTGGAAACTGATTTATCTTTCAAAACTCATGTACAAGCATTGATAAACAAACTTTACTCTCGTCTTAAAATACTTTATCAATCTGTTAAATGTTTTAATGGTAACGTTAAATGTTTCTCGGTCAGGAAAAGGATTGTTTTACAGCTGCTTCTGCCTATTTTGGAATATGCCGACATTATTTATCAGAATACTACTGCTTCTTGTTTGCATTCCATTGATGTGGTCTACAACAGTCTTTGCCGTTTTGTTCTCCGTTGTCCCTTCAGGACACACCGCTGTGTGTTGTACAGACAGTTGTTCTTGCTGGCCCCTTCTGCCAGGAGACAGTCTCACTGGTTACAGTTTATCTTTAAAAGCTTTTACTTGGATTATCCAGTTTATCTCAAGCAACACTTGGTGCTTTATAATTCGCTATACAGCCTGCGATACAATGATCAGATCTTTTTTGTTGTTCCTAGAGTTAAAAGACAAGTAGGGAAATACGCATTTTGTTTGAAGGCTCCATATGATTGGAACAATCTTCCTCTTTTAATCCGTTCTTTAACTTCATTTATTACACTGAAATTATTATTACAGAATTATTATGTAAGAATTATTACATTGAAAAAGAAAAAAAAGCAAGATGGCCGCCTGAGTGCAGCCACATGGTTTGGCAGGTCCTGTTTGTTTGCCACAAAAGTACATCAAAAACCCTTGGATTTTGCTATGTTTGTCTAGTCTTCTCCTGTCCTTTTACCTCCTCTTGAGTTCAACATGTCCAAGGAAAATGGATAACTTAACTCTCTATCCAGCAAAGAGGAGTCAACATCTTTTGTATGCAAGAATCCTGGATTGTGGGCATGCTAGACCCCCAGGTAAACTTGATAAAACAGCATCTAGAACATTCCCTGGGGTTGTGAATCTTTTGCTGATACTACTTCTGGCTGGTGATGTTGAGCAAAATCCTGGTCCTGTTTTAAGTCCCGTGACACAGCTACAGCTGTTTTCTTGGCTAACACCACCTCTGCTACCTGAGCTACAGCAGCTCTTTGTGCTAACACCACCACAGCTACCTGGATTAAAGCTGTTACCTGGGTTAATACCACCTCTGCTACCTAGGTTACAGCAGATACCTGGGCTAATACCTTCTCTTCTACTTGGGTTGCAGCTGCTACCTGGGCTAATACCACCATTGCTACCTGGGTTACAGCAGTTCCCTGGGCAATTTCAACCTCTGATACCTGGGTTACAGCAGCTACCTGGGCAAATACCATCACTGCTACCTGGACTACAGCAGTTCTCCCGGCTAATACAACCTCTGCTACCTGGGTTACAGCAGTTCCCTGGGCAATTTCAACCTCTGATACCTGGGTTACAGCGGCCACCTGGGCTAATATCATCACTGCTACCTGGACTACAGCAGTTCTCCGGGCTAATACAACCTCCGCTACCTGGGTTACAGCCGCCACCTGGGCTAATACCATCACTGCTACCTGGTTTTCAGCAGCTACCTGGGCTAATACCACCACTACAGGATTCTGTTACAACTAAGTCCAGTATGTCTCCAAAACGCATCATATCTATGTGCACACAAAGGAACCCGGTATTTAAAAAACATCGATCATGTAAGTTATTTCAGACTCTTAATCAAGCCAGGACTATATGGGATCCACAGTTTAAAAATAAAGGGCTCTTAGGTGGCCATCTGAATATGGCCACCTAAGAGGGAACAATTAGAGCATCTTCTCATTAACTCAAATGTGGATTTCTTAGGACTTTCAAAAACTTGGCTTAAACCCTCTTCCCCACAAGCAGTGGTTTCATTACAGGGCTACAATGTCTTTAGAAAGGATAGGCATCAAGAGAAGGGAGGAGGGGTGTTAATGTATATGAAGGACTCTTTGAAATGTACACAAATAATTTGGCCTGATGAAATATCAATTGAATGTGTTGGAGTTAAAGTGTCACTTGCAACAGAAATGTCATTTACTATTCTATGTCTTTATCGTCCGCTGTCAGCAAAAGTAGATTTTTGTGATCAATTTAAAGCACTTCTGAGTTGTTGTGACTTTAATAATGAGGTTATTCTAATGGGAGACTTAAATGTAAATTGGGACAACAAAAGTGACAGAAAGAAACTGAAAGAAATTACAGATAATTCTGGATTAACACAAATGATCAGTGATCCCACTAGAATAACAAATCGTTCTAAAACTTTGATAGACCTGGTGTTCTCTAACAAACCAGATAGAATAATAAAAACGTACAATTTCTTGACTGGCTTGTCTGACCACAATGCCATAAGCTGTCTGTCTTGTCTGACCATATGCCATATTCTTTTCTAGAAAGCCTACTAAAAAACGATTGAGAAGTGTCAGTAAAAACATTAATGTAAAACAAGAGTTTATTCCAAAGAGCCAAGAACAATGTTTAATTGCAGCTCTAAATACTCTTGATTGGTCTAGTATGGTATTATGTGATGACACTAATCAATGTTGTGATTTAATATACTGTTCTATTAAAAGGGTTCTGTCTCAGTTTCAGAAAGTGGGTCATTTAAAGAAACGAGTTTTATTCCTTGCCTTGGATCAATAGTGAATGTAAACAGCTTATGACACTCAGAGATAAATTACTAAAAAAATCATTACAATCTGGATTAACTACTGATCGATTTCATTTTGTATCCGCAAGAAATAAAGTCACACAAACTTTGAGAATGGCAAAAGCAAATTTCTTCATGTCTGTAATTAATGGTGCCAGGAAATTGTAAATTGATTTGGGAAAATATTAACAAACTCCTTGGTAAAAGTAATCATATTGCTGATAAAGACTTTGAACTCAAATTTGCTAATGAATTGGTATCAGACCCTCTCAGCCTAGCAACTAAATTAAATGATTATTTTCAAAATACCATTGATGAGATCGCTCAATTGTTTTCTAGCTCTTGTGACTCTCAACAAAATATTGTCCACACTGACCATTTATATGGATGCCGTAACTCTAAATTCTAAGTTTAATATTCAAATAATTACAGAAAATGAAGTAGATAACATAATCTCTAAATTGAAAAATTCAAAAGCAAGGGATGTGTTTGGATTTGATACCAATCTTTTGAAACTGGCTCTAAAAGCAGCCAGGGCTGAGCATCTCCGCAAACTAATAGAAAATAACCAAAATAATCCAAGGTTTTTATTCAACACCGTGGCTAGACTAACAAATAAACAAACATCACCAGAGCAAAATATTCCGTTACAATATACGTAGTAGTAATGATTTTATGAATTACTTCAATGAGAAAATAGAAAGCATCCGACACACAATTGTAAATATACAATCCTCTATGATGTCTTATGATTCGGCCTCAATTATGGCCCCTCTAGAACAACTACACCGCTTTACAACTATAGGACAGGAAGAGCTAAATAAACTTATCATTGCATCTAAACCAACAACATGTTTATTAGATCCAATACCCACTAAACTACTGAAAGAAGTGTTACCTGTAGTGGAAGAGCCTCTTCTTAATATTATTAACTCATCTTTATTTTTAAGTCATGTTCCAAAAATATTCAAGCTGGCAGTAATAAAACCTCTCATTAAGAAACCGCAATTAGATCCAAATAACTTAGCAAATTACAGACCCATCTCAAATCTTCCATTTATGTCTAAAATACTAGAAAAAGTTGTGTCCGCTCAATTGTGCTCTTTCTTGCAAGAAAATGATATCTATGAAAAATTCCAGTTGGGATTCAGACCGCATCATAGCACAGAAACTGCGCTAGTTAAAATTACAAATGATTTACTTTTAGCTTCTTACCAAGGCTGTATCTCAATACTAGTTCTACTCGATCTTAGCGCTGCGTTCGACACTATAGATCATAAAATACTCTTGGATCGACTACAAAACTACACTGGTGTTCAGGGACAGGCATTAAGCTGGTTTAGATCGTACTTATCAGACCCTTACCATTTTGTCTGTTTAAATGGGGAAAAATCAAAGATAACGTCAGTAGACTATGGAGTGCCGCAAGGATCGGTGTTAGGCCCTCTGCTATTCTCAATATACATGCTGCCACTTGGTAATATTATAAGAAAACATGGAATTAATTTGCACTCTTATGCTGATGACACTCAATTATATATCTCATCACGACCAGATGAAAACACTAACTCATCTAAATTGACAGAGTGTCTAAATGATATAAAATGCTGGATGACATGTAATTTCCTGCTATTAAATTCAGATAAAACGGAGGTACTACTTATTGGTCCAAAAAACTACCCACAAAATCCCTTACAATACAACTTTAATTTAGAAGGATGTCCTGTTACTTTATCCACTACAGTAAAAGACCTGGGTGTTATACTAGACCGCAACTTGACTTTCGAAAATCATATTTCATATATTACAAGAACAGCCTTTTTCCACCTTAGAAACATTGCTAAGCTACGCAACATGCTATCTGTTTATGATGCAGAAAAGTTAGTTCATGCATTCATGACCTCGAGACTAGATTACTGTAATGCTTTATTAGCTGGTTGTCCTGCATCCTCAATAAACAAGCTACAGTTAGTGCAAAATGCAGCTGCTAGAGTTCTTACTAGATCAAGAAAATATGATCATATAACACCTATTTTATCATCTCTACACTGGTTACCTATTAAGTTACGTATCATTTACAAAGTATTCCTACTGACCTATAAAGCCCTAAATGGTTTAGCTCCTGTGTATTTAACAGACCTTGTATCGCCATAAAATCCATCGCGCTCTTTAAGATCACTAAATTCGAGGCTTCTGCTCATTCCTAGGATATCTAAGTCCACTAAAGGAGGGAGGGCGTTCTCGCATTTAGCTCCTAAACTCTGGAATAGCCTTCCTGATATTGTTCGAGACTCAGACTCGCTGTCCCAGTTTAAAACTAGATTAAAGACGCATCTCTTTAACCAAGCATTCACTTAATGCTTAACCTTTAATACTACTGCTGAATCAGTTCGAATGCATTAACATTATGAACATCAGCTATGCTAATTATTTCCCATCTGCCTTTCTGCTGTTATCTCGGGACGCTAGTCCCGGGGTAAATAGCGTTCGTCAGCTCCAGTTTGTATCCAGCCTCTCACGGAGACTTCAGATGCCCCAACGCCTGTGAAGAGACGACTCGACGCCTGTGAAGAGACGACTCAAAGCTGGCGATATGTTGTGCCATAAAATTAATACATGATTAACTAACTGTATTTTTCTATGTACATTTCCGAAATGCACTTTCTGTAAAGCTGCTTTGAGACAATGTGTATTGTGAAAAGCGCTATACAAATAAATTTGAATTGAATTGAATTGAAACTTTTAAAATCTTGTATTTTGGTGCCTGTGACCCATCTTATTAATTTGTCAATCACGCAGGCAGTCGTCCCCTTGAGTTGGAAGGTTGCAAATGTCATACCAATATATAAATCAGGTGATAAATTAGACCCTGCTAATTATCGACCTATTAGCATACTTCCTATCTTTTCTAAGATAGTAGAGAAATGGGTCGCCAACTCTATTGTCACCGGGTCGGGGGAGGAGTGGACGCCAGATGACCGGCCGTCCCAGCCCCCGACTCACGTACCACCGCGAGGAGCCAACACCACAGAGGACACAGAGGCAAAGTAATGTAGAAAAACACAGAATCTTTATTGAATAAATTAAGTAAAAACAACCTCAAGCCAACTGGAGGAAGGTGAGGTTTCAGCCGTATAACTGGTCCTTCTCAGGACTCTGGCAGGCAAGGAACAGGTAAGAATTATCAGCGGAACTGCTTCTCTCGGATTCACAGCAGAACTGTCTCTCTTCACAGGATTCGGGTGGACGGAGAGGAGTACGGAATCAGCACAGAGTTGGCTCTTTTCTCGGGGCACAGGCAGGCAGAGAACCGGTAAGAGTTATCAGCGAAACTGTTCCTCTCGGATTCACAGCAGAACTGTCTCTCTCTTCCCAGGATTCGGCTAGACGGAGAGTACGGAATCAGCCACAAGACTGGCTTGCTTCTCGGGGCTCAGACAGGTAGAGGACAGGTAAGAATTATCAGCAGAACTGTTTCTCTCAGATTCACAGCAGAACTGTCTCTCTTCACAGGATTCGGGTGGACGGAGAGGAATACGGAATCAGCCACAGGACTGGCTCTCCTCTCGGGGCTCAGACAGGTAGAGGACAGGTAAGAATTACCCGCAGAACTGTTTCTCTCGGATTCACAGCAGAACTGTCTTTCTCTTCACAGGGCTCAGACAGAGAGAAGATGAGGTTTCCACAGCAAAGCTAGTTCCATTCACAGGGCTCAGACAGAGGGAAGATGAGAATTCCACAGTGAAGCTGGTTCTACTCACAAGGCTCCGGCAGACAGAGAGAGAAGATGAGGATTCCACAGCAAAGCTAGCTCCATTCACAGGGCTCAGACAGAGAGAAGATGAGGATTCCACAGCAAAGCTAGTTCCATTCACAGGGCTCAGACAGAGAGAAGATGAGGATTCCACAGCAAAGCTAGTTCCATTCACAGGGCTCAGACAGAGAGAAGATGAGGTTTCCACAGCAAAGCTAGTTCCATTCACAGGGCTCAGACAGAAAGAAGATGAGGATTCCACAGTGAAGCTGGTTCTACTCACAAGGCTCCGGCAGACAGAGAGAGAAGATGAGGATTCCACAGCAAAGCTAGTCCCATTCACAGGGCTCAGACAGAGAGAAGATGAGGACTCCACAGCAAAGCTAGTTCCATTCACAGGGCTCAGACAGAGAGAAGATGAGGTTTCCACAGCAAAGCTAGTTCCATTCACAGGGCTCGGACAGAGAGAAGATGAGGATTCCACAGCAAAGCTAGTTCCATTCACAGGGCTCAGACAGAGAGAAGATGAGGTTTCCACAGCAAAGCTAACACTTCACAATGCCCCGTAACTATTAAAGAGGAGAAAAGGAGAATTTCACCACTAGATGACTTCTTCCACCGGTCTCCATCCAATGAGTCGCGGACGATGTCTCCACAGCCAGGACCGCTTCCCCAATGTCACTGCATTACACCTCCACTCGTGCTCAACTGCAACTCGCACAAATCTGCACACGTGTTTACATTAATGAACAACACTGCAAAGTCTCGTCACTCACAAACTAGGGCGGAGACAGGGGGTCTGGTCCACTGCACCTCTCTCAATCTCTTGGACTTTTTCCAATGGAGCGTGGGGCATTCAACTTCCTCCAAAAAGACAAAATTACACTTCATGCAGCCTCATCACATCCTCCAAACAGATTTCTCATATCACAGTCCTAACATCAACAACACTTATCTTCTCATCACGTCCTCCACCAGATTTCTCATTTCTCACTCCAAACATCAACAGCACTTATCTCTTATCCGCCACAGTTCTCCTCTCCACATCTCCAGATTCACCCGAATATCTCCCGCCGCTATTCCTCTCTCCTTCCTCCTTCATTGAAGATGAAATGTCCTTTTATCCTTCCCAACTGACAACGCGTCCCAATCGCGATCGCAATCATCCTCTCCCGCACCTGTTTTGTATCAACTAATCATCCTCCGTCTCTGCTCGGAGTTTTCCGGAACTGGAGTCTTCCGGGTCCCACACCGGAAATCCCTCCCCTCGGAAACCCGGCTGTGATTAAAAGGTTCCGCCTGCCTTTGTCACCCCGGTGACATCCCCCCCTGCCATTCGGGACTAGTCCCTAGGACCGGGAAACTTCGGCCCACTCGCCGTATCGCTGGGGTGGCCTCCCCTGGTTGTCCCTCTGGGAACGTCGAGGTGGGGATAAGGGGACTGCTCTTACCGCCTCGATTTCGGGGCCCCTTGGGACCACGGCCCATCCCACTGATGGAGCTACTGGGGTCATAGACCGTTCAGGGGCCTCTTCCATCGGGGCCAAATAATTTGGGCAAGGACGAAGCAAATTCCGGTGGAGTACCCGCTCAGGGCCTAGCCTTCCTTCAGGGCGAACGGTATACACAGGTAGATCAGGCCTTTGTTGGCGTTCCACCACATACGGTACAGTCTCCCAACGGTCGCTGAGTTTGCCCTTCCCTGGGCGTCGATTGTCTCGCACCAATACTCGCTCTCCGGGCAGTAGGGGGGCTTCTCGAGCTGTCCGATCATACAACCGTTTATTTTTGGCTGCTGCTGCGCTCAGATGGTCCGTAACCCGACGGTAGGCGTAATGGAGCTGCCGATGATGACGACCCACCCACTCCGTCGTACTCTGAACTCCCTCCGTAGGCTTAGTCCCCAGCAACAGATCAACCGGTAACCGCATGTGTCTCCCAAACATCAAGAATGCCGGGGCATAACCTGTGGTGCTGTGTACACTGTTATTATAGGCTTGTACTAGGGCAGGGAGGCATTCCTCCCACTGACTCTGTTGGTCGGCTTCCAAGGTCCCGAGTAACCCCAACAGGGTCTGGTTGAACCTCTCGCACCCCCCGTTACCTTGGGGGTGATACGAGGTAGTGCGAGTCTTCCGGCACCCATAAAGGCGGCTCAGTTCTTGTACAACCCTAGCTTCAAAGTTCGGGCCCTGATCCGAGTGAAGAGTCTCGGGGCACCCGAAGGGCTGGATAATAGCTCGCCAGAGTACACCGGCAGTGGTAACAGCTGTTTGGTCTGGGGTAGGAATAGCCCATGCGTATTTGGTAAATAGATCAGTTGCTACCAAGATGTTCTGGTACCGATCCGTGGGCCGACCCAGCGTTAAGAAGTCCATCCCCACGATGTGCAGAGGTGCTCTAGGGCACATGGGGACCAAGGGAGCTCTTGCCTCTTTCCTGGTCTTAAAAAGTACACACCGGGGGCAACTTTGAACGAACTCCCTGACCGTCGCTTCCATCCCTGTCCAGTGAAAATACCTCCTTAACAGGGATAATGTCCTTTCTTGTCCTTGGTGTCCTGTGTGCGTGTGGTAGGCTTCCAGCAGGGCCAAACGCTGTTCTTCTGGCACCACCACCTGGTATACTGCCTCCTGGTTTACTGGCTCTTGAATAAAACGACAGATCACCCCCTCTCTCAAACTGAGTCTCTTCCACTGCCCCATGAGTTTCCTTACTGCCACGGTTTGAGTCTGCCTCTCTTCTACCCCCGGCCTAGAACCTTGTTGCAGGTAAGCATGCACCCTTGCCAGGTCAACATCCCTCTGCTGTAACTCTTTCCACCGGCCTGGGTCCCATCCCCAGCCAGTGGGTACTCCCTCCAACCGGATTCCGGGGGCTTCCACCACTCCCACTAGCAGTCTTTCCTCCGGTTCAAAAGTAGGGGGTACGGTTCGCCCACTCTCGTTAGGCACAGGGAGTCGGGACAGCGCATCCGCATTAGTATGCTCTCTACCTGGTCGATATTGAAGCTGGTAATCGTAATTTGCCAGCTGGGCCACCCAACGCTGCTCCACCGCTCCCAATCTGGCTGTCTGCAGATGAACCAGGGGGTTGTTATCGGTCACCACCATCACCTTCGCTCCCCATAAGTAGTCTTTAAATTTTTCCGTCATCGCCCACTTCATTGCCAGAAGTTCTATCTTGAAAGAGCTATAGTTGGAGGCATTCCGCTCGGCTGGATGGAGACTCCGGCTGGCATATGCAATAACTCTCTCCTCTCCCTGCTGTCGTTGTGCGAGTACAGCTCCCAATCCTGCATTACTTGCGTCGGTGTATAGGATAAACGGCTGAGTAAAATCAGCATACGCCAGGATCGGGGCCTGAAGGAGTTCCCGCTTGAGTTTTTGGAAAGCCGATTCACACGCCGAGTCCCAGTCCACGGAGGGAGATCCCCGGGGTCGGGAGCGTCCGGTACCTTCGAGGAGTCGATTCAGGGGCTTGGCAATCCCCGAAAACCCCTTGATGAAACGTCGATAGTAGCCTACAAAGCCCAAGAAGGACCTTACTTGCCGGACAGTTTTTGGCACCTCCCAGCCCTGGACGGCAGACACCTTCTCCGGGTCAGGGGACACCCCTGCAGCGCTGACCCGATGGCCCAGAAACTGCACCTCACTCCTAAATAGCTGGCATTTATCCGGCCGCAACTTCAATCCATATTTTTCCATAGCCTGGAACACACGTTCCAGGTGGAGCAGATGGGAGGCGAAGTCTGGCGAGAATACTATGACGTCATCGAGGTAGACCAAGGTTGAATCAACTAACTGCCCTCCCAAGCATCGCTGCATTAGCCTCTGGAAAGTCGCAGGGGCATTGCACAGCCCAAACGGCATCCGCTCCCACTCAAAGAGCCCAAATGGAGTGGTAAAGGCAGTCTTCTCCCTATCCCTCTCGTCCACCTGCACCTGCCAGTACCCACTGGCCAGATCTAACGTGGAGTACCAGGCGGCCTGAGTCAGACTAGTGAGGGAATCCTCAATGCGTGGTAAGGGGAATGCGTCCTTCTTCGTCACGTCATTCAACTTCCGATAGTCAACACAAAATCTCCAGGCACCGGTCTTTTTCCGCACTAGCACAATTGGGGCCGCCCAAGGGCTACTACTCTCCCGTATGATTCCTCCATCCAGCATCCCCTTCAGCAGGGTGCGAACCTCTGAATAAAGCGTCGGGGGCACCGGCCGATACCGCTCTCTGCTTGGTGCCGCGTCGCCTGTAGGAATCTGATGTTTGACAATCCCCGTACAACCATAGTCTTCATCGTGGGTAGAGAACACATGTTGCCATTTCGCCAGAAAGTCTCGGAGTTGGAGTTGTTGTTCCTCTTCCAGGCCCTCTCCTTTTAAGGAATCTCCTGCCACATGATCCGGTATTCCACCTCTCTGGGGGTCATTCCTCGGCTCTACCGATCTAACAGCCACTTCCACTACCACAGAGCTCACTTGACGGAAGCAAACGTCTCTCTCTTCCCTCACCTGGTGGGAACGCACCGCGGTGACTCGGACCAGGCGTTGATGGCGGCGAAGGACGACAGGATACGGGTTAACGTTCCGTACCCGCACCGAGACCCGGCCCCGATGGACCACAGCCAGCCCTCGGGCCACTCCGATGGATTGGCAATCCCAATGTGGTTCGAGGAGGACCCAGTCGTCCACGCCATAAGACCTTGGAGGCAGCCGAGCCCATATCACTGCCTCGCTTCGTGCTGGCACTGTCAGGCCAAACCGGCAAATTACTCGCCCAATGCTTTCGCGATCCTCCTCGCGGTTAGCCGCCTGAATCCTACGGCAGTCAGCCAGAATACGCTCCCATTCCTGTCGCTCTGGGACCGAAGGGGCCTGGGCCGGCCGGTTTCGGAACAGCTCTTCCCAGCATTCCGAAATGACATTCATGCCAATCAATGCTCGATGTGAACCCAAGCAGCGGTCTCTAACGATAACAACTCCTTTTTGTCGTACGGGGACCCCTTGAACATGGAAGTCTACCATCACATAGCCGGTATAGGGAATGTCTAGCCCGTTTGCTCCTCTCAACACAAGTTGTGAGGACTCCGCCTCCTGAAGTCGTCGGTTTTTAAAGAGTTCCCTGGACAGGCTCTCGGAGAATAACGTGACTTGGGAACCGGTATCGACTAAACCTTCAATCTCCACCCCATTAACCTGAATCTTCACGGTTGGACAACGTCCAACCCAGTCGTCTCGGAGGATAGGCATAGAAAGGGGGTCATTTAAGGGGGTCCCGGCCACTTGACCCGCAGTGGCCGGCACAACTAAAAACCCTCTTGGGAACTGCGTCGGGAGCCACACTGACGGCTATAATGTCCTGATTCCCCACAGCTGTTACAAATGGGCCTGCCCTGACCATCCCACTGGAACCTCGGATTAGCCGGTCGTCCAGGGCGCCGTCCGGGCTCTCGGCTCCCCTCGGAATAGGATCGATCCCGGCCACGGAGCTGTCCCCGGCGCAGTTCTTCTAGGAGGGTCCTAGATAGTTCAGCCATCTGTCCTTTGACGTCCTCCAACAGTTCTGCACGCAACTTCTGTTTCCAATCTACGGTTGGAGTAGAGGCACCACCAACAGCCATACACACCGGTGGGTCAGTTGCCTCACCCTGATCCATCTCCAACGCCAAGGCCTCCTGTCGGAGATCTTCAAAAGTTAACGCTGGGTCTCGGCGGAGCTGGAGCTTTATACTCTGTCGGATAGGCCCGTCTCGGAGCCCCAAAACGAACTGATCTCGCAATAAGGAATCTCCATCACCCAGACCATGATCGGGTCGCCCTTTCAATCGAACAAACTGCTCACGTAGCTTCAACGCATAAGCCCGTAAGGCTTGCCTAGGACCTTGTCGAAAGTTGAAGAACTGAGCCCGAAGGGCGGCCACGGGGGTAGTATCCCCATACAGTTCCGCCAAAAAGTCAAAGATGGCCTTGGCGGTGGCTCGTGCAGTGCTGGGTGCAGCAAGAACTTCCCTCTTTGCTTCTCCCTCCAGGGAGCCCAGAACAAACTGTATCTTCTGTGCATCACTCAGCCCCTGGAGGCCAGCCAGGTATTCAGTTTGCGTCCTCCAGTCCTGGAGATGTAGTTCTGATCCCGGTCCTCCATAACGCTGGGCCCAAGGGGCTCCCATAAACACGGGCATGACCTGCGGTCTTGCAGCCACCATCTCTTCGTCGGCCATAGTGAACCTGTGGCCGCTTCAACTCGCGGTGGCAACAACCCTGCCGACTACGCCACTTTATGTCACCGGGTCGGGGGAGGAGTGGACGCCAGATGACCGGCCGTCCCAGCCCCCGACTCACGTACCACCGCGAGGAGCCAACACCACAGAGGACACAGAGGCAAAGTAATGTAGAAAAACACAGAATCTTTATTGAATAAATTAAGTAAAAACAACCTCAAGCCAACTGGAGGAAGGTGAGGTTTCAGCCGTATAACTGGTCCTTCTCAGGACTCTGGCAGGCAAGGAACAGGTAAGAATTATCAGCGGAACTGCTTCTCTCGGATTCACAGCAGAACTGTCTCTCTTCACAGGATTCGGGTGGACGGAGAGGAGTACGGAATCAGCACAGAGTTGGCTCTTTTCTCGGGGCACAGGCAGGCAGAGAACCGGTAAGAGTTATCAGCGAAACTGTTCCTCTCGGATTCACAGCAGAACTGTCTCTCTCTTCCCAGGATTCGGCTAGACGGAGAGTACGGAATCAGCCACAAGACTGGCTTGCTTCTCGGGGCTCAGACAGGTAGAGGACAGGTAAGAATTATCAGCAGAACTGTTTCTCTCAGATTCACAGCAGAACTGTCTCTCTTCACAGGATTCGGGTGGACGGAGAGGAATACGGAATCAGCCACAGGACTGGCTCTCCTCTCGGGGCTCAGACAGGTAGAGGACAGGTAAGAATTACCCGCAGAACTGTTTCTCTCGGATTCACAGCAGAACTGTCTTTCTCTTCACAGGGCTCAGACAGAGAGAAGATGAGGTTTCCACAGCAAAGCTAGTTCCATTCACAGGGCTCAGACAGAGGGAAGATGAGAATTCCACAGTGAAGCTGGTTCTACTCACAAGGCTCCGGCAGACAGAGAGAGAAGATGAGGATTCCACAGCAAAGCTAGCTCCATTCACAGGGCTCAGACAGAGAGAAGATGAGGATTCCACAGCAAAGCTAGTTCCATTCACAGGGCTCAGACAGAGAGAAGATGAGGATTCCACAGCAAAGCTAGTTCCATTCACAGGGCTCAGACAGAGAGAAGATGAGGTTTCCACAGCAAAGCTAGTTCCATTCACAGGGCTCAGACAGAAAGAAGATGAGGATTCCACAGTGAAGCTGGTTCTACTCACAAGGCTCCGGCAGACAGAGAGAGAAGATGAGGATTCCACAGCAAAGCTAGTCCCATTCACAGGGCTCAGACAGAGAGAAGATGAGGACTCCACAGCAAAGCTAGTTCCATTCACAGGGCTCAGACAGAGAGAAGATGAGGTTTCCACAGCAAAGCTAGTTCCATTCACAGGGCTCGGACAGAGAGAAGATGAGGATTCCACAGCAAAGCTAGTTCCATTCACAGGGCTCAGACAGAGAGAAGATGAGGTTTCCACAGCAAAGCTAACACTTCACAATGCCCCGTAACTATTAAAGAGGAGAAAAGGAGAATTTCACCACTAGATGACTTCTTCCACCGGTCTCCATCCAATGAGTCGCGGACGATGTCTCCACAGCCAGGACCGCTTCCCCAATGTCACTGCATTACACCTCCACTCGTGCTCAACTGCAACTCGCACAAATCTGCACACGTGTTTACATTAATGAACAACACTGCAAAGTCTCGTCACTCACAAACTAGGGCGGAGACAGGGGGTCTGGTCCACTGCACCTCTCTCAATCTCTTGGACTTTTTCCAATGGAGCGTGGGGCATTCAACTTCCTCCAAAAAGACAAAATTACACTTCATGCAGCCTCATCACATCCTCCAAACAGATTTCTCATATCACAGTCCTAACATCAACAACACTTATCTTCTCATCACGTCCTCCACCAGATTTCTCATTTCTCACTCCAAACATCAACAGCACTTATCTCTTATCCGCCACAGTTCTCCTCTCCACATCTCCAGATTCACCCGAATATCTCCCGCCGCTATTCCTCTCTCCTTCCTCCTTCATTGAAGATGAAATGTCCTTTTATCCTTCCCAACTGACAACGCGTCCCAATCGCGATCGCAATCATCCTCTCCCGCACCTGTTTTGTATCAACTAATCATCCTCCGTCTCTGCTCGGAGTTTTCCGGAACTGGAGTCTTCCGGGTCCCACACCGGAAATCCCTCCCCTCGGAAACCCGGCTGTGATTAAAAGGTTCCGCCTGCCTTTGTCACCCCGGTGACACTATCATTGTACAGCTTAATGATTCCAATCCGGGTCTGCACCCTATGCAATTTGGATTTCGATCTCTTCACTCGACTGAAACGGCTGTTTGTGTTTTTGTCGAGAAGGTGAAGTTTTATTTAGATAAAAACAGTTATGTTGCTGCTGTTTTTGTTGATTTTAAGCGTGCGTTTGATACTGTGAATCACTTTAAGCTCTTGTCTAGACTGTTAACATTTGGCTTTAGTAATCAAACAGTTAAATGGATACAGTCTTATTTATCGGATAGAAAACAATGTGTGCAAATAAAGAATTGTAAGTCACCCTATCTTCAATATACACAGGGATCAATCTTAGGACCTCTGCTATTTTCACTGTATGTGAATAATTTGCCTAATGTGTGCAAAAATGTCGACACGATTATGTATGCTGATGATACGGTAATTTTTGCACATGCCAAAATTGCTGATGATGCAGCCCATCTGCTTTCATTTGCTTTAAATGATTTGTAAAAATGGCTGATTGATTCATGCTTGTGTCTTTATGTTAAAAAGACTGTATCAATGTTTTTTAGTAAACCTAAAACTACTGTGGCCACAGTAAAAGTTTGCTTGGGTGGACAAGAATTAATTAATGTTGAGGAATTTAGGTATCTGGGAGTTCTGATAGACTCGAAATTATCTTTTAAAAAACACGTAAAAAAGTTGTGAAAACTGTAAATGTTAATTTACGGAACTTTAAACAGATTCGTACATCATTAACGGATACAGCAGCGATCACGTTCTTGCACTCTATGATACTGGCTCATATTGAGTACTGTATCACAAGTTGGTCTTATACGAGTCATGCTGCTATTGGGCCAATTGAAGTATGCTACAAAAGAGCATTGCAAATATTAGATAAGAAACCTTCGTCATAATATCATTGTAATATTCTAGTTAAATATAAGTTTTTAAATTTCGCGAATTTCAAATTATTTAAATCAGCCTGTCTAATCTATAAGGTTATACGTGGTCTGGCGCCTCCACCATTGAGTGATTTTATTAAACAAAAGTCTATCAGTACTGTCGGGTCTCGAGTGACTAGAGCCACTATGAGAGGTGACTGTGACTTGGCGTTTAGACGGACTACCTTTTCACAGACGCTCTATCATATCAGGGGGTGAGCTCCTGGAATAGTATTCCTCAGTCAGTGAGGGAAAGTACAAGTTTTCTGATTTTTAGGAGTTGTTTAAAAGTATGGTTGAGGGACACACAAATATGTGAGCATGTTTAGTAATCATTAGTTTATATATCAGATGTAAAATAGAGTTAGTGTATTATAAAAATAAAGGGGATAGAATTATTAATTCAATTCAATTCAAATTTATTTGTATAGCGCTTTTCACAATACACATTGTCTCAAAGCAGCTTTACAGAAATTGCATTTCGGAAATGTACATAGAAAAATACAGTTAGTTAATCAAGTATTAATTTATGGCATAACATATCGCCAGCTTTGAGTCGTCTCTTCACAGGCGTCGAGTCGTCTCTTCACAGGCGTTGGGGCATCTGAAGTCTCCGTGAGAGGCTGGATACAAACTGGAGCTGACGAACGCTATTTACCTCGGGACTAGCGTCCCGAGATAACAGCAGAAAGGCAGATGGGAAATAATTAGCATAGCTGATGTTCATAATGTTAATGCATTCGAACTGATTCAGCAGTAGTATCAAAGGTTAAGCATTAAGTGAATGCTTGGTTAAAGAGATGCGTCTTTAATCTAGTTTTAAACTGGGACAGCGAGTCTGAGTCTCGTACAATATCAGGAAGGCTATTTTAGAGTTTAGGAGCTAAATGCGAGAACGCCCTCCCTCCTTTAGTGGACTTAGATATCCTAGGAATGACCAGAAGCCTCGAATTTAGTGATCTTAAAGAGCGCGATGGATTTTATGGCGATAGAAGGTCTGTTAAATACACAGGAGCTAAACCATTTAGGGCTTTATAGGTCAGTAGGAATACTTTGTAATTGATACGTAACTTAATAGGTAACCAGTGTAGAGATGATAAAATAGGTGTTATATGATCATATTTTCTTGATCTAGTAAGAACTCTAGCAGCTGCATTTTGCACTAACTGTAGCTTGT
Organism: Siphateles boraxobius; assembly: GCF_051911475.1. Lineage (NCBI taxonomy): Eukaryota > Metazoa > Chordata > Actinopteri > Cypriniformes > Leuciscidae > Siphateles > Siphateles boraxobius. The sequence goes on from NW_027508734.1 coordinate 1,151,266, forward strand.
TTATTGAGGATGCAGGACAGCCAGCTAATATAGCATTACAGTAATCTAGTCTCGAGGTCATGAATGCATGAACTAACTTTTCTGCATCATAAACAGATAGCATGTTGCGTAGCTTAGCAATGTTTCTAAGGTGGAAAAAGGCTGTTCTTGTAATATATGAAATATGATTTTTGAAAGTCAAGTTGCGGTCTAGTATAACACCCAGGTCTTTTACTGTAGTGGATAAAGTAACAGGACATCCTTCTAAATTAAAGTTGTATTGTAAGGGATTTTGTGGGTAGTTTTTTGGACCAATAAGTAGTACCTCCGTTTTATCTGAATTTAATAGCAGGAAATTACACGTCATCCAGCATTTTATATCATTTAGACACTCTGTCAATTTAGATAAGTTAGTGTTTTCATCTGGTCGTGATGAGATATATAATTGAGTGTCATCAGCATAACAGTGGAAATTAATTCCATGTTTTCTTATAATATTACCAAGTGGCAGCATGTATATTGAGAATAGCAGAGGGCCTAACACCGATCCTTGCGGCACTCCATAGTCTACTGACGTTATCTTTGATTTTTCCCCATTTAAACAGACAAAATGGTAACGGTCTGATAAGTACGATCTAAACCAACTTAATGCCTGTCCCTGAACACCAGTGTAGTTTTGTAGTCGATCCAAGAGTATTTTATGATCGATAGTATCGAACGCAGCACTAAGATCGAGTAGAACTAGTATTGAGATACAGCCTTGGTCAGAAGCTAAAAGTAAATCATTTGTAATTTTAACTAGCGCAGTTTCTGTGCTATGATGCGGTCTGAATCCCGACTGGAATTTTTCATAGATATCATTTTCTTGTAAGAAAGAGCACAATTGAGCTGACACAACTTTTTCTAGTATTTTAGACATAAATGGAAGATTTGAGATGGGTCTGTAATTTGCTAGGTTATTTGGATCTAATTGCGGTTTCTTAATGAGTGGTTTTATTACTGCCAGCTTGAATATTTTTGGAACATGACCTAAAAATAAAGACGAGTTAATAATATTAAGAAGAGGCTCTTCGACTACAGGTAACACTTCTTTCAGTAGTTTAGTGGGTATTGGATCTAATAAACATGTTGTTGGTTTAGATGCAATGATAAGTTTATTTAGCTCTTCCTGTCCTATAGTTGTAAAGCGGTGTAGTTGTTCCAGAGGGGCCTTAATTGAGGCTGAATCATAAGACATCATAGAGGATTGTATATTTACAATTGTGTTTCTGATGCTTTCTATTTTCTCATTGAAGTAATTCATAAAATCATTACTACTATATTGTAATGGATTATTTTGCTCTGGTGATGTTTGTTTATTTGTTAGTCTAGCCACGGTGTTGAATAAAAACCTTGGATTATTTTGGTTATTTTCTATTAGTTTGCGGAGATGCTCAGCCCTGGCTGCTTTTAGAGCCTTTTTATAACGTGACATACTGTCTTTCCACGCGATTCTAAAGACCTCTAAATTAGTTTGTTTCCATTTACACTCTAAGTTACGAGTTTCTCTCTTGATTGCATGCGTAGCACTGTTGTACCATGGTGCTTTAGTTTTCTCTCTAACCTTTTTTAATCTAATTGGTGCAACAATATCTAGTGTACTAGAGAAAATGGTGCTCAAACTGCTAGTCATTTCCTCTAGTTCATCTGTTTGTTTGGGTGCACTGAGCAGCTGAGATAGATCAGGTAAGCTATTTGAGAATCTATCTATAGTGGTTGGAACGATTGTTCTGCCTGGTCGATAACGTGGCGCAACATGACAAATTTCAGCAGTACGTATTATACAAGTTACCATGTAATGATCAGTGAGATCATCACTTTGCGGTATAATATTTATAACAGTTGGATTGGTTCCATATGATATAATTAAATCTAGTGTATGATTTAGACGATGAGTGGGACCACTGACGTTTTGCGTGACCCCAAAGGAGTTTAATAAATCTGTAAACGCAGCCCCTAATGCATCATTTGTATTATCTACGTGTATGTTAAAATCTCCAACAATTATTGCTTTATCGACATTGACCAATAGATCTGAGAGAAAGTATGCAAACTCTTTTAGGAAGTCAGCATAGGGCCCTGGAGGTCTATATACAGTAGCCAAGGCTAGAGATAATATGGATTTGTTTCTTGCATCTAAGAGCGTAACATTTAGCACAAGTACTTCAAACGAATTAAACCTGTGACCTGTTTTCTGAGTAACATTAAGAATATCTCTATAGATTGTTGCAACACCGCCGCCACGACCGATCAGACGGGGCTCATGCTTATAACAGTATCCTGGTGGAGTAGACTCATTTAGACCGAAATAATCATTTGGTTTAAGCCAGGTTTCAGTAAGGCAAAGTACATCGAAACTATTATCTGTGACCATTTCATTTACAATAACCGCCTTAGGTGTGAGCGATCTAATGTTTAGAAGACCTAGCTTTAGAAATTGTTTTTGTTCACTGATATTTAGATTTTCTGGTTTAATTACAATAAGATTTTTGCTAGATCCTACACTAGATTTATTTTTTGGCCTCACTAAGCGAGGAATAGACACAGTTTCTATATAATGTTCTACACTACTTATATCAATTAATATATTAGTGTGATATGGATTGTGTAATAGGAGGGTTGTGTAAAAGGGGTCAGTGTAATATGGCTTGTCCTAATATGTTGTGATCACTGTTACTGTCCTTGCTTCTCTGTATGTAGCCTGTGCATTAGTGTGTCTGTATGTATTTATGTGTAACATCTACCTGTTTAGGGGTCTGCAGATGGAAATTAACCTATGGCTATAATCAGGCATATTTACATTTGTGAAAAATGTTCATTAATATGTATTGTGCCTTTTGTCTACAAATAAAATAATAATAATACTAATAATAAATAATTTACAGAGTTTCGAAGGGCCCTCATGGAATATCTTCGGAATGTTTGTCTTTGTTTTTAGTTTTGTTTGTTTGACCATGGGTCTCATTGGTCATGAGTTAACTATTTCTAATTTTTATGTCTTTATTTTTATTAATTTATCTATTATTATAGTAATTTTCATCCTCAATGTTTTTTTTGTGTGTTACTTCTAGTCCTTGACCTTGTGCAATGCTAGTTATGTGGTTGTTTTTCTGTCATGTTATCTATGTGGATCGTGTTGGGTGGGGTGGGGTTGAGCATTGTGAGCTGGTGTGTGTGTGTGTGTTGAGCTGGTGTGTGTGTGTTGTTGTGTTTTGTTGTGCTGTTTAAGATCGTGATATTTTCTCTGCTGTTTTGGTTCTTTTTTTCTTTTTTTTGCTTTGATGTATTGGAGGACCCCCTCGAAAACTAGATGTTTCATCTCAAGGGGTTAATCCTCGTAATAAAGATATGTTTAAATAATATGGTCTTATCCAGATCCAAGCTCTTTTTCAGGAGGGGCTTGACAACTGCAGTTTTCAGGGAGTTTGGAAAACTCCCAGAGAGAAGTGAGGCATTTACCACTTCTAGGAGATCTGCTTCTAAGCTGTGTAACACATTTTTGAAGAAAGATGTGGGAAGTGCGTCAAGGGCGCAGGTTGATGTTTTTAGGTGCTGTACGGTTTCTTCCAAAATTTTGCCATCAATTTCTTTGAAATCAGACATAGTAACTACTTTCTTAGGCTGTTGTCTGATCTGTCTGACCCCAGCGCAACTCAAGGATGAGCTGATCACCTTTCTGATATTATTGATTTTCTCAGAGAAGAAGGAAGCAAACTCACTGCACTTTCTCACTGAGAGCATTTCACTGGGAATCTGGCTTGGGGGGTTTGTCAGTCTCTCTACAGTAGCAAAAAGAGTGCGCGTGTTGTTTATATTGCTGTTTATAATATTCGAGAAGAAAGTCTGTCTAGCTTTGCCTAGTTCCTTATTGAAAGCATGGATGCTGTCTTTGTAGATGTTATTTTGGACTACAAGTTTTGTCTTCCGCCACATGCGCTCTGCTTTTCTGCATTGTCTTTTCATATTTTGCACTGCTGTTGAGTTTCTCCAAGGTGCTTTTTGTCTGCCACTCTTCTTCCTGACTTTCACAGGAGCAATATCATCAATTACACTCTTAACTTTTGAGTTAAAAGAATCAAGGAGAAAATCAACAGAGTCAGCAGATATGCTTGGTGTTAAAGATAAAGCCTTCATAAATAGTACACTAGTGTTCTCATTTAAGCATCTCTTCTTGACAGACACAGATCTAGCTTCAATGGCAGGAGAGATCAATATATCAAAGAAAATAAAAAAATTATCAGACAGTGCTACATCCTTAATAACAATCGATGAAATGTTTAGACCCTTACTGATAAGTAAATCTAGAGTGTGTCCACGATTATGTGTGGGTCCATGTACATGCTGAGTCAGATCAAAAGTTTTTGAAACAGTTTTGATTTCTTTTGCCATATTGTTTTCTGCATTATCTATGTGAATGTTAAAATCTCCAGCAACGGCAAAACAGTAAAACTCTGAGGAAATTGTTGATAACAGTTCTGTAAATTCCTCAGCAAAAGCTGGAGAGTATTTTGGAGGCCTGTAAACAATGATAAGTAAAATGCGTGGAGCACCTTTTAACACAATACCCAGATACTCGAAAGACGGGTAATTCCCAAATGATATTTGCTTACATTGATAGACATCTTTAAAAAGAGCAGCTAAACCTCCGCCTCTTCTAACAGCTCTGCAGACACTCATAAAAGTAAAGTTAGTAGGGGCTGTTTCATTGAGGACTGTTGCACTGCAGCTGTCTTCTAGCCAAGTTTCATTTAGCAACATAAAATCCAGGTTGTAAATGGTTATTAAGTCGTTGACTAGAAGTGATGATCCAAGATGGCGCCGCAGATGGCTGCCTCGGTGTGGAGCTCTCCAGCTATTGTGTTGTTTTTGTTCGTTTGTTCACTACTACAAGTGCTTACTACTCCTGACAACACCCACAAGGTGGCGCGAGTTTCGACACTCAGACCGAACCGATGACGTATCCACACAAACCGAGGCCTCGTTTGTCATTAGTCACGTGATCTTCACGTTAACAACACAAGCCTCGAATCGCGGCTTCATCTGGCACGCCCATTTTTTCTCGACACAAGCTCTAACGCCTCGGTTCAAATGTCACATCACTAGTCCTGTGTTTAGTCATTATTTTCCTATCAGTTTCACCAAAGACGAACTACTGGACATTAGGAAACACACACCAGAAAACTTCTATACAGTTTTTGATTATTCAGACGTTTTGCTGGACATTCTCGTCGGAGGGGCAGCGGTGTTGTTCAAACGCGCGGTCAGACGCAAACGCGGGAAGCGAGCCGGCGCGCTGGTTAAACTCCGCGAGCGCGGCCTGCGCACTGCACTCCCCAGCATTCATCTTGCGAACCTCCGATCCCTTCCTAACAAAATGGACGAACTACTTCTCCTCACAAGGATTAACAAGGATTTTTCTAACTCTGCTGCTCTGTGCTTCACTGAAACCTGGCTGAGTGAAGCCATACCGGACAACGCAATACATCTGCCGGGCTTCCAGCTGTTCCGAGCGGATCGCATCGCGGAGCTAACGGGGAAAACGAGAGGTGGTGGATTGTGTTTCTACATTAACGAAAATTGGTGTTCAGATATAACAACACTGAACAAGATATGCTCTCCTAACTTAGAGACCCATTTCATTAATTGCAAACCTTTCTACTCGCCACGGGAGTTTTCCTCTTTCATTCTCGTGAATGTTTACATCCCTCCAGACGCGTTCGTGAGCGCGGCGCTACAACAGCTGGCTGAAGAAATATCTGAAACGGAACAAAGGCACCCGGACTCTCTTATAATAATTATTGGGGATTTTAAGCAAATCTTTCACGTGAACTACCAAAATACAGACAGCACGTTACATGTCCCACCAGAGACAGTAATATACTGGACCATTGTTACACCACAATAAGGAATGCGTATCACTCCGTCTCACGGGCAGCTTTAGGGCTCTCTGATCACTGTTTGGTTCATCTCATACCGACCTACAGGCAGAAACTGAAATCAGCTAAACCTGGAATAAGGACTGTAAAAAGATGGACTAATGAAGCAGAGCAGAATCTACAGGCCTGCTTTGATTGCACTGATTGGACTGTTTTTGAAGCTGCTACCACCGATCTGGATGAGCTCACAGATACTGTAACATCATATATAAGTTTCTGTGAGGATACATGCATTACTACCAGGACATTCTTATCATTTACTAATGATAAACCATGGTTTACTGGGAAACTCAAACACCTTTGTCATGCCAAAGAGGATGCCTACAGAAGTGGGGATACAATCTTGTATAACCAGGCCAGAAACAGACTGACAAATGAGATCAGAGTTGCTAAAAGAAGCTACTCTGAAAAACTGAAAAAACAGTTTTCATCCAACGACCCATCATCAGTCTGGAATGGCCTGAGGAACATCAGCAACTACAAGTCACCATCCCCCCGATCTGAGGACAATCAACACCTGGCTGACGATTTAAATTCATTTTACTGCAGGTTTGAAAAGCCCTCATTCACACCACACACCGGCTCTGACCTGCACTTCACACATTCACCATCACCTTCTGCACTCCCATTACTCCCCCCTCCTGCCATCCAACCTGAGCTTAAGGTCTGTGTGGAGGACATGAGCCGAGTCTTCAAAAAACAGAAGACTAGGAAAGCCTCAGGCCCAGACGGCATCTCATCTGCTTGTTTAAAAGCCTGTGCTGACCAACTGGCCCCGGTCTTCACGCAGATCTTCAACAGATCATTGGAGCAGTGTGAAGTTCCCTGCTGCTTCAAACGCTCCACTATCATTCCTGTCCCCAAAAAACCCAAAATCACTGGACTTAATGACTACAGACCTGTCGCTCTCACGTCTGTGGTCATGAAGTCGTTTGAAAGACTGATGCTGGCCCACCTGAAGGACATCACTGGACCCCTGCTGGATCCCTTTCAGTTTGCTTACAGAGCAAACAGGTCTGTGGATGATGCAGTCAACATGGGACTGCATTATATCCTGCAACATCTGGACAGACCTGGGACTTATGCAAGGATCCTCTTTGTGGACTTCAGTTCGGCCTTCAATACCATCATGCCTGATCTTCTCACAGCCAAACTGACCCAGCTCTCCATACCATCCTCGATCTGTCAGTGGATCTCCAGCTTCCTGACGCACCGGCAGCAGCGAGTGAGACTGGGGAAACACACATCCAGGACTCTCACCACCAGCACTGGCGCTCCCCAAGGGTGCGTTCTCTCCCCACTGCTCTTCTCCCTGTACACTAATGACTGCACTTCTAAAGACCCCTCTGTCAAGCTCCTGAAATTTGCCGACGACACCACTGTCATCGGTCTCATCCGGAACGGTGACGAGTCTGCTTACAGACTGGAGGTTGAACAGCTGGCTGTTTGGTGCAGTTATAACAACCTTGAGCTGAACACGCTCAAAACAGTGGAGATGATCGTGGACTTCAGGAGGAACAGCCCAGCACTCCCCCCACTCACCATCATGAACAGCACTGTGGAAGCAGTGGAGTCATTCAGGTTCCTGGGCACTTCCATCTCTCAGGACCTGTAGTGGGACAATCACATTGACTCCATTGTAAAAAAAAGCCCAGCAGAGACTCTACTTCCTTCGCCAGCTGAGGAAGTTCAACTTGCCACAGGAGCTGCTGATTCAGTTCTACTCAGCCGTCATTGAGTCTGTCTTATGCACATCCATCACTGTCTGGTTTGGTTCAGCCACCAAATCCGACATCAGGAGACTACAACGGACAGTCCGGACTGCGGAGAGGATTATTGGGGCCCCCCTACCATCCCTCCAGGACCTGTACTCTTCCAGAGTGAGGAAGAGAGCAGGTAAAATCATCACAGACTCCACTCACCCTGGACACCTCCTGTTTGAACTGTTACCGTCAAGAAGGCGACTCAGATCACTGGCCACTAGAACATCTCGGCACAGGAACAGTTTCTTCCCACAGGCCATTTCCCTCCTGAACAGTTAACACTCCTCCCAAGGCATTTGCCTTTAAGTGCAATACTCCCACTGTTTAGTGCAATATCCTACAATTCAGGTGATACTTATATGTAGATTTATGTATTTATAATATTCAAAACACTGTAAATATGTTCATAATCTGTAAACCTGGAAATGTCTATTCTGACTAAACCCAACTGTGATAGTTTTATTCTCATATATTTTTATTTTTATTCTTTATTCTTATAATTTGTAGTATTAAGTTTCATGTTTCTTATTGTATTTCTATATGTCCACTGGAAGCCTCAGCACCAAAACAAATTCCTTGTGTGTGCAAGCACACTTGGCAATAAAGCTCTTTCTGATTCTGATTCTGATTTATTTTTAAGTGAGCGGATGTTTCAGAGTGCTAACTAACCGTCTTAGTTTTTGTCCTCACAGCAATCTTAGTTTGTCGTGTAATAGGCACCAGATTAGATGGGTTTGCTGTACGGCCTTTGAAGGCCTTAGACTTTCTTTCATGTAATCGAACAGCAATAGAGAAAGATACAGGCACACTGGGTTCCCGCTTGTTCTGTAAATATTTGAGAAAGTTATTGTTATCATAGCGGGGACCCGACACATATCACTGAGAGCTGGTATCAGTTGTTTTTGGATCACCTGGAGCCGCTGGAGGAGGGTGTGGGCCCTGGCGCTGTGGCAGAGGCCGAAGAGCTCCCACAGGGGGAGTGGGAGGGCGAGCTGGGCCCGTAGGCTTTGGTGGTTGTGGGGCCTGCTGTTTTTTGGTTGGTATCTGGGGGTCACAACTGTGGCCATTCTGTTGATAAGGTTGCCTCTGACTCCAGAAAAGATTGAAGTTATCAATGAAATTCACTCCTTTTATATTGCAGGTTTTTTGCTGCCATGTATTAAGCCCAAGCAACCGTGAAAACCTGTTTGTTCCTCTTGCTGGGAGTGGTCCACTGATGAATGTTTGAACTTTCAGTCTTTTAAGTGTTTTAACCAGCACATGGTTGGATCATTTTATCAATGAAGTTGTAGTTCCTGAGGAATGGTGCGAAAACCTTCGAATGTCCAGATCGGCACTTATCAACCTCAGCGAAATCTGAGGAATAGTCAATCTAATTCCTGTTTACACCGGCACGCGCACACCCAGTGTAGGTGAATGGTGACATGATCCGCGTTTACAGACAATTTAATGTTGACGGAGATCAATTCTAATACGCAATTAAAAGGCTGGTGTGGACGGAGATCGTATTCGTTTTAATTCTCCGTTTCTAAACTAAAACCCAGTAGTGTGGATGAGGCCTGAGTGTCTGAGGAACATCAGAGGCACAGCATCTGGATGTTCTTGCAGCAGTGACCAAATGTTTCTGTCGTTAAAATGTTTTATGCCATTCACAATAATTGATTTTTTTGGAATGATCTATTTGCTGGTGAGGTTCTCTGTAGAACAATTTGTTTTGGAATAACATTTTAATACCAACTGTATAGTTTCACGATGATCTAGATCTGGGCAGTCTTGAAGCTGAATAGCTGCTGTTTCAGTTGGTCTTCCTTGTAAAACATGTATCACAGCAGGACTGATCCCTGGCAAACAAGGACCGCCATGGATGAAGGATGGCCAACCATCCTCCCGGCCATTAGGAAAAGGTCACTGTCCACTAGAATTTGGGATGTGGACGGCACAAGATGATCTGGCTCACCCTCAGATAAAAGGTTGTTCCAGTGTTACCTACAAAAGAGGTTTGTGAAAGATAACATCTGGCCACATTTTGCTACTGTAAAGCATTCACATTGGTCTATTATCTTTTTGTGTGCAAGTTAACACACAAGGTGATTGGAATCAACAGTTAACACATCTCACCTAAATTGATCATGAAGCACTTTTGTCAGTTTTAAAACTGCAGTACTTCTATATTGAATCACGAGCAAAACTTTAAGTTCATTTACAGGACTTATTTAACACCAGCTCATCTCCATAAGATCTTTCCTAATGTTTCCCAATTGTGTTTCAAGTGTAAGTCTAATATTGGCACAGTGATGCATATGTTTTGGAGCTGTGACATGATCAAGGTGTACTGGAAAGAAATACATAAAATTGTTCAGAGGATTATAAGTAAATCTTTTTCTCTATCCCTGAGTATCTATCTCCTGAATTACTGAATTACACCTCAACCATGATCTAGAATGTGTTTTATATCTTTGTACCTACTTAGCGAGAAAATATATACTCCTGTTGTGGTCCACTCCTCATGTCCCTTCTGTTAATATGTGGATGAATCAAATTGCTACTTTCCTTCCTTTAGAAAAGCTAACTTGTGACTTACGCCGAAGACCTGACATCGCATTTGTCTCTCGTGCTTTCACTGCTGTGTGCAGTTCATAGGTATGTCCCCAAATTATTTTTTGTCTTATATTTATATCATATTATGTTCTTATATTAGAATATCACATCAGTAAGAGTGCCGTTTTCCCGTGCACAATTGCAACTGTGATATTTATGTTATACAACAGTTAAATTAACAATAAGTTAACATTGTGAGTTACTTTTTAGACACAATATTGTCAATATTGTTTGTTTTCCCTTTATTTCGCCGACTAGAATTTCATAATGAAACCGTAGCAGAGTCTCAATGCAACAGACAGCGATGATTTCTGGACTGAAATCCGCGTTTTGAACGAATCATTTGCTGCTTTCCCGAATGAATCAGCCATTTGAACAAATCGGTTGAATGAATGAATGACTCCCTCAACTCACTTATTAATTAGTGACTTGCCGCCGCCTACTGGCGGTTTTAGTTTCATATTTAAAGTACCCTTTAGTTAAAACATCAAAATTAGAAATCATTTCATATAAATATTGATTTAAAAAAATATCTCATAGCTTTATTTATGCAATTGTAAATGGAGTGTAAATATATTAATGCCGCTTCTGCAACGATGGATTTTGATTGAATTATTTAATTTGACAGGTAACAGTGGTACTGTATAATTATTGTATAATTAAGTATTATTGTATAAATAAGTATAATTACTGTATAATTTGAATGTTAGTATTTGACGTAAAAGGTGATGCATAACTCTAAATAAGTTTAGAAAGAATGTCCATATATGGGTGAAAATCCCCCTGGAAATCAATTTAAGGTGGCAAATATTGTACATTAATTAAAAAAATAATGTCTGTCACTGCTGTGAACTGACCACTGCATAGAATATGAAAAATATGAATATCTTCGTGAGTCAGCTGTCAACAACAGGCCTAAACCAGCCATGGCACCAGCACAAAAACACAATCAGTAAAATATCTAATTATTATCAACAAAACGTTGAAAATATTGAGATATATTTTTGTCAATATTGCACACCCCTAATGTACGGTATGAATTTAGATTTCTTCAGGTCTTAAAAAGGTCTTTAAAAGCCTTAAATTTGACTTTAAAAAGTGTGCAGGAACCCTGTAAACGGTTAGACAGTTACCTAGCAAGTCAGTTATTTTCAGTAAATGGATTAATACGCTTCTTGGTCCCCATTGCTTTTGCTCTATAGTTCTCACCAAAATGAAGAGAAAGAAGGACATCATGTCAATTACAGCTACTGTGACTAATACTGAATATGTAATGCAAATGTAAAAATATAATGGAAATGCAAATACATGTTGAATGATTATAAACATGGTATTTTGCCTGTTAATGCCAATAAATTTCTGCAGTGCAGAAAATGATATGACAACAATAAGGTCTAAATGTAAGTCACTTTTACCCACTTTTTGCGCCACTGTTCGCCATGTCGGAGCTGTAAAAGGTTGAACGATTAGTTTCACAAACCTGTCAAGACCTTCAGAAAAACCTTTCTTGAGAAACATTAAAGGGATAGTTCACCCAAAAATGAAAATGCTGTCAGTAATTAATCTCCCTCATGCTGTTCGACCCCGTAAGACTTTGGAAAGTATTCTCGTCGCTTGATAAACTTTGAGCCAGAGATTGAGTCACTGTAGTCACTTGGACTATTTTAACGATGTCTTTAATAACTTTTCGGGGAACAAGTTTCAATCCCTTAGAAGTCTATGGAGGAGTGATCCAGATCTCAGATTTAATCACAAATATCTTAATTTGTGTTGCGAAGATGAACGAAGGTCTTACGGGGTTGAACAACATGAGGGAGAGAAAATACTGACAGAATTTACATTTTTGGGTGAACTATCCCTTTAACTGTTTTGGGCTGTTCATCTGTGACTTTCTGACTCTGGGATACTGAAACTGCTCGTACAAATTTGTGTAACAACTTCCAGTGTTTTTTACTTGTTGGAACTTGAAAATGCAACTTGACGAGTGACGTGACCTCGACGTCTGGGTTAGCGGTAGCATGAGCATCAGGCAAGTGTTTTTTTTTTTGCAACATGTTTTTATTGAAAACTGAATCGAGTTACATAAAATAGGCAACTTTTAGAATTTATATTTTAAACAGATAACAGAAGACAAGAAAGGAAAAGGACATAACCAAACTAAACCATACCCAGGCTTACTTAAAATCATATACAAATATGAAATATAACAGGACTTAGTCTGGTAAGACCTGGAAGTCTGCATAATATGATAGAAAGGGCTGCCAGATGTAAAAAAAAACTTGTCAGTGTTTCCTCTCATCGCGTATTTGATTTTCTCAAGTTTTAAGAAATGCATAGCATCAGTAAGCCACTGTGACACTGACGGAGGATTTGGAGATTTCCACTGTAAGAGAATTCAACGTCTGGCCAATAAAGATGTGAATTTGAGAATCGATGTCTTCAGGATTACTAGAAAATACTTTTTGTCAGGGTTTATTGTGTCTCACAGCTTGACTTTCAGCTTCCCATTTTTTCTTCTCTTTCATTATAAATGCATGAACATTATCAAACGTTCACCTCTTTCTGTGTGTTTGTTCAGGATCACAGTGTGAGACACATTCTCCTGTTATCTCTGTAAAGCTGCTTTGAAACAATCAGTATTGTAAAAAGCGCTATATAAATAAAGGTGACTTGACACAGAGACCGGCCATACTGACCGTCGATCCATGATGTGGGAATGAACAATAAGACACTCACACTGACAGACAGTAAGAGGTTTTATTTTTAGCACAAATGTGGTTTTGTAAAACCATAACACCACACATGCCTGTACACAGTTGTAGTTTTACAGAAAATAAAACAGCTAGAAAAAAAACAGTTTAGTTCTCAAAATGACACATGGAAAAGCATAGAAATTGCTATAATTTGAACTGAAAACAATAATAAACAGCAATAATTTCTCCAATCAAGCAAACATATACTTCTGGAAACCGTTTTTGAAACATGTCGGAAAAAAGAATCTCATATTCACTGATACACTAATGGACAGATTAAATGTAGCGTTCACAAACATAAATGAGAATCTCAGACCTGAAAGGACTAAAAGCAGATGTAGGAGTGATGTTAGATGATAGAAGTGAAGCTTATGAAACATGTTTGCATTCGTCTTGGATAATGACGCTTATGCGAAACGTCCTATAGAGATTAAGTAGAAATTACTTCCAACTAAGTTCACTTTTCAACCCTAGAGTAACCTATAGAGAAGATGCTCTTCATTGCCACCAATGATGAAGCAAACATGTCTTCGGCGGCCGGCAGATCTCACCAAATTTACCTGGCGGTGTGATAGTTTGTGTCTGATAGTGAGCAGGCAAACACTGGTTGACAATGACATCACAAGCGACAACCACATAGCACTCAATCGCTTTTACACTCTCAACTTCACACGGCAGTTTCTTCTTTTTTGTGACAATGTACACAGTGAACGCTTTCCTGCTTGTGCACAGGTTGAGTCTGTCTCTGATGCCTTCTCCATTGCAGATCTTTATAATGCCTGCTTCGTCATCAATAAAGGACTGGAGAGAAGGTCTGTCACTGCCACAAAGTTTCTGCTGTGTTAGGTACTTTGCCCAGGCATCTAAATCAGTTCTTGTGAAAGTTTCTGAGAGAATATGATTTTTTTTAAAATTATTATAAGCATTGTTATTCTTATTTTTCTGGCAGGGAGAACTGTTAAAACTAGCATCAGATGAGAGAATATGTTTTTTTTCAGATTGATCATAATCGTCGTTTTCTCTGTGAATATGGCAGGGATCTTTGACATCATTAAAACTGTCATCAGTGAACATCAGAGTGACGGGGAGAACGAGGAGAAGGAGGAGAACCGCAGATCTCATCCTGAGAACGAGAGTGACAGACACTTACAGCTTCACAATCAGTGCAAATCACTATTAATAACATAATCAACAACTTCTGCATGCTTTTATGAATATATCTCTGACTAAAGTTATAATAATTATAATAATTTCTTAAACACTCTTATTTTGCAGCGAAAAATTTTCCACATTAATATTTCTTATTTTGTTTAGTATTTTTTTAATTATTATTAATAATATTTTACATTACATGAAGCTTTTATTTAGATGGAAAGCACAGGAAGTCCTCAAAGCCGCTCGTTTGATGACAACCGATTAATATCTTGATTTGAAGAGTCCTCGAGACTAGTTGTTACAGATTAAAATGAGAAGATTAAAGACAGAAAATGCATTATTAAGATGATTTTCAGTATCTGAACTATGATTTACATTTGTACAGAATATATAGATTTACCTGTGTGCCGTTCTTGAGCTCTAGGAAATGAAAGAGTGTTGTTGAGTGTGAGCTGGAGTTCAGAAAGTGTGTGAGATCCTCATTTGACTGAGTTTTATTGAGTGTAAAAGAGGGAGGAGTGAAAATGCACCCGTTTCTTAGAAATGCACCGTAAACACGGTTATTGCAATTAAGCAAAACTTAGAGGATGTTTTTGCATCTTTGAGATTCTGCCTTTAAGAAAATCAGGAACACTTTAGGTTACACTTTATTTCGATTTCGATAGTCCACTTTAGACATTCGGTAACACTTTACTTGAAGGGGTGTGCACAAGACTGACATGACACATGTCATTAATATGGTTTTATGCATGTTTATTAAGTGTCATTCGCTCAATTATGACATTTTGAATGCAAATATGACATTGTTTGAGATGTCTTTGTTTTGACAACTTGACATAAACCAATACATCATAACCTGTCAGTGTCTTTGTCATGACAACTTGACATTACCAAGACAACATAACCTGTCATAAATATGACGCAGCAGATTAATTATCAAACTTTGGATAAAAGCGTCAGCTAAATGAATAAATGTACTTAAGAAACCACTTACCTTTATGGGTTAACATTACATTAACCCCTTAACTGTTTTGTGTGTGTGTGTGTGTGTGTGTGTGTGTGTGTGTGTGTGTGTGTGTGTGTGTGTGTGTGTGTGTGTGTGTGTGTGTGTGTGTGTGTGTGGCCTGGTAAACCCTACATTATGGGGACAAAATGTCCCCAATAGGATGGCAATATCTGAAATCCTTGTTCGTGTGGGGACATTTTTTGGTCCCCATGGGGAAAACAGCTTATAAATCATACTAAGTGATGTTTTTTGAAAATGTAAAAATGCAGAAAGTCTCCTGTGATGGGTAGGTTTAGGGGTAGGGGTAGGGGTAGGGGCAGTGTGTGTGTGTGTGTGTGTGTGTGTGTGTGTGTGTGTGTGTGTGTGTGTGTGTGTGTGTGTGTGTGTGTGTGTGTGTGTGTGTGTGTGTGTGTGTGTGTGTGTGTTGGGAATTTATCTTCATGCCGCGTAGAGACGGAGGTCTCGGCGCCCCAAACACCGAATTGCTCTACACCGCTTCCAGAACAGGACATCTTCTAAACATGCTCAATAATGACGATACAACCGTTAGGGAACTATCACGCGAATCGCTGTTTTTACATCTGCAGCGTCGAAAAATACCTGCTGCTTCCATAAACGAGTCGCAGTTTCTTGGTTTTAAACGACACAGAACGAAAAGTTAGACATCAGAGCAGCCGGTTTTGGAGTGCGCTCCGACTGGCTGGATTTAAATGATCTCTGCTGCCGTACAGGAATACAGTTCCTTCTGAAAAAATTTGCATATTGTGATAAAGTTCATTATTTTCCATAATGTAATGATAAAAATTAAACTTTCATATATTTTAGATTCATTGCACACCAACTGAAATATTTCAGGTCTTTTATTGTTTTAATACTGATGATTTTGGCATACTGCTCATGAAAACCCAAAATTCCTATCTCAAAAAATTTGCATATCATGAAAAGGGTCTCTAAACGAGCTATTAACCTAATCATCAGAATCAACTAATTAACTCTAAACACCTGCAAAAGATTCCTGAGGCTTTTAAAAACTCCCAGCCTGTTTCATTACTCAAAACCGCAATCATGGGTAAGACTGCCGACCTGACTGCTGTCCAGAAGGCCATCATTGACACCCTCAAGCAAGAGGGTAAGAAAACACAATTGAAACCTAACTCCCCCGACCCTAGAAAGGCTGAACAAAGTGAACCTGCAATCCGGATGGAAATAACAGCGTTTCGACGGCATTGCGGCAACGACAACCAACTATACCACAACAACTCTTCTCCAAAGCAAAAATGGCCTCGCCCCCTTATTTAGTATTCTTGGTGGGGTTTATGTAAATATTGGTGTTAGTGATGTCAGCAACCCCGGAGGAATGTCGTGTAGTCCCTACCGGCCGTTTGCTGTAGTCCTTAGAAATTGATTTCTTTAAAAGCAAATATCTCCCTTTGCTTTGAACTTTGAGCGTTGTAACTTTGCAGATGTTGTTTATGCTCAAACAGCAACAGTACACACTAGCTAAAGTTAGAAAAGTAAAATCGTGTTTTACCACAACTTTAATTATTTGCACCATTGCGAAGCTCTGAGCAAGGGACATTCTTGGGATGGGAGAATATATGTACAAAAAAATATCTAAAAAATGTGCAGTGTCACCCACAGAAATGTTGAAGTTGGCCAAACTAAAAGAACAGACCAAGATGGATCGACAGAAGATTGAACACCTCGAGGACCGCATTAAACACCTGGAAGAGGCCAACAGTGAGCTAAAAAATGATATAAGGAATTCCTGGTTTCACAAATGAAGGGAGTCCCAAGGACTCCTGCATCTACTGGAAAGTCAGGTACATTAGCAACACAATTACCATTGTTCATGCAGTTTTAAATGTTTGTGCAAGTCATGGAGGACAGAGAAACTCTGATAGAGCCTCTATCAACTTTTCCTTTCTATCTGGTACATTCCTCACAGCACACAGAGCAAAAGTGTAGCAACTATTTTTAAGTGCAAATTCACTGAAGGGCGTGCAGAAAAGAGCTGTCATTGTGGAGCCACTGTAAATTATCTATTTAATCGTGCCATTTATATGCCAAAAATGGTTTATGCATGCATATACTACGCAGTGAAAACCCCTTGGGTAGGATTAGGGGTGGGCAGTGCGTTCGCATTATACGCCATAAAGTGCGCATCATATGCACGCAAAAACTATTTTTGGCATATAAATGCCACGAGAAATAACATTCGTTGTATAGATACGCACTTTCATGAGATCGGGCTCCTCTGTCGGTGAAGCCTCGATGACTGGAAGATTATACAGTGCTTTTGCAGAGTCCAGCTTGGTATTGTGCATCTTTCAGCATCTATTGACTTTACAAAAACCTATATACACATATTTGCACCATTTTTATGATATGAGTAAAAATATCATATGTAATATATAATGAATATATTTAGTAAAATACAACTCTCTATAGTTTATTTTTCTAGCTAACTAACATGATATGGTCATTAAATGGCTTTCCTGAGGTAGGCTAAATGTTACGTTACATGACATTATTCTCCAGCTGTTTTATTGACATCTTTCCACAGTTGAAACACTGATTGATCCATTTTTACTAACCAGTAGTAAAAAGGAAGAGATGATCAGTTCACCTGCCACTTGACCTGAGGCTCTACAGCGATCTGATACGCCACATGTTTTTACAGTTTGAATTTCCTAATAAAACTGACAGAATTTGAAAGAATTTGTTTCATGTTACAAGTTTCGTGCTCTGTCTTGTCTGTCCGTGACAGTGTCCTCTTTGCTTTGTGATTTTTTATTGCGTAAGGAAATGTATGTGTGATATGAAGGTGTGAGAACAGTGTCTGAGTGCCTGATAGTCGCCAGCCCTGGTTTAGCCATTTGGTTTCTCTGTGTTTTTATGGCCCTCAGTTTGTAATTTGGTTGTAATTTGTAAGTTAGTTATTATCCTTTTGTTTTGATCTGATTTGTTAATAAGATCTTGCCTCAACTTGTTGCAATCAGCATGATGACAATAAATAAAAAGTTTAAATCTCTATGTTTTTATATAATGTATAAATCATCATATACATTACTGAATACAGTGTTACATTACATATGGTTCAATATATTCAGATTTAGGAGGGTAGTAGCTTGACACAAAGCTCATATTTTTATAATTAATTCACTTACAACAACATCTAACAGCAGGTTAAAAATAGGCCTTTTGTGTACATGGAAAAAGTCTTAGATCTTTGAGATCAAGGGACGAGTCATTATCTAAAACTGGAATTCCTCAAATCCATGGGAACTTTTGGGATAATGTAAGTACACAAGTGCATGAAATATATCACACTGTGCAAGTGGTGTTTGAGTATTTTATTACAAAAATCTTACATATTGTGCCTTTAAAGCAACTTTCAATTAAAAACTAACAAATGTTTGTATTTTCTAAAATTAGGTCAATGAGAGTCCCTCTAGCCAGGAAGTCAAGAGATTCATCAATCCATGGGAGGGGATACGAGTCTTTGACAGTGAGCTTATTGAGTGCACGATAATCGACACAGAACCTTGGCTCTCCTGAATGTTTTGGGACAATTACAACTGGAGCAGAAAAAGGACCAGAAGCAGGTTCAATTATTCCTTCCTTCAACATGTCCTTGATTTGAGACTCAATAAATTCCTTTTTAGCAGGAGAAGAGTGGTAAGGGGTAAGGTGAACCGGTTTTGCATCACCCGTAACAATTTTGTGCTCCACTAGAGAGGTGCGTCCTATATATCCATCAAGCAGGTCTCAAACATTTCAGTCAATTTGTTTTTCTGCACGTTATTTAGGGTTGATTCTTCATCAACCTTCTCAGACAGGGCAGAAGAGCTGAAATCCAGGCATGACAAATCAGAACTAGGCATTGTTAAGTCAGCGCTCTCTAACTCCTCAAGGGGTACCGGCTCATCACCAGGCACTACAGTTCTGAACAGAACATGAATCGTGACTGAAGATCTCAACATAAAATCCATTCCCAAGATAACAGGAGAAGAAAGATTATGAACAACAGCAAAGCGGTGATAGAAACACTGGCCCATGAAACCCAAAGACAACCAAATAACACCCAGCGGGCGACCGGATGCTCCATCCGCAAGCTGAATAGGAGTTGTGGGCCATGGTTTTATTCATATGTCCCCCCCAGGAATAGTCTGGACAACCACTGATTGCACCGCAAAAAGAGAAACACCAGTGTCGACCTTCACTCTGAACGGGGCTGTCAGGGTTCTGCCCTGGCAGCCTTGTCTGTTTTGTTGTGGTTTCATGTTTCTGTGTTTTTCTTGTGTTTGAGCACATGGCTCTGTCTTGGTCTGTGTTTGCCATGTGCTCCTCATGTCCCGCCTCCTTGTTTCCTGTTACCACGCCCCCTTGTTTAGTCCACCTCTTGTCCTTGTTTCGTTAATTGTGCTCACCTGATCCTCATGTGCTCTGGTCCCTTCATATTGTGCCTTTTTCCCTCATGTCTTTGCACATTTCAGTGTTTTCTGGTTTGTGATATTGAAATTAATCCTAGTGCTTACGCTGGTTCTCTATCATTGTTACTGTTTTGCTTAAGCTTTAGCACTTGTGCTTGGTAATCTAGTTTTCTTTTGTTTAGAATTATATTTTTTTGTTAGTTCTTATTTTCCCTGTCAAGTGGAAGTCTTGCTTCTCTTTAGTTACTCCAGTTTTTTGTCTTAGTTGTTTTCATTAGTTTGCTTTTTATATATTTATTTCTCTACTTTTTGTTTCTCTTTTCACTGATCTTGTCAGTTTAGTTTTGCTTATCTTAATTGTTGCCTTATCTTGTCTGTCTTGAGTCTCGTCTTGAGTCTCGTCTTGTATGTTCTGTGTGTTTCTGTCCTGTATCCTGAGTTCCCTGGCCATTGACTCTCAGCTGCCTGAGTGGTGCAGCTATCCCCTGTGTTCAGCTTCTGGTTCTGTGAGCCTCTACCTGGTGGCAAGACTGGAGCTACATCTGAGATCTACATCAAGCTGCATGTTCCTAATGTTTCTGCCTGGTCTTTACTTCAGAGCGGTCTCTATTGCACTCACATCATCGCCATCTTGCTGACGGTCTCAGTGGTCATCCATCCTGCCTGTCGTTGTCGTTTGCCTTTCCCTACTGTTTTTTTACTGCGATTCACGCTTCACTCCCTGCTGTCTCAAGTCTTCAGTCCTGTTAATAAAAACCTTGTCTGCTCATTTGCGTCTGGGTCCTATATCTTGCAGAATCCTTAACACGGGGCATTCCAATAAGAAAAATATGGAAATAATATCCTCCACATGACACAGTGTAGGTTGATCACTCACGGAAGCATCAGGTAAACGAGGAACATCTATCTTCTGGAGGGAGGGTTGCCCCGTCTGAACGTCATCCCTCCCCTGAAGTTTCCCTTCTTGCCAAAGCCTGCGACCACATTTCCTTCCCCAATGACTTAGTCAGAATCATCCATCCGTTGTTAGACACTCTATTGACTGTATCTTTTGGGAGTTCTGGGGGCTCCATTGGAGACAAAGACGACTTTGCTCCTGGCTTACACTTTGGGCAAGTACGAGTGGTGAATCCTGGCAAGGAGCACTTAAAACAGTGAACATCCCTTGTGGGCGGACCGCTAGCTTGTGTCTGAGGCAGACCCCCAATACTTAGACCAAGCAGGGGTGTGTCTACTGTAATTGCGTGTGTATATACCCTAAACAGTGACGTGTCGAAGTGTCTCTCTCTCCTACTGTTTGAAAAAAGTGGACCTGTGATTCCGCTTTGCGAATCGCAAATCAAGCAGTGATTGACAGCGCTCTGATCCAATGGCGTTGTGGGGGGGGGGCAAACATATTCCTGGCCATGTCAGAGACAGATTTCATGCAGAGAATTTTTGCTGACACACAAACACACACACATTCAATGTTTGTGTTGAGAATAAAGCGTGTTAGATGACTTATAAATGCCTAGGTGATGTTTTTTGTTTATTAGAACAAAACTGTGTGGTCCAATCCATGTATAATACAAAATGATTTCCAGGATCTTGTTCAGTGCCACGTTTATACCATCTATATTAGGGCACTGGGCATTGCAAAGATTTTTTAAATCATGCTTAATATTTTCTAACAAGCATTTATTTCCAGTTGAATTTTTTGATTTCCCATGGGCCCCCGCTGACTGGTTCTTGGTCCAGTCTTGGTCCAGTTCTTAGCCACTTCACCTGAGGCTCTACAGCTATCTGATAAGTCACATGTATTTACAGATTGAATTTCCTAATAAAACTAACAGAATTTGAAAGAATTTGTGTTTCATGTTAAAAGTTAGGTGCTCTGTCTTGTCTGTCCGTGACAGTGTCCTCTTTTCTTTACGATTTTTCATTTCCTAAGAAAATTTATGTGTGATTTGAAGGTGTGGCCCTCAGTTTGTAATTTGTCCATTCATGTCTACGTGAAGTTAGTTATTATCCTTTTGTTTTGATATGAATTGTTAATAATGATTTCCATTACACGAGAGTAGATGTTAAAACTTCATGCTGATTTGTACTCGGCTTTCGCCAAGATAATCACTAACTAAGACGTAGCTTTACAGTAACCTATGCTTCTCCATCCATTTACGCTTCTTTCCATCTAGTGACGTGAATCTTCTGTCTGGTGTTAATACAGTGTATTGCGCGTCAGCACACACAACGGCTGCAACCACAGTGCGGTCCCCCATAACAACCCTCTGGATTGAGCGGAGTAGGGAACATCTCTAGGGTCTTCAAGTGGGCACCTTCCGTCCTCAGTGTTTCGTCGACTAGCCCACGACACCTCAAGAGGGCTCGACAGTGACTCTGGCGTCCCAGAGTCACCCCCCTCCGTCCCCCACTCAACTCAGCCCAGCTTACTGACCTCTACTTCCCTCTTGCTGCTCTTATCGGGCGATAAAAAAATATCGCCGTTAATCTATTCTCAAAGTTGGGTTGGGTTTCATAAAATAGCTTTTTCGAATATCGTTATATTTTCGCGCAAATCGCGCAGCAGGGTATTTTCCTGTCAGGACACAAGGTGTATATCTTTTTTTATGGGCATGAGCGATGCTCAATTTACAAATGAATCACTCTTTTGGGTCGATTCTGTTCAAAGACTTCATCAAACAAGTTGGCAGATCTGTCTAAATCGGTTCGCGAATCAGTTCTGTTCAGTTCCTCACGCACTGAATCGTCTGAACTCTGAAGCGCGTTCAATCACACTCGACACGGAGTCGTAACAGGAAGATTTAAGAACATCAAGAGCTACAGTTTAGTCTAGTGAAAGCAAATCTGCAAATGCATCATATTTTTGCCAGCGATGAAGATCTTTATTAGTTGAACATCTTCGTATGCTGTCTGTGAATGAATGATTCCACAGGACGATACATTCGATTTCATTTCATTCAGGTAATACATTTTACAACCAAACAGATTATTACGCAACGATAGCACTACTAAAAAGTATGACATTATCCGTTGGACATATACATTAATTTATAGGCTACAAAATAAATAAGCTACCATTGTGTACAGCTTATGAAATGAACACCCGCCATCCCGCGGTAATGTCTGTGTATTGCGCAGCGGCATCCGAATAGTTTACATTGATTGAAACTAATTTGTTTAAAAGGGAGGAGGCTCTTGCCGGTAAAGGCAGGTTCACATAAAATCATATGACATGACATTATTTTTGATCTAACGAGCATCTGGTTTGGCGATGCAAAAACGGAGCTACGTCGTGCTTATTTTTTATTCTTCTTCCAATTAGCCTACTATGTTACAAAAAAAAACGACGAAAACATGTTACTTGTTCAATTAATAAAGTTTGTTTGATGAGAAGTCGCTCAAGATGAAATTGGCCTCCCTTTCTGTCATTGTAATTGTGCGTTTTATTGATTTATTTTATTTTATAACATTTTTGGACCGATATTCGACTCTTGCTCCTCTATTGTCGAATGGCATTTTTGGCAGAAATTCACATCCGTACGCGAGGCGAACTATTCTCAAAGACTTACTTTTAGTCATTATTTGGGTAGCACACATATTCTGAATGCCTTCGGCAGAATTCAAATGAGCCATTTTAATCTAGATTAATCTAGATTAATTCCAAGATTCCAATGAGATTAATCTAGATTAAACAAATTAATCTATGCCCACCTCTAGTAAAAACATTTAAGTCTTTTGATCCCAAAAAATATAATAAAATGGTGTGCTTTGTAACATTCTAAAATATTAATTTTACATAATACAAATGATGCAACATGCCTTCAATGATTATTACTATGGTTTAATTTTAAGTTTGGTTAGGCCTACTCAAAAAATTATTTTAAAGGTACAATATGTATGTTTTCGCCTCCAGGGGTCGCATGTTTATAACAATATCAAAGGAGGAGCTTGATGACGCTATGAAGGACATTGGAATGATAGCAGGTGTCGTTTTTACCATCCAGAGATGTATGTAATTTACGAATCATGTACATGGATTAGTTTTTGTATTACCTGTACATTTGATCACACTATTCTATATCATCATAATGAATTAGCTGCAAGGAATGTGAAATGTAATGCTATATTAGCCTGTTACTGATATGTGACTATTGTTCAGATGATTTGGTGGGTTAATGCTGCACAGTTTTACACATTTAAAACAATCGTTCTAAAAGTAAATTTGAACGAACCTACAGTATTTCTAAGTAACAGCTAATTATTTTTGTGCAACACAAGCTCTATTTAATTTCACTGCCATAGACTTGGTCACCAGACTTGATAAAAAAAGCCTTACTGAAGTACAAACAAAGTGCAATATAACTGTATGTGTACAATAAATAATATATATTTGCTTACATGTCTACCAAAACACATGCAAGAGTGGAGTCTTTGGCAAGATCCAGTTTGTCCCGAAGCTCTCTCCATCTCAAAAACACAACGCCGATATTGATCCTTGTTTAATTTCTCTATTTTTCCCAAAGCATGCTTGCCTCACTTGATCTATGTTTACGTTTTATTGGATCTTCTGTACTCACAATCAATAATCGTGAACCATGATGATTGAACGACACAACAGCGGTGTGCGAGATACTGTATCATAGATTATATATATATATATATATATATATACACACACACACACAAACAGAACAAAATTATAAACACAACACTTTTGTTTTTGCCCCCATTTTTCATGAGCTGAACTCTAAGAATCTAAGACTTTTTCTATGTACACAAAAGGCCTATTTCTCTCAAATATTGTTCACAATTGATATGCGACCATGACAAGGGACGAGTCATTATTTAAAACTGGAATTCCTCAAATCCATGGGAACTTTTGGGATAATGTAAGTACACAACTGCATGAAATATATCACCCCACCCCCATAATTATCAAATCCTGGAATCGCCCCTGGGACCAAGGACTGCATGAAGCTTGTAAGCCTGCAAAAGGGGCTTAAAGAAGCATGTAAGCCTGCGGGTGGTGATGGCACAGTGGATAAGACACATGCCTTTGGTGTGAGAGACCAGGGTTCGAATCCACTGTGAGACACCAATGTGTCCCTGAGCAACACACTTAATCCCTAGTTGCTCCAGAGGCGTGCGACCTCTGACATACATAGCCATTGTAAGTTGCTTTGGATAAAAGCGTGAGGTAAATGTAAATGCAAAAGAAGGTCCATGACAAGGTCCACAACTCTATATTTCTCAAGCACATGCTTCCGTATAAAATCTATTTGCTCTAGTTGAGGCGGAGGGGTCTTTAGCTTACGAAACTCACCCAACATATGAGCAACAAAAGTTGGTAGCGGCAGATTAGGCATCTGCATACGGTCCAAAATGCCCCTCAGGACACGTTCTTGATTGTCTGAAGGCAGAAAGACTGTCCTAAAAAACTCACAGAACTGATTCCAAGTGGTCAAATTTGTGCTGCAAACCATTTTCTTGGCTCTTTTGACATAAAATGAATGACTAAAGCCATTCCTCAGGATTCAGGGAACCATCTGCAGCGAACACGGATGTCTCGAACCGTGATTATTGAAGAATACGAGTCAGAGTCAGAGTCCAAGATGGCGCCGTGTATAGTGTTGGCTGGCCGTCGCTCTGTGTTGTCCATTTTATTGTTTTTGTTTTTATTTGTATGTTTTATTAGCCCTAACCACTCTCTTCGGACTTATGACTGTAAAACTTTGCTTCACATTCACGTAGTGATGGCAGATCTCACTCGGAGTGGAAAATTTTGTTTTCGCCCGCGTTTCATGCTGTCTGTACCGGTAGAGCCTTGGACTGGCCTAGTTTCTGGGTACCGGCGGACTCGGAGCAATAACCGGCGAAAGCGTGGGAGACGGGCAGGAATCACTGTGAAAACTAGAGTGGCGTGGAAGTTTGAAAGTTTGTTAACTTCGGGAGATAATTCGATCAAGACACTTCCCTGTTTGCATCCAGCTTGTTTGGCTTCCTGGATACCATCCTCGCGGATTGTGGCTCAGCGACGCTCGAGGGGAGTAAATAGTAACAATTTGCGTTGTATTGAGTCGGCTGTGGTCTCGGATGCATCTTCGCTGCTCCCGTCGGAGACTGGTACAGTTAATATGGCACTGGTTAATGCAAGATCACTCTCCAATAAAACGTTTGTTTTAAATGACTTTTTTATACAACACGATTTGTATTTTCTGTTTATCTCTGAAACCTGGCTTAATGTCGGTGAAATGCATCCTCTGATTGAACTTTCTCCAGATGACTGTTCATTTTTTAGCACCCCTAGAGTTTCTGGCCGGGGTGGCGGACTTGCTTGTGTTTTTAAGAGGAGATTTAAATGCCGTCTTTTGTCAACGGCGAATTATCAGAGCTTTGAGGCCCAAGTTATTATGTGTGATGCTTGGGAAGCTGTTTTGTGTGTTCTGATATATATACCTTGTGGGTATAACAAGGATTTTATTCAGCAGTTTTCAGAGTTTTTATCTCATATTGTGTCAATTTGTGATAATATTTTAATTCTTGGGAACTTTAATATTCATGTGTGCTGTCCGAATAAGCCTATGGTTTCTGAGTTTTTACAATTGGTAGACTCTTTTAATTTCATGCAGTCTGTTTCAAGTCCTACCCATGAACAAGGCCATATCTTGGATTTGGTCTTGTCTCTGGGGCTTCCAATTTGTAATATTGATGTTTGTAATGATGTTTTGTCTGATCACATGCCTGTTATTTGTAATGCCTGTTTGCCATGCAGACCAATTTTGCCTCAGACGGATGTGATTTGTTCTTGTCTCATTGCGTCTTCAACAGCTGTAGAGTTTTCTGAGGTATATATCTCCTCTTCATTTGTGAATGTGATTGAGTCTCCTCCTATTTCTCTGGGCCCAGATGAACTGTTGACAGTCTTTAATTCTGTTTGTTCAGATATTTTGGATGTAGTGGCCCCATATAAATTTAGGAAACCAAAGATTAATTCTATACCCTGGCTTAATAATTATATTCGTTCTTTGAGGCAGGAATGCAGAAGGGCTGAACGAAAATGGAGAAAGGATAAGCTACAGGTTTCTCTTCAAATTATGAGGCAGTGTTTTTCAGATTATCAGGCTGCTGTGAAAACTGCAAGGCAAAATTATTTCTCTAGTGTCATTGCACAGAAATGTAATGTCCCTACAGCCCTTTTCGCAACGATAAACAGACTTCTAAATCCAATTGGCTGTTCTGCTTTGACTCCCTCGTTGGAGACATGTGACATGTTTCAAACATTTTTTATAGAAAAAGTGGAGAAGATTAGATCTAGTCTTCCTATATTGCCGGTTGAGACTGTGTTGTTGACAGCTAGTGTCAAGAGTTTTGACCACTTTGAGCAGGTGTCAGTGGCACAAGTAAAGGACATCATTAATTGTTTGAAGCCTACATCTGATGATTGTAATGTGACTCCTTTGGACCTTCTCAAGGAATTGGTGGATGTCACAATGGGATTGTTCCAGCGGCCCTCAAGCAAGCAGTTATTCAGCCGCTTCTTAAAAAGCATATCTTATAGACCCATTTGAATTAAAGAATTACCGGCCTATTTCAAAACTTCCAAGCTTGTCAAATGTTTTAGAGAAGGTGGTTTATGCACAGCTAATGTCATTTTTAAGTAAACATGACATCTTAGATAAATTTCAGTCTGGTTTGAGGGCAGGTCATAGTACAGAATCGGCACTCTTGAGAGTTGTTAATGACCTTCGTTTAATCAGAGATGCAGGTAATGCTGCAGCACTGATTTTATTGGACTTGAGTGCGGCTTTTGATACAATAGACCATGTGATTCTCATAAAGTGGTTATCCCAATTGGTTGGAATATGTGGGACAGTTTTAAAGTAGTTTAAGGCGTATCTTACTGATAGAGCATTCTCAGTAAAGTATGGTAATTTTGTTTCAACAGCAGTGCCCGTCACTTGTGGGGTTCCACAGGGTTCTGTTATAGACCCAATTTTATTTTCTTTGTACATGTTGCCCCTGTGTTTGATTTTTTTTAAATATGGCATGTAGTACCATTTGTATGCCGATGATACACAAATCTATCTCCCTTTCAGATCAGTGGAGAGAATTGTGGTTCTAACGCACTGTTGAAACCAAAGTAAAACTGAGATCAATGATTTTTGGTCCTGCCAGAGGATGCTTTGATATTGCAACATACTTTGGCACATGGTCAGACTATTCCCACGACCAAGTAAAAAACTTAGGTGTTGTGTTTGACCCAGATTTGAAATTTGATAAGCAGATTAGTGCCGTGGTTAAGAGTTGCTTTTTCCAGATTAGGACTGTTGCACGTAAAGTCTATTCTGTTGAGAAAAGATTTAGAAAAAGTCATTAATGCCTTTGTTCTGTCCCGCCTCGTCTAATGTAATGTTTTGTATGTAGGGTCCAGTCAGACCACTATATCACGCTTGCAGTTAGTCCAGAATGCGGCGGCACGGCTGTTGGTGGGTGCTAAGAAAAGTCAGCATATTTCTCCTGTCTTAACTTCTCTGAGGTGGCTACCAGTGGATTTCAGGATAAAATATAAAACTCTGCAGTATGTTTTTAAAGCAGTACATGGGTTAGCTCCTGCTTATGTATCTGAGCTTATTGCTCTTCATCAAGCACCTAGGTCTTTAAGATCAAATAATAAATCATTGCTCTCTCTCCCTCGATCTCATTTAAAGTTAAAAGGTGATCAGGCCTTTGCTGTTGCAGGTCCGAGGCTTTGGAATAGTCTGCCTCTTGAACTAAGAGAGATCACTTCTTTAAATGTATTTAAAACCAGTGTTAAAAATTATTTCTCGTCTTTAGCCTTTGAGAGGTTGGACTAGTTATCTGTATTTGTAAGTTGCATGTTGTTTTTATGTGTTGTTTGTTTTATGCTGCTGATTGTACAGCACTTTGGTCTGCAGGTGCAGTTGTAAAGTGCTTTATAATTAATTAAGCTAAAACTAAACTAACTAAACTAGGAGTAAGTGCATTTGTTGTGGCATTCATATCCACAGTGAGTGGCTGAGCAAATGTGGGTGCATTACTATAAGCTACATTGACTGGCACTGACCTTGGGGCCGTCGACCCTCCATCATGTCTTTTTATAGGTCAATGGAGTCCCGAAGGCACCACTGCAGCACCTCTGCTTGCAACTGCTGAACTTGAGTCAAGTCACCTTCATTTATATATAGCGCTTTTAACAATATCGATTGTTTTAAAGCAGCTTTACAGTGATAATAGGAAATTATAGTAACAGAGATTCTCTTCCTATTTGAAAGATAGGACTTTTTCTGTTAGTTTAGGCAATCATTCTTTTACTGTTGCAATTGTGTGTGGGGTTCTACAGGGCTCTATACTGGGACCAATTTCATTTTCCCTTTATATGGTTCTTTCTAGGTTCTATTTTTGAGAAATTTGGGATTCAGTATCATCTGAATGCGGATGATTTTCTAATTTATTTACCACTAAAACATGGTCATAAATGTGTCATTCAGTCCCTGCATGAATGTTTGATTGACGTTAAGTGCTAACTGGCGAATAACTTTTTCCAATTAAATGAGGATAAGACCGAGATGATTTTATTTGGAAAAAAGGTGTGCGTGGAGGATGACAGTTTCCTTGTTTCCTTGAAAAAAAAAATGTCTAGCGTGAGAAACTCCAACGCAGGTGTAACTCCTCAGTCATCATCACGTCACTCACCCTCACTCCATCCCGCGAACAAACAGAGGAAAAAACAATCAACCCACAAATATGACCCTCTTTGTTCATAACAAAGAGACACCACCCAAAAAGGAGAACAGAATTCTCCTAAGTTTTCAATCTTCCTCGTAATACCAATGACTGCAATGAAATTGGGGATATTTATGATACCAAACATGAAAGGGAATAAACAATAAATGCTCAAGATACAATATGTGATATATAGACATTCTCAGTGAACTTTTAGTGACTTGAATCAGGGGGAAAGGAAGGGATGAGGGAGAGGGTGATGCAGAGATAAGGAAGGAGACAAGTTTGGACAAGACGATGTCGTGTGCTCTTTTTTTGAGGTCTTCTCTTCAGGGGCGCACTTTATTGCAGGGTGCGTTTTATCTCCGCTTTTGTCTTAGCAGGAAAATCAACTCTTACATTTTTCACATGTATTTAATGACATTTTTTGAAAACCACAAACCCTCAATATTGTATTCGCCACTCATCTGTCAAAGTGAATCTAAACTGCTGTATTTAATGACATGTTCTTGTTAGTGAAAAAAAAACATTGACAACTGCATATTTTTATTTAGCAGACATTTCACATCAATGGTTTTCAAAAGAGGAAGGCTTTGGTACAACACAT
Source organism: Siphateles boraxobius (assembly GCF_051911475.1). Taxonomy (NCBI): domain Eukaryota; kingdom Metazoa; phylum Chordata; class Actinopteri; order Cypriniformes; family Leuciscidae; genus Siphateles; species Siphateles boraxobius. The sequence continues at coordinate 1,181,282 of NW_027508734.1, forward strand.
GTGATTTTTGGAAAACCACAAACCCTCTTTTTTGGCCACTCCCCCATCTGTCATTCCAAATTGAGACTAAACTTCTGTATATAATGGCATGACATTGTTGGGGATATCAACCATTTCTGAAGACGGCACCCAGGTTTTCGCTCCAAGTCATTTACAGTGTTCAGGTAAGGAAAATCAAACTGAAAATAACTATTTCGTTGGGATAAATAATTAAATAGATTTTATGCAACTTTAGGGTCATTTTTTCAAAAGCATCAGTCTGATTTCAGCAGTGCTTAAATTGCCTTGATTCAGTAGCGGCTCTTGGCTGTAAATTTAGGTAGGGCAGATTATGGGTCTTTATTTATTTATTTATTTATTTATTTATGATTAACATTAGCTTTTCATATTCTAAACGCTGAACACACTTTTGGCAGAAGTTGCGGGTGGAACTCCAATGTTGATTGACAGACACACTCACAGAACGCTATCTTAAAATATTGCCTGTTACACTACAGGGCTGTTGAATGCTTGATTCTGATTGGTTGAGAACGTTCTATGGTGTTCAATTATTTTCAGGGAAACGCACGGCTAAAGTAGTTTCTGGCATGTTTGACCGTATTACAGTTCCATATCACTGCGGGTAGTTAACTGTTAACGGAAAGTAGCACACAATTTATAACAAGAAAAAACATACAGCCCCATGCGCTTGATCTGCAATTTTAGATGTCCAACTTCACAATCAATGGACACATACAGTTTAATTTTAATTAAAAAAAGTATATAGGCCTGTCTGTAATAAATAGAAAATTAAACTGAATATATAAATAAATTGTTAGTCCTGTTGCACGGGTTTTCGTAATTATTCCAGATAACAAATAAATAATTATTGATAGGCCTAGGTAATTGTTAAAAGGGCTTCGTGTGTTTCATTTATTAGGTTATCTACTGTCAATAATAGAAAAAAAGAATAAAAGAATTAATTAAAACGAATTGAATTAATAAATAAATAATTATATTGACGCACATGCTTTTCTGTCTCATTATTGCAACATCTCTCTCTCTCTCTCTCTCTCTCTCTCTCTCTCTCTCTCTCTAATAACTGCATTAATAACTGCATAAAGCCGGTTACACACTTACTCTAAGGCCAGTTATGAATGTAATTTGATACTTATGACTGATCATGCCCAAACGCGTGTTCAGTGCGTTCAGTCTGTGTTCACAGTCGGGGTTTAAGACCTGCTACAGTCGATGGAAACAGTCAGTCCTCGAATGTGTCAGCAAGTCGTAAGTGTTGGTGCGTTCAAGTCATCTCGTATAGATCGTAATTACGAGTTGAATGCACTTGAACGCCATCACAATGTAGTTAATTAACAGTGAGGAGCTCGTGATTTTCTTTAAGCCCCGATCTGTACGAGTTGGGGACGTCAGTGAAACATGGCGGAATCAATGGATGCAACGTCTGTAGTTTGTAAATTTTAATTGAATTTCAATGTTTACTTGTCCTAGAAACTGTCATTTATCATGATCATCATTAAGCTTGTTATAAGCAGCAAGTTAATGAATTACAACAAAAAATGCTAACAGTTTGTTTACATTGGCTTCATAAATTAATTAAAAACATAAAAAGAAAAACACACCTGATGCGCATTCTTTGTTCTTTATTTTCTATAAGCAGAGTTAACAAACCTTGCTGTATTTTCGTGTAATTCATTAAAAGAAGGTACACCGCCAGCTTGCCCCGACGAAACTGACTTGAACGCACTTCACGTCGTAAACACGACTTCCCACTTCGTAGCCTACGTGCGAACTTCCCTGGAGGACTTGAACGCACCATGTGTCCCATCATTAGTCTGCTATCAGTGGCTCACACCTCAGTTACTAACTCTAAAATGACGTTTTGGAATTAGCAACGGAGGCATGGGATTAGATGTGTAAGAAATTAGCCCTACAAGAGTGTTTTAATGCCAAAAACTTGAACGTCTTGAAATGCATCATCTGAACAATGTTTTGAGGTGTGGTAACTAGTATAAGCGGAATAATTGACTTCAGGCGGTTGAATTATTAGAAAAATAATGCACACCCGAGGTGTAACGGCTCCGCTTCGAGTCATGACCGCATTACCACATTGGGTGTGCATTATTATTCTAATAATTCAACGGGCTGTCGTCAATTATTCCTTACATGTTGTTTTAAAATATTACACGTTGTGGAGGAATTCCAGAGAGGAAAAGAAAGTCAGGTGTATTCACAAACATAAAACAAGAAAAACAAGAAACTTAACTCAGAATTTGGCTTCTGTATGAGTTCAGTGATTCAGGTCAAATGATTGTAATATAATGATTATGTTAAAACACAACCAACATCTACAGATCACATTTTCTATTTGATTATCTGGCTGTTATAACTCAGATACAGCAGACAGACAAAATATAAAGTTATTAATGTGGGGGTCAAGAGGCCAACTAAAACAAACACTGATCACAATAATGGTGACCTGATATTCTGGTTTTCTCTTTCAGTGATTCTGCTTGTTAACATCAGGTGTCTTCAATAATGCTCAATCATCACTCAAACCTGTTTACATAAAAAAGATAAGTAAAGCCAACACATCATTTTTTTGAGTGTATGTTTAAGCTAAAGAATTTATACTTTCATTAAATTGAAACGCTACTCAAAGAACAGCCATAAGATTCAATAAGATACCAACAGCCAGAAAATATTCAATAACTTCATTGTGACTCACTGTAATGTTACCAGTCATTCAGTTCAGACATCACTGAACTGTGCAATATATTTGCAGCACTAAAGTCGAGTTAATACTATATTAAGCAATTATTTCACAACCTTTATTATATCCAGACCTCGGTGACCTCATAGCTGGCTACTTGTACTGTAAATAGCCTACATGAAGGAAGTTATTGTCAGAATTTCACCTGTAGTAAGTCAGTTTTGACAATAGGAACCTTATACAAGCTTTGAAATTTGAACAATGTCTGTTTTTAAAAGAATCATTTTTATGCTAATGATACTCAAATTTACATCAGCTCCAAGTCTGATCCTACTGTCACCTCTAAATTCTCTCGGAGTGTGTGCAGAAAAAAAAAAAAAAAAAAAAAAAGCTTTTTTCTTAATTGAATCTTCTGCCTGGGCAAGTGTGGGACTCGAGCCACGAGGACCGTGAGCCGAGGTGCTCTCCTCAAAGTGTGTGTTCTCTCACAATGCTAACGTTCAGCGCTCTCGAGGGCAGACTTAGCGTCCTGCGCTCACAAACAACACACAGCACATGTCTATTCATGACGTAACGAGGGCACACTTTCTGAAAAGCTGTTCGTTGGCCATTATTATGATTGTTTTTAAGGGTGAAAAATCCCAGGGACAGAGATATCACAGTGCGCTTGCTGAGGACAGAAGCTAGTGATTGTTTGCTCCATGTATATGCTTTATAGTTTCCTCACGACACAATCACACTGAGGCATTCCTACACCGTCTCGACGCAGCTCGTGAACTATTATTAATGCATAAATCATTTGAAAGTTGTTTATAAATTAATTTTACCAAAAAATTATAATAGATATGGGTCTGTAATTGTGAAGATCGAGTACATCATCTCTCCTGTGAAGTAGTTCCAGATTACTGTCAATTCACATGTAGACAAAGACAAGTTAAATCAATCGGCGAGTGGATAAGAATATAAGATAATTTAACATTTAGTCCAACATCACTATTCACACTAAATTCATTAATGACATTTTGAGCTTCAATTGGTAAGATCTTCATAAATTTAAAAAAACTACTGCAAGATCAACTATCATATATATAGTGCCAGTATTTAAATAAGAGTCGGATACTGAAGTAGAACAGACAGACGAAAAATGTTTATTAAAATCTTTTGCAATAGATAAGGAGCTAATTGTTAATTGTATTATTAACTCTAATTTGATTAATTTAATGTTTATCTGAAGTACAAAATTTTTGTTTTAATTGTACTCCAAAAACACTTAGAGTTCCTACAATGACAAGAAAGACATTCTTTATAGTAATTCGATTTTATGTCTTGTACTTTAGTTTTGCTCAAACTTCTCAAGTGCCTGTGTCCTTCCCAATCAGCACTGAAAACATTGTGGTGTAAAACAGCCTCTAAAACACAATGAAACAGCCAAAACAAATATAACCTTTACATTCCACTGACCAAATAGTATTTGTAATTGTTTTAACCCTTGTGCATCCTTGTGGACATTTTTGGCTTTTTCAGTTTTGTTTTTTTGATAACTTTGTCTGTGTTAATGCTAACTACATAAAATTTGCCACAGTTGTGTATTTTTATTGGAATTTTTATATTTCCCCATTTCCTTTTAACGCGCTTAACGCGCCATTCGCGCGAACTTGACATGTGAATAAGGCGTTATCGCGTCTACCGCACCGCGCTCTACGCCTCATTCGCGCCGCAGGAATTTTTTACGCGTGTAACGCGTCTTTGCATTGACTAACGGTGCTGATCCACTTGTCCGTGCGACACTTCAGTCGCGCCGCACTCCACTTTATTCCTATGGGTGACGTCACGCGACTTTAACGCGCTCGCAAAGCATCCCGGGAAAGCGGCGCTTCATTTGGAAAAATGCTGCGCGTCAAAAAGCTGGCAGATGCCCATCTTTATGCAAATGAATCCGTCAAACGCGACGCGTCTATCCAATAGAAGTAGTCTCTCGAGGGGCCTTTGTTCTAGACTGGCCGCTGGGTCAAAACCACGCCCATAGCGGTAAACTTGAGGAACGCCCATCAACTTACAAATGTGGAGAGGCGTGCGACACCACGCTTCAGTCGTGTCGCAAAAGTGGATCAGTACCGTTAACATTGAAATCACTCGCGCCTGACGCGCTATTCGCGTCCGGTGTGAACGCAGCATTAGGGTTGACAGTTTGTTTAAGTCACATTTCCTATATTTTGAAGTATTAATGCATGTAATGTAGAAGTAAATATAGTATGTCTTATATGTATACAGATTCAACTGCTAAAATGTGGAACAGTAACCAAGAGAAGAGCGGCACAGAGTCTGACCAGACCAAACAGCAAAATGCATATGTCCACAGGTAAGTGTCGTAATACAAACCTAACATAACAGTTTTCATTCTTAACAGGTTAATTTCAATCTTTTAAAAAAAATGGCCCAAGCATAAAAAGTAAGAGGGAAGAATATACTGAAGCAGCGGCTCCAATAATCATTCAGACTCAGAACGCTGACTTGTAACGGAGAACACTGAAGGCGAGTTTGTAGACAACACAAGTGCAGTTTAAGACAAAACATGATCAAACATAAACAAAAGCTTGGCATGAAACTCATGAACATGGCTGTGGGATTAACAAACAGTAGTTATAGGAAACAATACTTGACCAAGACACGTGGTCTAGACAAGGGACACCTGTGAACAATGAAACAATGAACCAATGACAACACAGAACACATGGCAGGATCACATGACTAAAACAGGGGATCACATGACAGACATGAAACAAGAACATGAAACAAAACCAAATCGTGTCCATTAAGTCACATCAATAAAATGTAATGCTGCTTGTCTTGGAAGAAAGAAACAAGTTACAAGCTTCTAAAAAAAAAAAAACTCCCAAAAAATAGACAAAAAAAAAAACAAAAACAATAAAAACAATATAAGTTATAAAATCTGCAATCCTGTCACTGCAAACCAGGCAATATAATAATAAATAGCTGATTTAAAAATGTTGATGCTAAATCAATTCTCTCTTTTGTAGAGCACGTCATGATGGCACACTATTGAATCCTGGTCTTCCAACACTTTATCGTCTGAACACAGACAGAAAATATATTGGTGGGACTGACGGAAAGGTCAGACAGTGGACATATGGAAGAAGAGACAAACAGAACAAAGTCATTCTGCTGGTGGGAGAAAGGGGCACTGGGAAAACCACCATGATCAACACCATGATCAACTACTTACTGGGAGTGAAGTTTGAGGATGGAGAGTTTTATCAAATCACAGAAGAAGATGGAAAACATCAAGATCAGTCAAAAGCCCAGACGTCTGAGATCACTGTTTATGAGGCGTTTGCTGAAGAAAACCCAATATCTCTGACCATCATTGACACTCCAGGATACGGAGACACTGAAGGATCCGAGAAAGAAAAAGAGATTTCTGAAGATCTGACCAGATTATTTACAGATAAGGATAATGGGATTCATTACATTGATGCAGTGTGTTTTGTGATGAAGGCGTCCCAGAATCAACTCTCTGAAAAACAGCATTACATATTTCACTCATTTCTGTCTCTGTTTGGTAAAGATATAAAGAACAACATAGTGTTTCTTCTCACACAGTCAGATGGAGAATGTCCTACAGATGCTCTCAATGCCATTAAGAAAGCAGAAATACACTGCGGAAAAGGTGAAGACAAGAAACCTGTTCACTTCTTATTCAACAACCGACAGAAAGAGGAAAGAGACAAAGAGTATCATCATGTTTTGAAATCGGCCTGGAGAATGGGAGACGAAAGCATGAATGAGTTCTTCAAACTCCTGAAAGAAGAGAACAGAAAAAGTCTTCAGATGACATTAGATGTTCTGAAAGAGCGAAGACGACTCGGGGCCTGTGTCTCTAATCTGAAGGACCGCATAAATGAGAACGACTTAAAAATGAAAATAATTACTGAAATTCAGGAAGTCCTCAGACAGAACAGAGACAAGATTGCGAGAGGTGAGGACGTTGAGTTTAGAATGATGAAGTCCTTCAAAGTAAAAGTCCCCATTGTAAATGAATGGTTGTGGAACAGTGAGGCAACCTGTTGCTCCGTCTGTGAGGAAAACTGTCATGAGTGGAAATGCTCAATGGCACCAGATCCCTCATGGTGTTGGGTCATGACAAACGGCCACTGCACTGTGTGTACTGGAAAGTGTCATTACAGCAAACATGTCAGAGAGAACAAAAAATATGAGCTGAAGACAGAGGATATCACAATGAAGTACTATGAAGGCAGTGAAGAAAAACTGAAGTCTGATCTGGAGAAGATTAAAGAAGAAACGTCCAAACTGCTGCATGAAGCTTATACCATCATCATGAATCTGTCTGAGATCACACTAAAAGTAGACAGCGCTTTCACTCGTCCACATCTGGATTTCCTGATTCCCAGACTGAAGGAGGAGGGAAAAGATGAACTGGTGAAGAACCTGGAGGATCTTCTGTAGAGGGGCTGTAGATCGCTTTACTAGTGAAAGATAATGCAACAAATATGAACATTGTGGAAGAAATGTATGTTCTATATGTCTGCATTTTCTTATTCATAGAATCTTAGACTGGTAAGAGACCAAGTCTAAATTATAAAACGTATCTGGGGGGATTGACTCATGATTATCAAGTTATTAGGGGATTCTGAAAAATCTGAAAGTTCTTGTTCAAATTATAACAATTTAGGTGTAGTAACAAGGCTAATGAGTAGTTTAGGTTTATGTTCATTTATGTTTTTTTATGTTCTATTATTTTATTTTTCAAGTGACAACATAACCAATATTATTGAGAACATGATAATGGCTGTAAAAGAAGAAAAGTGATAACTGGGGGAATATTGGATATGACATACAGTCCTGACAGTGATAGTAGTTTGGGTGTTGACGTGCCTGTCATGTGTAATACTTTGTTTTACAGCTTTAGTGGAGATAATTGGGAAAAGTATTTTCATGTCAAATGCTACGAATGTCTAATTATGAGGATCAATTTGATGATGTATGTCGAAAACCAGAGAATTTCAATGATGACACAACCAGCAGAAGTTACAATGAAATGTACTAATTGATTAACTAATTGTTTTTTTTATTCTGAACATCTTTTTATATTTTTGTTTATACTGAGATTACTGCGGGCCTGTGGTATAATCTTTACTTGCTTGCTAAATACTTAAGGGACTATCCCCATAAAAATAGCCTAAGCTTTCTTCTTTTAAAAACCTTATTTCACAAGTTTAAGAGGGTGATCATTCATGAAATCAGAGATGAAGAGTATAAGTGTGATGTAATTACTTAAATTTGCTGTCATATTATTTTAGTTATCAATGAATGATAAAAAGAGGGGAATTGTGGAAGGAATGTAATATGTTCTATATGTTTGCATTTTCTTACTCATAGAATCTTAGAAACATGATGGTTAAGGTAGTAAAACACACGAGGATTGCATGTGGAGCCTAATGGATGTGTATGACCTTGAAAAAGTAATGTGTGTCTGATGTGTATGACCGAGACAGAGGCCCTCCACTCAAGATAACTAACGAAGTGTTAGTTATGGCTAAGACATATCTTCATTTAGCCTAAATAACCTTGGGGGAGTCAGGACTATAAAGAACGAAGGATGCCCTCTTCTCATTGTCACTCTCTGCAGCCACTCTGTATGACTGTATGACTGCTGACCTTTCCTTGCAAGGGAATAAATAATCTTTAAAGACAATTGCTACATGTTTGTCTCTTATTTAGTAATAGAAAATTGTTTGCCTCCACAACTTACGAGATAAAAAGCAGAACAGATGCAGTTTCACTACAGAAAATAAAAAAGAAGGTTTGTTGAGTTTGATGATGAAATTATTGAATTTATGAAATATAAATTAATATAATGAAAATGACAAATGATTATAACAATTTAAGTTGACTGTTATGTTTAGTCTTTCTTTTAACTTTAGATATTATCACTTAAAGGAGTAGTTCACTTTTAAAGGGGTGATGAACTGAGAAATAAAATTTTCCTTGAGCTTTTGACATCTGAGAGGTCACCATATTATAAGAATATCCTGTAAGTTTCAGAACTGAAAACGTCCTTGTTAGTCCAATAAATGCTTTTATTGACACCAGGCTCAGCAAACAACTCGTTTTTCAAACTGGGGAACTATGACGCCAAAGAGGATAAAACACCACCACCGCAGAAGAAGATCAACGCCTACTTCAACACGGCCGGTTTAGCCCCGCCCACCGATTCGCGCATTACACGCATAGCTAAATAACATGGGCCTACCTCGTGATGAGAAACCGGATCGAGCTACCGAGCAGTAAACATGCCGTTTACTAAATATTGTGCAGTGCCTGGTTGTGGAAGAAGACAGTCGCTGCATAAGCTTCCTCTGGATTCCAATAGAAATGCATGGTTAAAATTTCTTTTTAATGAGGTTCCAGCTGATGTGGGTAAAACATTGTCCGTTTGTTCGCTTCATTTCGCCGAGGACTGTTTTGTAAACAAGACACAGGTCGAGACAGGATTTGCAGACCGAATAAGATTGAAAAACGGTGCTGTGCCTTCTATATTGGATCCGACAGGAATGGTGCAACACACTTATGTGAGTAAAATTTCTATAAAAACATTAAAGATAGCCTACATTAGAAGTAGCATAAACAATTAACAATAACTTACCACGCTGTCACAGCCCGAAGTATCCGTTGTATTTGAGGTGTTGTTGGTTCATTGTCCTGCGATTCGGGATCGGACTCTGGGTCGAACATGTATGGGCGAATCATTCCGGTTGCCATTTTACAACATTGTAAGTTTTCAAAACAATTTCCCCCACGTGCACTGACGAGTGAGTTGAAACTCATTATTATGCAAAACTGTTATCCACTCACAGCAGTGGGCGTTTACTTCCAAGTCTTCAATGCGAGACGCCCATAAAAACCGAGCGTTTTTGAGCTAGGCTCAAAACTAGGGTAGAAAATAGCCTATAACTTATTCATTTTGATGTTTTTGAATGTAAAAACCAAGCGAACGTCATAAGTTGACCTCAGACAACAATATAATTTTTTTTAAAAAGCCAGTTCATGACCCCTTTAAAAAGACTTTTGCTGATAATTTACTCATCCTAGATGTCCATGTCTTTCTTTCTTCAGTCGAAAAGAAATTAATTAATTAACGTAATTGCGTATTACATGCCGTCACAAACACGCATCAAAGAACAGAGCAAGGCGAGCATTTGTGCTTATAAAACTTAAATTTTTTTATTTATTTATTAAATGACCGATCGTTTCGCTAGATAAGACCCTTATTCATCATCTGGTGACGTTTAAAGCCCTTTGAAGCTGCACTGAAACTGTCATTTGGACCTTGAACCGTTTGGGTTCCATTGAAGATGTTTTCATCAAAAACCTTAATTTCTTTTCGACTGAAGAAAGAAAGACATGGACCTCTTGGATGACATGGGGGTGAGTAAATTATCAGCAAAAGTCTTTTTAAAAGTGAACTAATCCTTTAACAGGTTTATAATCATGGTAATGGCTACTTTCACCCATAATATCCTATAAATATTTTCTTTTAAAAATACTTTATTTTTTTCTGTAATTTCACTTCTGCTCTATGTTTTACATTTTACATTTTAAATTTAGTCATTTAGCAGACGCTTTTATCCAAAGCGACTTACATCTGAGGACTAAAGCAAGCGAGTCATCGTGAAGAGGGAAGAACGACGCAAGAATTGCTCAAAATACAAAGTTCAGGGATTGCTCAGAGTACCAAAAGCCAGACAAGGGAAGATTTAAAAGGGAAGGAAAGATTTAAAAGAGAAGAATTAATTTTTTTTTTATTTTTTTTTTTTATGTTAAGTGCTCACGGTAGAGATGAGTTTTCAGTTGTCTTTTGAATGCTGTCAGGGATTCTGCATTACGGACGAGGATGGGGAGATCATTCCACCAGCATGGAACCGTGAATGAGAATGTTCTGGAGAGTGATTTAGTGCCTCGCTGTGATGGCACCACGAGCCGTCGCTCCTTGACCGACCGTAGGCTTCTGGTAGGGACGTAGACTTGTAGTAGGGAGTGAAAGTAGGACAGAGCTGAGTCTGTGGTAGATCTGTAAGCAAGCGTCAAAGCTCTGAATTTGATGCGAGCAGCGAGTGGTAGCCAATGCAGGGAGATGAACAGAGGAGTGACGTGAGCCCTTTTGGGCTCGTTGAAGACAAGGCGGGCCGCAGCCTTCTGGATAATTTGTAGAGGTTTAGTAACACATGATGGAAGTCCAGCTAGAAGAGCATTGCAGTAATCAAGCCAAGAAATAACCAGGGCCTGGACGGGAAGTTGTGTTGCATGCTCAGTTAGGAAAGGCCTGATCTTCCTGATGTTATACATTGCAAACCTGGATGATCGAGCTGTCTTTGTAATGTGGTCTGTGAAGGTCAGCTGGTCATCAAATATTACTCCAAGATTTCTGACCGACCTTGATGGGGTGATTGAGGATGACTCTAGCTGGATAGTGAAGTCATGCTGTAGAGACGGATTGGCATGGAGGACGAGAAGCTCAGTCTTTGCCAGGTTGAGCTGCAGGTGATGTTCCTTCTTCCATGCCGAGATGTTCTGGTTTGAAACAATGTGTATCGTAAAAATAGAACGATACAATGAAATCTGACTTGAATTTACCTTTTTTGACATGTGCTTTACTGGTGATCAATCCATACAGTTTCAGCAGTTCTCTAACTGCGGTACATATAAAAACAGTTGTAAGGAACCTAGATATATGAAATATTAATAATCAATAATAACTTGTTATGATTAATTATGAATATTTGGGTCAGTTAATTGGATGAACTTGACATGGTTAAATTAATATTACAATCAATTAATCAGTTCGTCCAACAAACTCTTTTGATTATTAATTTATTCTAAGAAAAGGGTATCTTCCCTGGCCACAGAAGAAAAATTATTTCTTAGCATGTACAGCGTTTTGAGCATGTAGCAAGAACAAACCGTAAAGGGACTTCGTATTGCAAGCAAATCAGAACCAAATACATAAAGTACATAAGTTTTATTAACTAAATAATAAACATAAATAAACTAAACACACATATATACAGAAATACAGAAATAGGTTAGTGATAGGATGAAATTGGAAACCGGAAGAGGGACTATGAGAAGAACCATCAGAATTTCATTTTCACATTTCATTGAATTGAATATTTGCATTTTGTAATGGGGACAATTGTTGAAGTTGATGAAAATAGAAGTCGTTGATGGTTCCGGCAGTGTCAAGTGGAAGTTGGTTGAGCGTTCGCTTTCTCCAGGAACGCATGGCTGGTTTGGGCAAGGCCTGGGACTCTGTTGAGGCCACGCCGAGCACCCAGGAGAAGTGAGGAAGTCGGAAGAATGGGTGATTGGAGTCGTTGTTGGTTGGAGTCTTTGTTCCAAAACTCCTGAGATTGTCCTTGGTTCTTTGTGAGAGAGTCTTCTCTCTCCTGCCTGAGCCCATATCTGGTTGGAATCGAGGCCTGCTGGGCCCTGGGGCCCCCGTGGAGGGGGAGGGGGTTCCCCAGTATCACCAGAACAGTGTTGCGGCTGGATGAAAGAACTAAGAGAGGGAGGTCACATGTGGACTGTCTCTAATAAAGCCTGGAAAAGATCCTCCCCTAAGGGTTGAACTCGACCAATGAGAAAGGCGAGATGTCTGAGAGGGAAAGTGGCTCTTTGTTGATTTACGAGTCTTTGTCCCTAGCGTGGTTATGCCTTCATTAATGCTCAGACAGCTATAACACAACCACACTGCATTCTAGAAGAAGGTGATGTACATCAAAGTGTGAGTAATTAAATGAGGATTAATTAGGTAGGAGGCATGATACAGGTGAGGTTACATTGATCGTTAGTTGGTTGTATACCAGGGTACATACCATAATTTATACCTAATAGTACACAAGACAATAAAACCATTTACACTGATCTATAAATGAACATGCATAAAACTGTGAAAGAAACAGTTAGTCTATGATTAATGCAGCAAAGTCTGTTTTAAAGAGGGTTTCTGTCATCCATAGTCTCTCTCTTGTGCATGTGGCCACATTCCTCGGAGGTCGTAAAATCTCCTTATCATGCCCTGTAACATGAAACTGTTTCTGCCCTTGTGTTCGTTCATTTGGGCTGTTAGTTTTGGAGTTTCATAAACCTTTGTATATAATGAATAATTCGTATGTGTCTGATTGGTCCGTACCCTACACAGTCTTGAGTCAATTGATCATCGTTTTTTCAAATGTCCCTGTAGCAAGCTTAGATGTTACAGGACGAAGGAGGTGGGAACCAGCGAACATTTAAAGACTTTATTAAATAAAATAAAACAAATACAAAATGAAAGTAAAAGACAGCAGCCCGTCGCAGACGACTGCTGTCCCATCAGACACAGCTCTCATCAGAGTCACAAATGATTTGCTCTTATCATCCGATCGTGGTTGTATCTCTCTATTAGTGTTACTCGATCTTAGTGTTGCATTTGACACTATTGACCACAACATTCTTTTAAATAGACTTGAAAATTATGTTGGCATTAGTGGAATTGCACTAGCATGGTTTAAATCATACTTATCTGGCCGTCATCAGTTTGTAGCAGTAAATGAAGAGATGTCATATCGATCACAAGTTCAGTATGGCGTACCACAAGGCTCAGTACTAGGACCGCTGCTGTTCACTCGGTACATGCTACCCTTAGGAGATATCATTAGGAAGCATGGCATTAGTTTTCACTGTTATGCTGATGATACTCAGCTCTGTATTTCTTCACGCCCTGAAGAAACTTACCAATTCACAAAATTAACGGAATGCATAGCTGATATAAAAACCTGTATGACTAGCAATTTTCTTACTACTTAATTCTGAAAAAACAGAGATTCTTATTATTGGACAAAAATCTTCCTCACGTAATAACCTAGAATACTGTATAACACTTGATGCTGCTCTGTCAAGTCCTTGTCGTCGGTTAGGAACCTGGGTGTGTGTGTGAGTGTGTGTGTATGTGTGTGTGTGTGTGTGGGTGTGCTCTTTGATAGCAATCTTTCATTTGAAAGTCACGTGTCTAGTATCTGTAAATTTTTGGAAAAACCGCATTTTTCCATCTTACAAATATATCTAAATTACGTCAAATGCTCTCAATGACAAATGCAGAACAATTGGTTCATGCTTTCATGACATCAAGGCTAGATTATTGTAATGCTCTACTGGGTGGTTGCCCTTCACGCTTAATAAACAAACTACAGCTGGTCCAAAATGCAGCCGCTAGAGTTCTTACCAGAACCAGGAATTATGACCACATTAGCCCGGTTCTGTCAACACTGCATTGGCTCCCTATTAAACATCGTATAAATTTTAAAATATTGCTGATTACTTACAAAGCACTAAATGGTTTAGCTCCCCAGTACTTGAGCGAGCTCTTAACGCATTAAAGTCCTTCACGTCTATTGCGATCTCAAAACTCTGGCCAGTTGATAATTCCTAGAATATCTAAATCGACTGCTGGCGGTAGATCCTTTTTCTATTTAGCAGCAAAACTTTGGAACAATCTTCCTAACATTGTCCGGGAAGCAGACACAGTCTGTCATTTCAAATCTAGACTAAATACATCTCTTTGGCTTAGCATACACATAACACAAGTCATAATTTCTACTTAGCATGTCATAATTTTTACTCTTTATTCCATTTACAAAAGCATGGTTTTTCCCCTCATGTTTCATTTGGAGCAATACAACATCTTCTAATATAAAATGGGGAACATTGGGAACGAAAAGCGGATGATGTGTTTTAATGTAATTAATTATCTCACTCCATTGAAGTTGCTGTTAATTTTGGAAGCTTGCTTCCGCCACAGAATAAAAAATAAAAAAGGTAATTAAAAAAAGAATGAAGAATTCAGAATTGTGAGATGTAAACTTGCAATTGTGAGATAAAATGTCTCAATGATCTTTTAAAGTCCCCCTGTAATCAATAATTGTATCCCATGAAACTCGTCTTTGATCACCAAAATTACACATTTAAAAGTTTTTTCCTTGGATGCCTTAAAATATCTTGAATGTAACTCGACACCCTTGCCTCATATACGCGGTTCTATGAATATGCAAATGAGCCCCGCCTCCACTCACTCACTCAGCTCAGAGATCCACACGTTGATCTGATTGGTTACAAGGTAGTTTGTGATGTCAGAAACACCAGCGGTTTCAAACCGTGTTTTTGAGACTGTCTTTGGTTTAATTTGGAGGAGATTACTTCCTGCTCAGCTACTGTTCGGACGCTCTCGCTTACTGCTCCGCGCTTTGCTCTATCGCTTTTATATTTCTACATTTTATCTCCTATTATCATCTCATTTAACTTCAGCAAATCAGCACAGTGCTCAAACGCTTGGATTACTACAAAAAAAGCAGAATTATGTTATTCGACCAGCCTCCCACTGAAAGCTTACATTCCGGGGAAGAGAAAACACAACTGCCTACATTCATAAGGATAAGAAAATGCCTCCTCTGGAATCTACCTGCTGCTCCAACTGCCACAGACTTTTACAAAGGATTGCAATTCTTGAAACAAAGTTAATTGCGGGACCACCATACCAGACGGAACACACAACAGAGCTTCGTCATGGACGTCCTCAGCATACAGCCGGTGAGTCCCATGAATCTAGTGTTTCTCGACAGGCCATACTGAGTGTAGAGAAACAAGCCGATCGTTTTACTAATCGATGGCACAAACAGGGTGCGAGACCCAAAGGCACTCGAGACATCAGATTGTCACGAGCATCACATATTACTGCAGTAGCATCCTCTACCCCAGATACGGCTCTGACAAGGACTGCAAACACTGGTCTCCTACCACCGCCTATACATCTTGAGAACAGATTTGAAGTATTAATGAATGAGGAATCCCCAAATTTGATGAATGTGATCGCACACAGACTGAATCAGCCAGTAGCTAACACTGATGCTAACTGGGGCTCAAGGTCGAGCAGACAGCTGCACTCAGCTCACAGTGCAGCCGGGCCCAGGACTCTGATAGTGGGCGACTCCGTAATCAAAAACATTAATAGAAGGGATACAACAACGTGCTGCCTTCCACAAGCAACAACATCTGATGTAAACAGGGAACTTGAGAACATTCTGATGAAACATAAGACTGCAAATCGACTCATCATTCATGTGGGGAAGAATGATATTCATAAAGAGCAGTCGGAACTTCTTAAAAAGGATTTCAATGAACTTTTTGAAACACTTAAAAGACTGAAAGTTCAAACATTCATCAGTGGACCACTCCCAGCAAGAGGAACAAATAGGTTTTCACGGTTGCTTGGGCTTAATACATGGCTGCAAAAAACCTGCAATATAAAAGGAGTGAACTTTATTGACAACTTCAATCTTTTCTGGAGTCAGAGGCAACTGTTTCAACAGAATGGCCACCACCCAAACAAACTTGGTTCAAGAGTGCTAAAGGACAATATCTACTTCTCCCTCCGTCATCCTTCTGCAATGTGTGCCAATCCACTCAACCTGAATGGCACACACACACCTGGATACAGTAGGAATGACCACAGGATTTCACTTCAGCACCTGAATAGACATACGGTTGACACATCACACAAGGACAGTGATAACACCACTCAGCCACAACAACCTCTGCTCACGGACACAATCTCAGCTGACCCCGGCCCACAGAGCTCACCACAGACAGACTGTGACATACCAGCACTGCTCCAAGATACAGCACCCAAGGACGACTTTCTGGAAAACAGCCAGGGAAACCAGGACAGCATATTACAGCCTCCAATAACACCAGAGCAACAATCCTTCTCACCGGAAACGTTATCACTGTCTCCAGCATCTCCACTTCTGTGCTTCTCAGAGAAAATGGAACAACTGGTGCATGCTGGAACTAGACTATCCCACTCTTTTGCTGCGAGCCCCCAGATACCAACCAAAAAACGCCAGGCCCCACAACCACCAAAGCCTACGGGCCCAGCTCGCCCTCCCCCTCCTCCTGTGAGAGCTCTTCGGCCTCTGCCACAGCGCCAGGGCCCACACCCTCCTCCAGCGGCTCGAGGTGAACCAAAAACAACTGATACCAGCTCTCAGTGATATGTGTCGGGTCCCCGCTATGATAACAATAACTTTCTCAAATGTTTACAGAACAAGCGGGAACCCAGTGTGCCTGTATCTTTTTTTGTTGCTGTTCGATTACATGATAGAAAGTCTAAGGCCTTCAAAAGCCGTACAGCAAACCCATCTAATCTGGTGCCTATTACACGACATACCAAGATTGCTGTGGGGACAAAAAGTAAGACTGTTAAGTTAGCACTTTTAAACATCCGTTCACTTAAAAATAAATCACTTTTAGTCAACGACTTAATAACCACATACAACCTGGATTTTATGTTGCTAAATTAAACTTGGCTAGAAGAAAGTTGCAGTGCAACAGTCCTCAATGAAACAGCCCCTCCTAACTTTACTTTTATGAGTGTCTGCAGAGCTGTCAGAAGAGGCGGAGGTTTAGCTGCTCTTTATAAAGATGTCTATCAATGTAAGCAAATATTATTTGGGAATTACCAGTCTTTCGAATATCTGGGTATTGTGTTAAAAGGTGCTCCACGCATTTTACTTATCATTGTTTACAGGCCTCCAAAATACTCTCCAGCTTTTGCTGAGAACTTAACAGAACTGTTATCAACAATTTCCTCAGAGTTTGACTGCTTTGCCATTGCTGGAGATTTTAACATTCACATAGATAATGCAGAAAACAATATGGCAAAAGAAATCAAAACTGTTTTAAAAACTTTTGATCTGACTCAGCATGTACATGGACCCACACATAATCGTGGACACACTCTAGATTTACTTATCAGTAAGGGTCTAAACATTTCATCAATTGTTATTAAGGATGTAGCACTGTCTGATTATTTTTGTATTTTCTTTGATATATTGATCTCTCCTGCCATTGAAGCTAGATATGTGTCTGTCAAGAAGAGATGCTTAAATGAGAACACTAGTGTACTATTTATGAAGGCTATATCTTTAACACCAAGCGTATCTGCTGACTCTGTTGATTTTCTCCTTGATTCTTTTAACTCAAAAGTTAAGAGTGTAATTGATGATATTGCTCCTGTGAAAGTCAGGAAGAAGAGTGGCAGACAAAAAGCACTTTGGAGAAACTCAACAGCAGTGCAAAATATGAAAAGACAATGCAGAAAAGCAGAGCGCATGTGGCGGAAGACAAAACTTGTAGTCCATTATAACATCTACAAAGACAGCATCCATGCTTTCAATAAGGAACTAGGCAAAGCTAGACAGACTTTCTTCTCGAATATTATAAACAGCAATATAAACAACACGCGCACTCTTTTTGCTACTGTAGAGAGACTGACAAACCCCCCAAGCCAGATTCCCAGTGAAATGCTCTCAGTGAGAAAGTGCAGTGAGTTT
Source organism: Siphateles boraxobius (assembly GCF_051911475.1). Taxonomy (NCBI): domain Eukaryota; kingdom Metazoa; phylum Chordata; class Actinopteri; order Cypriniformes; family Leuciscidae; genus Siphateles; species Siphateles boraxobius. Next base: position 1,199,456 of record NW_027508734.1, read on the forward strand.
GCTTCTTTCTTCTCTGAGAAAATCAATAATATCAGAAAGGTGATCAGCTCATCCTTGAGTTGCGCTGGGATCAGGCAGATCAGACAACATCCTGAGAAAATAGCCACTATGTCTGATTTAGAAGAAATTGATGGCAAAATTTTGGAACAAACCGTACAGCACCTAAAAACATCAACCTGCGCCCTTGACGCACTTCCCACATCTTTTTTCAAAAATGTGTTACACAGCTTAGAAGCAGATCTCCTAGAAGTGGTAAATGCCTCACTTCTCTCTGGGAGTTTTCCGACCTCCCTGAAAACTGCTGTTGTCAAGCCCCTCCTGAAAAAGAGCAATCTGGATAAGACAATATTAAACAACTATAGACCGATCTCAAATCTTCCTTTCATAGGCAAGATCATTGAAAAAGTTGTGTTCAGTCAGCTGAACAAATTCTTAAGCTCGAATGGATACTTTGACCATTTTCAATCTGGTTTCCGACCGCACCACAGTACAGAGACCGCGCTCATAAAAATAATAAATGATATTCGCTTAAATACTGATACAGGCAAATTATCAGTGCTGGTACTAATCGACCTCAGTGCTGCATTGGACACTGTCGATCACAAAATACTTCTTGACAGGCTGGAAAACTGGGTCGGGCTTTCTGGGATAGTCCTAAAATGGTTCAGGTCATACTTGGTAGGGAGAGGTTATTATGTGAGTATAGGAGACCATAAGTCTGAGTGGACATCCATGACATGCGGAGTCCCGCAAGGCTCAATTCTTGCGCCACTCCTATTCAACCTGTACATGCTCCCAATGAGCCAAATAATGAGAAAGAACCAAATCGCTTACCATAGCTATGCAGACGACACACAGCTCTACTTAGCCCTATCGCCTAACGATTACAGCCCCATTGACTCCGCTTGCCAATGCATTGATGAAGTAAACAATTGGATGTGCCAAAACTTTCTTCAGTTAAACAAAGACAAAACTGAAGTCATTGCGTTTGGAAACAAAGATGAAGTTCTCAAGGTGAACGCATACCTTCAGTCTAGGGGTCAAACAACTAAAAATCAAGTCAGGAATCTGGGTGTGTCTCTAGAGTCAGACCTTAGTTTCATTAGTCATGTCAAAACAATAACTAAATCAGCATACTATCACCTGAAAAATATTGCAAGAGTTAGATGCTTTGTTTCCAGTCAAGACTTAGAAAAACTTGTGCATGCTTTCATCACCAGTAGGGTGGATTATTGTAATGGACTTCTCACTGGCCTTCCCAAAAAGACCATAAGACAGTTGCAGCTCATACAGAACGCTGCTGCTAGGATTCTGAGCAGAACCAGAAAATATGAACACATCACACCAGTCCTCAGGTCTTTACACTGGCTGCCAGTTACATTTAGGATTGATTTTAAAGTATTATTACTGGTATATAAATCATTCAATGGCCTAGGACCTCAATACATTGCAGATATGCTCAGTGAATATAAAACCAACAGATCACTCAGATCATTAGGATCACATCGACTAGAAATACCAAGGGTTCACTCTAAGCATGGCGAGTCTGCTTTTAGCTACTATGCCAGCCGCAGCTGGAACCAGCTTCCAGAAGAGATTAGACTTGCTCCTACAGTAGTCACATTCAAATCCAGACTCAAAACACATCTGTTTAGCTGTGCATTTACTGAATGAGCACTGTGCCACTGTTCGTCCGACTGTTTGCACTGTATTTTATTTTGTTTTAAATACTCTGATTTCATTTGATTATTTCTGTATTTTATCTTTTATTCTAAACTGTTTTAATTATTCTGATTTCTTTTGATTATTTTAATTTCTTCTATGTAAAGCACTTTGAATTACCATTGTGTATGAAATGTGCTATATAAATAAACTTGCCTTGCCTTGCCTTGCCTTAATGCAGTTTTAAGGAGAAAATAGTCAGCAATGCTGCCGACTTATAAATGTACCCATAGTTCGTCTTAAAGCATATTAAAATCACCACATAGACATATAAACAACATTAAAAGCTGTTTTTGAACACAAGGGGACTTTAAAATAGTAAATATCCATGTTCATGCTGCGTACACAAGAGGGCACTATATCCACACTTATTCGTTTAAAAAACAATCTGAAATGGTCAGTGAATGTGGCTCCAAACAAACAGCCTTCAGAAAGTGAAATAAGCCTTAAACCCATCTACATGTTGCATTACAGGGCACACATAAGAGAGCAGGACAATCAGACAATAAGAAAACATATCCTAGCATATAATGCAATACTCGGGATCTCTTTCGAAAGGGAACTCGCACTGCGTCATGAGACACTATTGGGGGACGCCTCAGCGTGACCGGTATCTGAAGCCTTTTTTAAAACACGGAAATCCTATTGGCCGGCGACAACCTTTGACATCATACTAGTGTGACCAGGAAGTATATGGGGCACCTAGAGAACATGTTATCCTCTTTTCTGTTTGTTTGAAGCACGATTGTTCAAAATCAGGTAAGAATGGCTTGTGTAATCAAATGTTTCAAGTGGTGTGTGAAATTTGTGTTCAAACTTGTACGTTGTTTGTTTAGGCAAGGAGCACATCCGCTCCGTTCTTGAAAGAGCTGTTTAGTAAACCCTTTCCCTTTAGGAAACCCCAATCTCGATTTGTCAATCTCGAGGGAAGAGGGACAGGCATCTGCCCTGTTTAGTAAATCTGACCCATAATACTATTATATATCATTATATAGGGGCCGCCTTGACAATTACCCTGAGGTGAGTGAGCTGGCTTCCTCTCGTCTGAGAGTCATTTTGTTGAAGTCGCCGCTCCATTGGGCTCTAGGTAGATAATGTCCTAAGCGTTGGCCTGTGGTAAGGCAACCCTGACAATCACCCTGTGTTAAGTGTGATGGCTTACTCTCATTTAGAGAGTGATTATGTTGAATCCACCGCTGCACTCAGTTCCAGGTAGATGATGTTCTCAAGCGTGGGCCTGTGGTAAGGCCACCTTGATCATTTAAATAGGAATAAGTCTATAGACAGAGGTGTTTTTTGCTGTAGCATCTCCGCCTCCTATTGTACAGTAGTTCAATAGGCTGCTCCTAAAGGAGAGCCTCTCCAGCCCAAGACTGGCAGCTAGTGATCCTGGTACGCCTCCTCTCACTGTAAGAGTAGCCCACCCTGTGGCCTCCTCAATCTGCCTAGGTTGAGCTGTATTCCTCTTGTTACTAGAGTAAAAAGTAATATGCTGAGCTACAGTTCCCTATTGGTGTTTGTCACAGACAAATAGCCAGGTGTCGCAGGCTATTTCCTGGAAAGCCTCCCCTGTGGATGTCCTCTGGGTGTTGTTAGGCTTCCTCTCGCTTAGAGAGTGACAAGCACTATGCCTCCACTCTCTAGAGCTTTGGTTAGTAGCATTATCTAGCTTGCAGCAATCTAGATTAGGCTCTCCTGTGAAAGCTCCTTGATTGTAACCATCAAGTCATGGGGTTGAGTATCCTAGACCTCTTCCGTGGAATTTCATCCTGTTTAGGCCTCTATTCCTCCAGATCTTAGCTAAGGCAGCGACCTGTCTTGGAGCGAGAGTCATTATTTGTTCAGGCCTTCTCCCTTGAGCTTTGTCTCGGGTCAATCTGATATTAACTACCCTTTTCAGGGTCCTGTAAGAGTGCTTCGCTCCCACAGCCCCGAAGCCCCTTGTGTCCAACCCCAATGAGGATCAGGTGGAACTGACTAAGTACTCCCTCCTATTTAGGATGGTGATGAATACGTTCCCTTAGAGCTCAAGCATAAGCCCATGCCTGTGGTATTCTGGAGTAGTAGGCCCTATATAGAAGCCTGCTCGACAGTCTGGTTAAATGAGATCTGTACTCCCCTTGTTTAAAGGGTAAAAAGCGTTATGTTGAGTACATCGCTCGTGTTGGCAATGTGAATGAGTATTCCAAGCCTAGCATACCTCTGGTGGCTATCTCTGCTAGGATTTGATTCGCTACCAAGTAGTTGTCCCTCCTCGGGCCACCTCGAAAGCAATCATCTGGGTTGAACTAGGTTTTTAGTATTTTTCTATTTCAATTCAGTATCCTGGCTCGCATGAGTTGCATCATGTCGCAGGCTCTACTTGGAGCCTCCTTGGTACTAGATCTAGAGCTTGGTCGAGACTCTACTCGGTTGAGTCTAGCTAGGTCAGAAGGTCGAAGGACTCTCATGAGACCTCCCTGGTAGATCAGTTTTTTAGAGATATGTGACCCGTCACAGAAACCAGGGACACAAGTCGGCAGCACAACTTTCGAGCAAAATGAGAAAGAAGAGTTTTTTTTCAAAATTGGTGATTTTCAATTTTTTGGAGAATCTGTTAATTGAAATCACGAAGAAGCCTCTCCATGTTTGAGATAGCAGTATTGGTATATTTAAAAGCTTACATTTTGAGGTTGAAATCGGCTTGTTTTCGGAGATTCTAGCATGCAGTAGGTGCGTGGCGTGTCATTGTCTGTGTGTATTTCCATACTGAATAACCCGGCGCTTTTGCCCCCGCCCTCCAAGTCAACCACATGGCTACTTATTATGCTGTGCTCTGGCCGGCTCTCTCTGATATCAAAATTCAATGAAGATGGATGCCGCAAAGATTGTCGCAGACGAGATGAACCGTCTGGCAGTTACACCGAAAATGTTTTCGCCGCACTTCGTGGGCTCGGGAAACTGAACCGGAGGTATGGGCGCAGCGCGCGCGCCCTCAGTGCTTGAATACGGCGGCTCGGCTCGCTGACAGCGGTGGCTGGCTGTTTCATATGTGACGGAGAATCGAAATAGGGGATGCAGTTAAGACCTTTGCTGCGATGAAGGCCTGCCGTGTGTGTTTCTGAAATGTAAGTTAAGCTTCATTTGCTCTTTAGTCGTTATTTAAGATGCTGAACCTGCTGATGATATAATGTGCTTGCGGACATTTCATTTGTGTGTGTATACGCACATAAGAAAGTGGTGTAAAGAGATTTGCAACAGTAATTTGAGGAGGTGAAATGTGATTATTTGGAAAATTGCAGAAATGACTGCTTAAAGAAAAATGCCAGCAGGCCTTTGCCTCCTACATAAACTTTAATATTGTTGACATTTTGGGCACACGAGCGTTGCGCACTATTTGCGCTATATGTAGGCCTATGGCTTATTGGTCTTTGTTTGTTGTTGCTGGTTTTGCGTTATATGTATATGGCATATTGGTCTTTGTGTGTTGTTGCTGGTTTTGCGTTATACTGTATGTATATGGCATATTGGCCTTTGTGTGTTGTTGCTGGTTTTGCGTTATATGCAGGCTGTATGGCATATTGGTCTTTGTGTGTTGTTGCTGGTTTTGCGTTATATGTATATGGCATATTGGTCTTTATGTGTTGTTGCTGGTTTCGCGTTATATGCAGGCTATATGGCATTATTGGTCTTTGTGTGTTGTTGCTGGTATGTTGCAAATAGAGGGGCAGCACAATTGTTTTTCGCCTAGTGCGGCAGAAGTGCACTCATTCGAAGTGTAAAAAAAGCTGTAAAGCACATGGAGGAGCTTTACAGGGGGTATGGCTTATCTAAATGAGATGTAAATGAGCCATATTGTCACCCCCAGCAGCAGAGACAGGTGAGAACTGCACAATCTTTAGAGCTCGTTTTCTCCTCTTTGAGCTTTTTTAAGTGCCTACTTTAAAATGGCCACAACTTCTCCAAATATTATCAGATTTCCACATGTTACACATCGTTGGAAAGCTTGGATATTACACTCTCAGAATCTATGAATAACTCAAAATGCCCCAGAACCGACTTGTGTCGTGACTGGTCACATATGGGTACTCCCTCATTCGAGAGGGTCGTCCCTTAGAAGAACCTCACTCCTTGAGTTTTTATCTAAAGGTTAAGAGATTCCTATGAACCCCCTTGGTAGTTCAGCTCCTGTAGAGCTGGATGTACTTCTCTCATTAGGGACCCTATGTAGAGTACCCAGCCTCAACAGTGCTTTTAAAAATATAGCAATCTGTAGGTCCAGGGTAGAGCAGAGTAACTCCCCTCGTTTGTAAGGGTTTGGTAAGCGCTATGCTGAGTCCTGCTCCCCAAGATGCCCGTCTCTTTATCCTCTCATCTAGTTACCTCTCATGAGGCAGGTATGGTGGGAGGCTCTGTTTAGGAAACAGAAAGGTTGTTGCCTAGACTAGGTCACAAATCAGACTGGGTGGCTCTGGAGGTTGACACAATGTCCCCCAAAAAGACTTTCTCCCTATAATCCCTTAAAGGAACCCCTTCCCAGTGAAGATGCTGTTTCTAAGCCTTTAAGCAGTCCAAGTCCTTCTGTTACTATTCAAAGGTACTTCCTCATTGAGGCGTTATAGCTCGGGCAGTGGCCGTAGGGTGTACTGTCACTGACAGCCTAGTGTGCGTTTCTGTTGAAACTGCCATTATTTGTGTTTAGTTACAGCCATTTCTTGGCATGCACTCCCCTCAGCATGGCGGAGTGGGTATTTCATTCCCCAGTAGTGTCTCAGGATGCAGTGCGAGATCCCTTTTGAAAGGGAACGTCTCGGGTTACGACTGTAACTCTGGTTCCCTGAGAACAGGGAATGAGACACTGCGTCTCGTCGCCATGCCTCCGGGCTGCCGGCACAGTTACTTCAGACGATAAGTGAATGACATGATCTCTAGGCGCCCCTTATATACTTCCTGGTCACACTAGTATGATGTCATAGGCTGTCTCTGGCCAATAGGATTGCAGTGATTTGACAGGGAACCAGGGTTACAGTCGTAACCCGAGACGTTTTATTGCAAGAAAATTATATTAGTCAGGAGAGAGTTTTTTTTTAAAAATATTCAGAAAGTAAAAAGGTTATTGGTTAAAACACAACTGAGGGGGGGGGGGGGGGATTTTTGTTCGTATCACACATTGATTTAATTATTGAATAAAGAATTTTTATTTTTTTTAAAGTCTGCAGGAGCAAAATTGCTGAAACCTGTTTGTCATTCAAGCTCCTGAAATGTCTCTTTCATCATTTACAAATTAAATCTGGCTATACGAATGTGATACAAACCAGAATGCAAATGTAAAACTTGTGATTACAAGGACTGACATAAGAAAAAATTATTACACAGTCTGCAAATCTGAAATTAACTACATTTCGTCACCGTCACATTATCAGAAACTGTTACCTTTTTATTATTTCGACTGCATTTATTTTAATCTTTTTTATTCTTCTTATATAATCACTTTACAGAGTTTCCACATGAATCTGGAGGAAGATTAATAGATTAACACAGAGTTCGAGGGTTTGATCCCAGAAACAAATGAGTCCCAGACTGAAGCACGATAAACAAATACTGCACAACTCTTAGACAAAAACTCTTCTGTTTGAATGAGGATTAAAAACATGACAGAAAACACAGCTCTCGATCGGGAATACTTTCATTCATCACCGATGCACTAAACTGATCAAAAGTGACAGTAAAGACCCTTATAATGATTAAAAAAAAATCTATTTGAAATATATGATGTTCTTCTGAACTTTCTATTCATGATTTAAAAACAGACACTGTATATTGTTTCTATGATTCATTAAGCAGCAGGAGTATTTTCAATAGTGATCAGAAATGTTTCTTGAGCACAAAATCAGCATATTACCCAGATGCCAGATGTGGGCCGGATCTGGGCCGACACTATGTTGCTGTCTGGGTAGAATGACTAGAAGGTAAATAATTATAATGATGCTACACTGAAAACTTTTTAAAATATAATGTACAGTACATGCATATAATATAAATGCAGCCTCGGTCACTGTCTACATTATATCCCTGGCTGTATTTTTATGTGTGACCTACACAGGTCGTTGCTTTAAATGAGAACTTGTTCTCAGTCAACTTACCTGTATAAATAAATAAATAAATAAATAAATAAATAAATAAATAAATAAATAAAAACATCCAGAAACAAAATAATCCTTCTGACTCCGGACTATATGTATACAAATTAAAAATAAGTTTTCTTTAATTTTGGTAGATTTCTTTAACCAAGTTAGGGTTAGGGTCATATTATATAATGCAAATATGTTAATATTGTACATCATTCACAAGCCAAGCGTCAGTGGGTTTGATCTGGTTGGGATCCTGACGTGATTTGAATGTTATTTTCAATGTAAAACACGAGTGTGTCACTATATCAAACACAAAAGAGCACGACAGACTCATCAAACTGACCCGAAGTCAAAGCTTTCAGAGCAGATCATTGGTCATGAGGAACACTGTGATCTTTGTGCTGTTATCAGGTGAGTTTGGAAAAACTGCTTCTTAACATTCATTAATTATCAATTAATTCATGTTTTTTGACAAAGTTTCATCTTCTGCAAATCAACTGCTTTCATTCAAGTCAAAAACATTTTTTAAACCAAAATACATTCATTTATACCAACAAAACTCATCTGTATGGGTTACATCATGTAGAAATATCTCCTTAATTGCTTTTTACAGTCTAAAAGAGCATGTAGGTGTTAAAATGGGCTACATTTAGAGTTACGAATGCAAATAAAAATCCCCAGACATTACACAATAAATATATTCTGCCCATTTCTACCCTGTAGCATTTTCGTTGACATCTAAATTAACTGTTTTTATTCAAGTCACAAACATTTAAACATCACCGAATCAATCTAAATGTATAACACCAACAAAACAAATTTTTTATGGGTTAAATCAGCTAGAAGTTGTTTCAACTGGTTTTATTGTAAGGTGAATTCAACAAGGCATGCTGTGTCTTTGAAGGAACAAAGGCTAAATAATTTGTAAACAAGTTTTTTTTCTCGATTTTTTTTATGGATGACATGCAGCGACATATAGCCTACAGTACTATCAGATGGTGTGTTTTACCCTGAAATATTTAATTTCGAGAGAGACCCGGCGCGCGCAGTGAGGGAGACAAAATAAACTTGGTAAAAAGAGATGTAAAGAAAAACGCATGTTCTTAATTTAATGTTGCTTTGGGCTATTTTCGTTTTGTACTGTTTAAATTGTTTAATTTAGCTGCGATTTCTTTTGCAATACAAATTTTAAATATCGCAAGAATAAGATTCTGTGTTTCTTATTTTGCATCGCAAAGGAAATAAACTCTGAACTCGATGCAAACCTGTTTTAAATAAATAAACTGTCCCGACACTTTATTTAAACCTTGAAATGTGCGATGTGGTTTCAAACTTAATTAATTTTAGTGTTCTTTTACATTTTCATTGGTTTTATATTGAAAGCAATACTATTTAGTCAGTCTGTTATTTTGTGTAGCCAATTCAACAAATTATTTTACTGATTTGTTCAATGTAGGCTATGGATCTGTTTTGAAAAATTTCTTATGGCCGGGTATCACTGTCAGTCATCTCAATTTCGTGAATGATTCAGAAAACAATAATTTAGCAAATTAAAGACGAGCTTCTTCATTTTCATTTTCTGACACGATCGGCTAACGATCTTCCTTCATCAGTTTTGTCGTCTGTGCAGCGGCTCTACTGGAATGTAGCAAATTCATGCTGTAATGTGCCATTGATAATTAAACAAAACGCTTGACTTTAAATAAATAAACAGTTTATAAACTCGCTTATAAACGCTTACCTATTTAAGTATCAAGAACGGTAAAACATAAACGCTGTCATCGGTTAACAGCATGTAAACTACAGTGAGATTCGATCTCGGATCGCTTGAAGCTTCGGAGGCTCATGTTGTTGCGTTGACCACAGAGCTACCGTCTGAACGTCTCAGGTTACGACTGTAACCTATGTTCCCTGAGAAAAGGGAACGAGACAATACGTCAACGACGTTATGGGGAACGCCTCAGGCGTGACAGGTGTCTGAAATCACTATCAAATCACGTCAATCACATTGACCGGCGACAGCCCGTGAATCATTAGAGTAATGATTAACGTGCGACCTGGAAGTATATAAGGGCGCCTTGCAACATGACAAATCACCTTATCGTCTGAAGGGACTGTACGGTAGGCAACCCCTGAGGCATGGCAGGGAGACGTATTGTCTCGTTCCCTGTTCTCATAGGTTAGGAACATAGGTTACAGTCGTAACGTGAGACGTTCCCTTTCGAAGGGAACTCAACAATACGTCAACGACGGTATGGGGAACGATATACCAACGCCGCAATGCTAAGGGGAGTGCATGCCAAGTGGCAGTGACAACGGTCAGAACCAGCAACTTCAAATGAAACGCTAGAACCACTCACCCTCAGGTCACACTTGGCTGTCAGTGACAGCATTCCCTACGGTCATAGCACAAGCTACAGCCTCACAGGAAAAACCTTCATAAACATGGTTAAATGAAAGGCCTACCTGGGCCGGCTCCGGGCCTGGAACCATAGCTTCCAATTAGAAGGGGTCCCTTCTAGGGAATGTGGCTAGGGAACCCGAAGGAACCCCAGCCAGTCACTATTCAGGGGAACGTACTCAGCCCGAAATGCCACCAGGACGGCCTGACCTGGCGTCAGTACATAGACACTTAGTCTGGCTAAATCCTGTCTGTCTGAAGACAGAGCCTCTGGACAAATGCCTTAAGTAAGGCATCCAACCCGAGGGACTGCGAAGCTGGCAGAGAACCACTCGGGCCGGATCTCAGAGACGGGATATCCCGGAGAGTATGACTCAGCATAGTGCTTTTCAACCCTTGCTAGCGAGGGGAGTTTCTCTACTCGATCCACGGATCAACCCAGTGTCTGTGTTTCAAAACACTGAGGAGGCCTGTGAAGGCCTAAGGGCTGATCTAACTGGGAGGCCTCACGAGAGGCCTACGACCGTCTGACCAGACTCAGGAAGCCGCATGCTCATAGAGACCCTCGGTGAGGGGAGCACAAGGTCTGCCTGGTAGGCAAACTAGGCTGTAGGCAGAAAAGGTTCCGGGAGGGAACCAATAGCAGAGAATGAACACTTTAGCGAGCCAGGGCGCAAGCTCGCCTTCAGCAGCTGCCTATTAAGGCTAGCTGAAACTGATAGCAAGAGACCCCTAGCTTCATAAACCCAGCACCACTAGGGAACGTTACAGGAAGGCCCGGAGAGGCCTACTACCTGATAGCCAACGTAAGTGGGAATTCACCTTCAGGGAGGCACGTGAGGCCTACTACCTGATAACCACAGTATGTGGGGTGCTCACCTTCAGAGAGGCCAAGAGAGGCCTACTACCTGATAACCACAGTACGTGGGAACTCACCTTCAGGGAGGCCCGGTGAGGCCTGCTACCCTACAACCACAGTATGTGGGGAATTCACCTTCAGGGAAGCCTGGAGAGGCCTACTACCTGGTAACCACAAACTGTGGGAACTCACCTTAAGGGAGGCCTGGTGAGGCCTACTACCTGACCGTTCTCATTCAAGGAGGCCTGGAGGAGCCTACTACCTGATAATCACAGTATGTGGGAACTCACCTTCAGGGAGGCCTGGTGAGGCCTACTACCTTTGACAGCCAAAATATTTGGGAGCCCACATCCTAGGGAGGCCCAGAGCGGCCTACTACCTGACAGCCACAATATTTGGAAGCTCACATTCAGGGAGGCCCAGAGAGGCCTACTACCTGATAGCCAACGTAAGTGGGAATTCGCCTTCAGGGCGGCCGGGTGAGGCCTACTACCTGATAACCATCTTAAGTGGGAATTCACCTTCAGGGAGGCCTGAGTGGCCTACTACCTGATAACCACTGGTAGCTTTGAGCCCTGAGTCCGGGTGATAGTATAAGGTGGCCTGCTAAGGCCAGCCAGCTGGGGACTCGCCTATCAGGGAGGCCTGGTCGGGCCTACTAGCTAATAGCAAGTTTCTGCCATAAAGTACACTGTTGGGAACCATACTACACAAGCATAATTTACTAATGGGCTTCCAGTAGCGCTATACGGTATGTCCCACAATGTTGGGACTCACCTCCGAGGAGGCCTGTTTAAGGCCTACTACCCATCAGTGAGTTCAGTTCAGTTCAGTTTCAGTTTATTGTCCCCTAAGGGAAACTTGTCTTGCAGCCAGGTAAACATACAGGTAACACAACAGGTACACACCACATACACATACAATTAAACAACACAAACTACTAATTAAAAACTTATACACTACTACTCATCTAGGTCAAAGAATTGTGCAAATTTAGCAACCTAATTGCACTTGGTATAAAGGAGTTCTTTGTCCTATTGGACTTAAAACAAGGGACTCTAAATCTACGTCCTGAGGGGAGGACCTCAAAAGAACAATGAAGGGGGTGATTTACACAGTCCAATATGGCATCTGCTTTCCTCATAACCTGCCTCTCATAAATATTTGTCAAGGAAACCTGTGGACAGACTATTAACTTACCAGCCACCTTCACAATATGGCTGAGGTTATTTTTCTCCCTCAGGCTGATGCCCCCATACCAGGCAATAAAAGCAAAAGAAAGGACAGATTCAATAAAAGATTTATAAAATAAAGACATGATAACCTTATCAACATTAAAAGAGTTAAGCTTCCTTAGGAAGTACAATCGTTGTTGTCCCTTTTTGCAGATCATCTCTGTGTTTATGTCAAATTTGAGTTTACTGTCTATCACAGTACCCAGATATTTATACTGCTCTACCACCTCTATGCTGATTCCTTTTATATAGGTGGGTAGAGGAGAACCAAGTTGTTTTCTCCTAAAATCTATGAGCATATTCTTGGTTTTAGAGGTGTTAAGCTGGAGAAAAGACCTGTCGCACCAACTGACAAACTCTTCAACCACTGGCCCATGCTGAGATTCATGTTTCTGCAGTAAACTGACAATAACTGTATCATCAGCATATTTCAGGATGTGTCTATTGCTATAATGGCTCCTACAATCGTTAGTGTAGAGAATGTATAGTAGAGGTGAAAGTACACAACCCTGCGGAGAGCCAGTGGAAGAGACACGCCTTTCAGAAAGACAACCATTCACCTTAACTCGCTGTGTTCTATTTGTTAAAAAATCCATAATCCAGCTCACAAGATTACTCTCAATATTTAATTCTGATAATAATTTACTGACTAAAACATGTGGCTGGATAGTATTAAAAGCAGAAGAAAAATCTAAAAACAAGAGCCTGGCATGTGTACCAGGACCCTCTAAATGACTATAAAGGAGATTTAAAAGTGTAATCTGGGCATCCTCTACCCCTCTGCTAGCCCTATATGCAAATTGCCCGGGGTCCAGGGCCCCACCCACCCTGAACAGCAGAAGCCGCTTTACTATCCTTTCAAATGACTTCATGACCAGTGAAGTCAATGCCACTGGTCTGAAGTCATTTAATGTGCCTGCAGAGTTGCCCTTTGCCACTGGAACAATAATAGACTCCTTCCAAGCCATTGGGACCCTTCCCTGTTCCCAGGACATCTCAAAAATGTCAGCAAACACCCCACAGAGTTGCTCTGAACAACACTTCAATAATCTCCCAGTAATTCCATCTGGTCCTGGACTCTTATTTACCTTAATTCTCTTAAATACAGACCTAACCTCCTCCTTTGTAATTGAGAAAGGTATAGATTCTACCTGAGCCTGTTCCTCAGTTATTTTCCGTAGTTTGTCCGAGAAGTCATGAATATCAAAACGTGAACAAAAGGTGTTCAGCGCTTCAGCTAACTCGCTATCATTTTTATACATTGGCAATTGGACTGGTTTATTATGTGTTTTTTGCAAGCCTATCATTGTTTTCACACCATCCCATGCTACCTTCAAGTTGTTACTGCCCAGTCTTTCCTCTATCTTATTTTTATATTGCAATTTAGCCTTCTTGGTTTCTGCTCTGACCTCCTTAGTTGCCTCCCTAATTTCACGCTCATCCCCCTTATGAAAAGCCCTATGTTTTTTCATTAACACTTGTTTCAGTGAGCTAGTGACCCATGGCTTATTATTTGCATACACTTTGACATGCTTTTTGGGAATAATAGAATCCACACAGAAAGAAATATAACAACATACAGCATCAACAAGCTCATCAATATCCGAAACAGAGTTAATGAAGACAGACCAATCGGTGCAATCAAAACAACCTTGTAATTTCAGAACAGACTCATCCTCCCAGATCTCAATCTCTCTAGTTTTAACTTCCCCCTTTTAAGCATAGGTCTGTACACCGGGGTGAGATTGATAGTACAGTGATCTGAGGATCCTATGGGAGCCAGAGGGGAGGCCTTATAAGCCTCCTTAATTGAACCATAGCACTTGTCCAAAGTCTTATTTTTCCTAGTTGGACATGTGACGTATTGATAAAAGTTGAGGGTTTTACTCAGTTTGCAGTTATTAAAATCCCCCATAAGCAGACACGGGGCATCCGGGGAAAGAGATTGAAGTCTTTGAGTCACTTTGCGAATGATATCGGCAACAGTTTGTGTGTTTGCTATGGGGTGAATATATATTACAGTCACAAATATCTGGGGAAATTCTCTCGGGAGATAGAACGGGCGAACGGAGATGGAAAGCAGTTCGATGTCAGGAGTGCATATCTTTTCCCTGACGGTGATGTTGCTGCACCACCGCTGGTTTATGTATACACACACACCACCACCCTGAGATTTCCCTGTGACTTCTGCGTCTCTATCCAACCTAATTGGCGCCCCAAAGCCGCTGATCGATAAATCCGTGTCGGTGTCTTTAGACGACAGCCACGTCTCACTGAAGGCCATAATACAGGCGTTCCTGTATTCCTGTAAATAGTTCAAGTTTGCTTGAAGCTCATCAATCTTGTTTCTGAGCGACTGAGCATTTGCGAGTATTATTGAAGGGAGCGGAATACGGCGTATTTTTTGTCGTTTTAACCGAAGTCGGACGCCACCTCTCCTTCCTCGCTTCCTCTCTTTGCGAGAGTATTTGCTATCATTTCCAGGAGACCTACGCCTAGAGATCTCAGCTAGAATGTCTTCAGATACAAGCGGGTCCAAATATATATTTCCCATACACGGATTGTCCCATCGCATCAAACATTCTCGAGAATATGTCCTTACCGGCTCACGTTGCTGGCTGCGTTCGCCTTGGACGTAGTAAATCCATAAAGTCCATAAGATGACAGCGTAGTATATCTCCATGGCGACTGCTTGAATGAACAATAGTATCTAGTCCATTTTCATCAAACAGCGAATCAAAACAGGCACTTCTGACAAACAAAACGCAGTCAAACAAACACACCTGCTGCTTGTCGCTACAGCTAGAGTAGCGCCACCCCTAGTCAACTGTGAGTCAACTGCCCGAACCACCAAGGCCAACCACGTAAAGTGAGCTGGCCTACAGTGCCCTCTAGGGGGCTGTCCAATCAAGGAGGCCTGCTGAGGCCTACTACCTAATGGCCTTCGTTGGCAGAAAAACTGTTTACACAGCGCCTACAGCATCCTGGTGCCTAATCACATTGCCCATGGCAGTGTACTCCGCAAGAAAGCTAGCACCCTTAAAACAAGGGGAGTACAACATACGCCACTCTGCCTCAACGGAGGCCCCAGTTATTCAGGGGCCTACCATCTATGCATGGGCGTCAGCTCAGGGCAATGCTCTGGCTTCAGGGGACCGTACTTCAACCAAAGAAGAAGTGAAGCTTACTTCATACTCGACCCGAGCCATAGTGGTGCAAGGTAGGATAAAACAGAACTGGGAGTGAAGTGCTCAGACCTACCTGTATAACAGGGGAATACTCACACCTCACCCTGAGGTTACCAGGGTGCGGGCCTGCCAGCGGCTCTTGGGGTGACAGAAATGTATCTGTGCCCAACCTAGGGGAGTGGGGCTTGAATGAAAGCCAACCACCTACAACCTAGCGCTCGAGCAGTAGCTCAGCGAGGTGAGTGAAGCCTAAACTGGCGGCCTAAATCCGTAGGCCAGTTCTGCACGGCAGGGTCGGGCAGGAAACCCAGTCTTCTTCGTGAAGCGAAAGATGGCCTAACCCTGCTCAGTAAAGACATATATACCACGGAGGCCTATTTGAGGCCTACCATGTCCTTATAAACCATCCTCTGCACCACGCTGCATTACTCTAGTCAACCCAGAATGCAGAGAAGGGGGCGGGCCTTGGCCAAACGACTCCCATGGGAGGAGGCTGTTTATACAGGGATGCTAGAAACCTACATTCACAAAGTGAAGGGTCAGAGGAAGAAATGCTAAAATTTTTAGCAGAGCGCCTCTATTATCTCTGGCACAGCCTAGGCCAGCAACAGAGGCGGCCCTGGTGAGGGCCAGCCTGCAAGCATAGATCTATCTGAGGGCTCGGAGGAGCCACAGCCTTACTAAAGAATATAGTCTGTATTATTCCATACAAAGGGCTGCAGAATCGCTCAGCCTAATGAAAACCCAAACAGAGCTCAAGGGGCGACATACTCAGGAAGAAGTCAAACGGACCCGTGGGCCGGACATAAGATCTATCTGAAGCTCTAGCGTCAGTCAACACTCTAAGTAAAACAATTTTAAGAGAGAGACCAACCACTCTACCCTGAGGTGGCTAGCAGCCCGAAGGCTAACACAGTTACCGTTCTGACCACCTAACGGGGAACTTCAGGGCCCTGATAATCCAATAAAGTTCTCTTACCTTATTACCTTCACATGACCCCATGACTCTATACAGGGAACGAGGTCTGTAAAGAGAAATATGTTTTTTTTTTTTAATCACAAAAAATACTCTTTGAAAAGACCAGCAGCTCACCTGCGGCGTGCAAAGTGAAGACTCGCCAGATAGTTCTTTACAAACCTGGGATCCGCCACTTTACATGCCTGAAAGGGGCGTTTCCACTAACCAAGCCTAGGTGGGCCATCAGAACATAGTTCTCATCATAGGCCCATCCCCAGGCCTGTTGTTATGAACGCCTGGGGGTCAGAAGAGAGAGGGGAGATTTCGTGACCCTCCGTGGAGGTTATCCATTACCGACGCTGTGTGCGTTTGCGCTGGATAACCTGCCTCAAATCTCTTCTGTTGCGGGAGTCACGCCTTCTCTGCGACCTGTTCCTCAAGGGAGGGGGCGCACGAGAGGCGACACTGGCTCGCTGGCACTGCCTACGGTCCTCAGACCGTGAAGGGCCAGGCCCTCCCGCTTGCCGGGGTACGGACGCGGATCTCAGCGGTATACAAATTTTAAATGCTGCTGAGCGCGCCTTCGCCTCCCTGAACTTCCCCACCACCGCCTCTACGGAGGTGCCGAAGAGTTCGGAAGGCGAAACCGGCGAATCGAGGAGAAAGGCTTTTTCTTTCTCCCCGATGTCGGCTAGATTTAACCACAGATGCCTCTCCGTGGCCACCATCGCCGCCATCGACCGTCCGATGGCGGCAGCGGTTTGCTTGGTAGCCCGGAGAGCCAGATCTGTGGTGCGGCGCAGCTCAGCCACCGCCTCAGGGGACATCCCTGCCCCCTGGTCGAGATCCCCCAGCAGCTCGGTCTGGTACGCCTGTAATACTGCCATGGTGTGCAGTGCAGCACCGGCCTGACCTGCTGCCGTGTATACTCTGCCATTCAAACGAGCCGTTGTTCTCAGCGGTTTGGATGGCAGGGTTGGAGCTTTCAGTGTCGCTGCCCGCCCAGACACGAGATAGTTCGCGAACGTCTCGTCAATGGGCGGCATTGACACGTACCCATGCTCTCCGATCCCCTCGACATCAGCGAAACTGGCACGCTGATGTCGGTGAATACGGGCAGAGTATGGGCTCTTCCATGCCCTCTCAATCTCCGTGTGAAGATCAGGAAGGAATGGAAGGCTCACCTGAGCTGGTGGTGTATGGCCGGGGAGAAACCGATCGTCGAGCCTACCGCGAGCGATCTCTCCTCTAGCGCGCTGCCAAGGCAGCTGCAGCCTGTTGGCAGCGCGCTCCATCACATCCACCAGCTCTGCATACAAAGGGGCAGGATGGCTGAGGAGGTTCAGGATCTACCTGATAATAAACCTCCTGAGCCATCTCCTGCGCGTCCTGAAGAGCATCAACTGCAGGTACAGTCGGTGAGTAATCTTCCCCATCGACCTGCAGTTCGCCCTCGTCAGCCGTCGAATCATCTGAGAGGTTAACAACCCTCTCGAGGCGATCGACGAGCTCCATCTGGTAGCCCCATGATGTAAGTCGCCGCTCGGCCTCGGCACGAGCGGGACCCGCACCATGAGGTCCAGACGCTGAACCCCCTTCACTCGAGAAGAGGGCCAGACGAGAGCGGAGCGTTTTAAGAGAAAAACGCTCGCAGTTCGCACAGAGGGCTCCCTCGAGAACCTCCCGTGCGTGCTCTTCACCCAAGCAAAAAACGCACAGCTCGTGTGTGTCGGCCGGTGTCAGAAACCTCGGACACGGGTCGGCACACTTACGAAAACAATCTGCCTTAGCTGTGCGTTTCATCTTTCTCTTACCTTCCCGTATACTTGAATAGCGTTTTTTCAAACAAACAGTCCCTGAAGACGATGAGATGGTTTGTCATGTTGCAAGGCGCCCTTATATACTACCAGGTCGCACGTTAATCATTACTCTAATGATTCACGGGCTGTTGCCGGTCAATGTGATTGACGTGATTTGATAGTGATTTCAGACACCTGTCACGCCTGAGGCGTTCCCCATAATGTCGTTGACGTATTGTTGAGTTCCCTTTGAAAGGGAACTCTCTTAATAAGCCTAATATGTTTCTATTGCAAAGTTTTATGTTGAAATGTTTTCATTGTTTATTCAATTTAATTTCAGTATTGTGATTATCAATTCGTTTAACTACAATATTTCACTTGAATTCATCTACTACCAGCTTTCAATCGGCAGACTGACACTTTTCAAAGTCTGCGATTGTAGCGCCTCTTAGCGGTAAAAGGCAGCAAATACACACCCGCAATTTACCGCCGCAGGAACAGCGGTATTATTTTGATGGCATTTGTTTATTATTTTGCCTTTTTATTATTTTGACTGCATCTGTTTTCATCTTTTTTAGTAATCTTATATTTCACTTAACAGAGTTTCTACATTAATCTGGAGGAAGATTAATAGATTAATCCCAAAGTTTGAGTTGATCCCAGAAACAAATGAGTCTGAACATTGTGTCCGAGACTTTGTGTCCCAGGCTAAAGCACAACAAACAAATTATGCAAAACAAACACTCGTCTGTTTGAATGAGGATTAACAGCATGACTTTTGAACTTTCTGTTCATCATTGAAACCTGAAAACAGACACTGTATCACGTTTCTATGATTCATTAAGCAGCAGAAGCATTTTCAGTAGTGATCAGAAATGTTTCTTGAACACAAAATCAGCATATTAACCAGACAGCAAAATAGAATTGGCCCACATCCGGGCCGTGTGCAATCCATGTGTGGGCCTAATCTGGGCCGACACCAGTGTTGGGGAAAGTTACTTTTAACCGTAATGCATTACAATATTGTGTTACTCCCAATGAAACGTTAGTTAGTTACTTTTATGAAAAGGAATGCGTTACACATTACATTTGCGTTACTTTTTCTCACCTGGGCTGGGCTTGCTTGTTTGTTTTTAATAACAACAAAAACAGTTCTATTTTTGGCAAATGTTAAAGCCCTTTCACACAGAAAGTGAAATGAATAAGCCTCGGGCTGAAGGGTTGAAATTCATATTTACGCCTGTACAGTTGTAACTCAAACAAACCTTTCAGCTGCTGATATTCTGGATTAAAGAACACTAGAAGACAGGAGAAGGAAGTTCAACACTCTTATTTCTAAATCTAATCTAAATTAATTTTTGCTTATTAATATGGTTGAATTAGATCGTTGAAGGTCAGCAGCAAAGACATTGCTTAATAAAGTGAGATTAAATACAAAAAGTATATTTGTGTAATTTAATATAGCTATTTATAAAGGTTTTGCAACACCTCCTCACTTTATTTCTCTCATCATGGGAACAGGAGTGCTGTCAGTCAATAAATGTGGAAAAAGTAACTAGCGTTACTTATATGAAAAAGTAACTTAGATATTTTGTTGTAAATTGAAATGCGTTACTTTACTAGTTACTTGAAAAAGTAATCTGGTTACGTAACTCAAGTTACTTGTAATGAGTTACCCCCAACACTGGCCGACACTATGTTGCTGTCTGGGAAGAATGACTAGAAGCGAAATAATTATAATCATATTACACTGAAATCTTATATCAAGGTTTGCCATCACATTAATTTAAGACATTTTAAAATGTAATATGCATGCAGCATTGATGAACATTCAGAAACAAAATAATCATACTGACTCCATACTATATGTGTACAAATTAAAAATAAAATGACCAAGTTAGGGTTAGGGTCATATTATATAATGCAAAGATGAAAATATTGTACATCATTCACAAGCCAAACATCAGTGGGCTTAATCTGGTTGGGATCCTGACGTGCTTTGAATGTTATTTTCAATGTAAAACACGAGTGTATTGTCTTAGCTGAATGAGTAGTCAGGATGATTTTCACATAGTTTTGGAGCAAATATTCTAGGCTACGTAATACAATTTTCAAAAGTCTTGTGAAGAAATAATCAGTATGTGTTTCATGACCTTATTTCAGTGACAATTTTTTTTTGTTTTTTCACAAACCACGCATAAACGTCACTATCTCAAAACTGCAAACTTTTACATACATGCTGCTGACATATTATTGTAGCAGAGTTTGTGCTGAATACAATATAATAAGACTTTAGCCATGAAAATGTCACAAGTAACATAAATAAGCCGAAATTTTAGGGCATGTCAGAACACCTCCAGGACCCAGAAAACACCTCAGACCCCAGAGGGTTAACCGTTTTCTCCACCCTCCTAATACCGCTAAACCCTCAGATGCAGCAGACCTCTGACAAGGACCTGCTGGTCACCCCCCGCACCAGGTTGCGGACTTTTGGGGACAGGAATTCTCTGCAATTTCTCTTACACTTTGGAACAGTCTACCATTCCATGTCCGCTCTGCCCCATCCCTGCCCATGTTCAAAATGCACCTTAAAACATTTCTTTTCACAAAGTCTTTTGACCCCTAACTCCTCCCCCAGCCCCAGCACACACACACACACACACACTTTTGTTAAGCGACCTTGGGTACCATGAAAGCCGCTATATAAGTCCAAGTTATTATTATTATTATTATTATTATTATTATCAAACTGACCCGGAGTCAAAGCTTTCAGAGCAGATCATTGGTCATGAGGAGTGCTGTGATCTTTGTGCTGTTATCAGGTGAGTTTGGAAAAACTGCTTCTTAACATTCATTAATTATCAATTAATTCATGTTTTTGCCAAAGTTTCATCTTCTGTAAATCGACTGCTTTCATTCAAGTCAAAAACATTATTTAACATCACAGAGTCAACCAACATACATTCATTTATACCAACAAAACTAATCAGTATGGATTATATAATGTAGAAATATCTCTTTAATTAATTTTTTACAGTTTAAAAGAGCATGTAAATGTTAAGTTATGAATTCAAATAAAAATCCCCAGACTTTACACATTTCTGTCCATTTCTATCCTGTAGTGCAAACATTTAACATTCACTGTATCAATCTAAATATATTAAGCCAACAAAATACATTTTTATGGGTTAAATCAGGTAGAAAAAGCTCTTTAAGGAAACTAGGGATGCTCGATATATTGGCCACCATATCGGTATCGGCCGATATTGTCACGGCGCTGCGTGTGGCAAATTCAAAGAGTTCACAAAGACGAAGTAAATCCAAACATTAGCGGTTTATTCCAGAAGATGAAGAATACATGCGCACACAAAGTAACACATACAATAACTGACCATGAAGACCGAATGAAGACAAGGTAATAACAGCTGAACACAGTGAGTGATAACGATGATGATCGCTGGCAGGTGTGGGTAATGATGGAGTGTGTACAGGTGTGAGTCGGAGAGATACCAATCTCTGGGTCGGCAGGTTCGGCCTGGCATGAAGTGAACAGTCTCTGGTTCGGCGGCAGGCATGAAGTGAACAGTCTCTGGTTCGGCAGGAATGAAGTGAACAGTCTCTGGTTCGGCGGCAGGCATGAAGTGAACAGTCTCTGGTTCGGTAGGCATGAAGTGAACAGTCTCTGGTTCGGCAGGCATGAAGTGAACAGTCTCTGGTTCGGTAGGCATGAAGTGAACAGTCTCTGGTTCGGTAGGCATGAAGGGAACAGTCTCTGGTTACGCAGGTTCGGCAGGCATGAAGTGAACAGTCTCTGGTTCGGCGGCAGGCATGAAGTGAACAGTCTCTGGTTCGGCAGGCATGAAGGGAACAGTCTCTGGTTCGGCAGGCATGGCATGAAGCTCAGGCTCGGCAGGACTGACGTGAAGCTCAGGCTCGGTAGACATGACGTGAAGCTCAGGCTCGGCAGGACTGACTTGAAGGAACTCTAGTTCGGCAGGACGAGACACTGGACAGACGATCTCGGCGGGACGAGACTCTGGACGAGCGGTCTCGGGAGAAGAGACGAGACTCTGGACGGGGATCTCGGCGGGACGAGACTCTGGACGGGCGATCTCGGCAGGACGAGACTCTGGACGGGCGATCTCGGCGGGATGAGACTCTGGAAGGGTCTCGCTGACGAGATCCTCTTCTCCCAGGCAGACAATGAAGGGAGAGTTACAGCACGCCAGCACCCACTCCAAAAAGGCAGCGAAATTATCCCGTGGACCTTTTCCAGTCAACTGCTCTCTGCATGAGCCGTTCAAGTTCACCTCGTAGAACGTGCAGAGGCAGAAGTCCGGATAGTGAGTCAAATATGTAGTCTAGGGTAAGGTCCGCGTGTGGTCCTCCAATGTCTATAAGACAAAGGACCTTGCTTGCACATTAACATTTAAACATCTCACACACACACACACACCCCGCACCCCCCTTCCTCGGAGCACCTTATCTACATTTTCTCTCTCTCTCAGTCAGTAACACTAAAAACTCACACAAGAATATATATGGTTTTAATGTGAATGTGATTAGCTTTAAGGATTATTTAGTATCATTTTAAAGGTCTCAGGGTGACTGGAACATAATGTCTCATTCCCAAAGAAGTAAAACTAAAGGTAATATGTTTTTTAAGAGTTTAGGAATAACTGGCACACAAAGGAATGTGGTCTCTAGGCACTCCCAAAGGTGTAAAGAATGCTAATTTCCACTATTCTTATCAGATGGTCAACTTCTACCCCCAGTAATGGTGGGGGAATACAGTAAATTTCCACTAAACTCAAGTTTTACATATCAAATAAGGTCTGGCTATACAAGGAAAATGCAACGAGAGCTCAGGGCTGTTTTCTGTATTCAGATTAGCCCGTGTGGTTGAGGGTCTCGCGACTCTCAGCTCCCGTAGCAATACAGTGTCGGGTAAAGGATTTTCCTCTTTGTTCTAGAACATTTGATGGTTTGCATTGATTATCTTTCAATTGATTATGGAATTGTAATAATACATTTACCTGACATAGTAAATTGTTATATTTGATTATTCTAACAGACTTTGACTTTATTTTCATTGGAGTTAAAAGGAATAGTCAAACATTAACGTATATTTAATGATGCACAGATATCATTGAAAAACCTTTTCATTTTATGGAGTCAGATGAAACGAGTTAATACATAAGATCAAATGTATTGCATTTAACCAAAAATACTTTGCCACGAGAAAAGACAGTAACACGCAAAGACCTTCACCGCTAATTCGAATACCGCCATTGGATCGAGTTAGACGGCCTTACATACAGTAGACAGCTAGAAAACATTTGCTACTGCACCTCATCTTTTCAATAAATCAAATCCCTTATATCAACAAGAAATCACACACACATACACATACATTTGGTTACAGATGAAACAAAACGATTTTGATGTTACTTTCTTTAATTTTACTTTGTAATATAAACAATTACACGTAAGAGTGGATGTAGAAAAATTGTTGTAATGTAATGTTGTAATGTTGACAGTAATTCAATTACAATAAAATCAATGGTTCAATAAAAAGAAGTGTGATGATGACCTTGTGTTTTTTAGAAATGCTGGCACAGTATTTTGGACCACAAATAAGGTACAGTTAGGCATTTATTTGCTGCTTGTATTTGAAAATCGGGAGACATGCTGTGATATAATTTCATCTTTGTCCGGTCTTGGAGTGTTGGCTATGTTTTTGGATATGGTGTCTTGTTGCTGGATATAAGAATTAGGATCTGCAAACTTCACGGTAGGATCCTGGTGCCTTTGCAGGACACGCTCCACAAGATCCTTCCTGAATGTCTGCCTGGTTGTCTCGTATCTCTTCCTTGCAAACCATCTTTTTGTTTGTTTCGGAAAGACCAAATCGTATCTTGGAGTTCCTTGAGGGAGTATTGTAAAAATGCACAGCAATATAAACATACCAAGGATTGGCTAGTAAATTTACAATGTACTTGGTACATAATCAAGTACTGATGGCTTAGAGTTTTGCAGTTATGTATTATGTGTAGACTTACCATCAGTGGTTTTTGCTTGCTGACGGCCAAAATTCTCGTTGTGGTCCATCACAGAGAGTAGGGTACGTGCCTTCATAGAGTTGTAGCTGAAGTGTAGCCTCTTCTGAGTGTACTTCAGCATTGCACTGTGGTAAACTTCCAGGTCTCCTGCAGTTTTTTATCAGATGGTTAGTACCTTGTGAATGTAGTTCAAAATGTTGATATTTAGAAAGTTTGTAAAAAGACGTTAGACATTTATTTTATGCCTTCATTATTTGTATCACAAACATTTACACAGTAGAAACTTTCAATGGCAGCTGTGCAATTCTCTAAAGCACGGATATCAGCATGTTGTTTTAGGTAAAGCACTAAAAATAGTCTTTAATCTAAAAACAAATTTGTGTAAATGATCAACTACATGGTAGCAGCATACATACAGTACCTGTATGTTTGAAGAGAGTCATGTGTTTGAGGTCTTTCAACAGGTTCTTGTTGAGTACGTGGTCTGACAGTGCCTTGAATGCAGCAGAGTCTGTTTGCAGCCATTTCTTTCTTCTCTGCTGCTCTTCAGTGAGTTCTTGGTGGTAGCAAGTCCTCTCCTGTCTGTCTTCCTCCCACCGATGGATGCCACAAATGTGATGCAGAATTGACGTCCAGCGACGTTTCAACTCCTTCCAAAGCATATGCGTTTTAGGGCAACACAACAAATAATTCTTTTTGCTTAGTACAGAAAAAAATAAACACATCTCATCAACTTACCTCAGCATCACCACCACATGACTGACAACACAACCAAAAGTGATTATTAATTGCCTTGATCCATAGAAGCAGATCATTGTTTTTCTTATTTTTAGCAGCCGCAGTCAACTTCTTCTTCAGTCCTAATTAATAAAATCACAATGAGGGAAGGGATGAGAGAGGAGGGGGTGGGGGATGTTTCAACAGAGTCTGATTGCAATTAGTAGAAAGCTTACCTTTGGCAACATGCCATGGGTCAAACTGAAGCTGGATGTCAGAGTAGGTCTGTAAATTTACATTTACATTTATATGACGCTTTTATCCAAAGCGACTTACAATTGCTATACATGTCAGAGGTCACACACCTCTGGAGCAACTAGGGGTTAAGTGTCTTGCTCAGGGACACATTGGTGTCTCACAGTGGATTCGAACCCGGGTCTCTCACACCAAAGGCATGTGTCTTATCCACTGCGCCATCACCACCCCAGAGAGCGGAAGGAGAGCGGTCTGTTGTGATGGTATCTACTACAACTCCTGCCTGAAGCAAACGCTCCAGACACCTCCGAAATCCCAATATCTCCACGGCTGGTGAACTGGTTGCCTCTGTTACCTTTATAATGACAATCAGTATAAATGCTTACACATGCACTGAGAGTACAAGCAGTATATACATTGCTGGGTTTTTACCTGAACTAACTCAACCATGATGATTTCCTTTGTTTCATCACTCATGAAACTGTATGTAGTGTACTTGGCACTAAATCCAGGTGAATCAGAACGACCATCACCGCAGATTGAAATCCCTCCACCAATTGTCTGTAGTTTTCTCATTATCTCTTTGTCATGGTCTTGGTATGCATACTCAATCACTGGTATGAGGTAAGTAGACTGCAGGGAGTAAAATGTTGTCTTCTTTGGAATTTGGAGATTCAGTAGCTCAGCCCAATCAAAGATTTCTGTGTAAGTTGAACCTGTGAACAGGATGGATGAGGCAACCAGCAGGTTATTTTCTGGCATTCCACGTAGTTGAGGACATGACTCCCATTCCCCTGAGTGTCCATTTAAACAGCTCCACTTGATGTGTATACGTGTCCCAGCAGTGGTCACTTTCTTGTATTCCTCTTCAATTAAAAAACCACACTGGTGGCATGTTGTGAAGAGCTGCATTAGCCTGGACTCGTTCACAATCTATTTATTTTCCGACCAGTTCTTGGCTCCTTCCGCGGAGGATATGTCAGACTTGGAGGAGCTAGAGGTGCTGCTCAGTGGAACAAAGGAGCTGTCAACTTGGTGACTTGATGGGGCTTCAACTGATGTCATACTCAGGTCCAGTGGGTTGTCATCTTCAGCTATAGCTTTCTTTTCCTTTATAAACAACAAAATCAAAAAAAAAAAGTTTAAAAAAGCCAGTGAGCCTGAGAGAAGAGAGACTGTATTGAACGTAACTGTGATCCTGATTTTTTTTTCGAACACTAT
Organism: Siphateles boraxobius; assembly: GCF_051911475.1. NCBI lineage: Eukaryota > Metazoa > Chordata > Actinopteri > Cypriniformes > Leuciscidae > Siphateles > Siphateles boraxobius. The sequence goes on from NW_027508734.1 coordinate 1,225,983, forward strand.
CCAGAATAGTAATGGTTAAATATTATTGAAAGATACTGCAATGTCCTTTTATAAAAGCGTATAATTCTTGTCATCAGTGTAATCAAAGTATGTAAAGCTATGTAATGGAAGTCATACATGTCATACAACTATTAGTATTTATTTGAGTTCACTCTCTTACTTGTGCTAATGCTGAACTATTGTTTCTTCTATACAACATACATGAACGTCATTATAATACAATTGTTGGCAAAGATTAAAATATGAATGAAACACTCCTATAAATTCAAACAAATACCTCACTTTGGCTCAAATGTCTGAGAGGACGGAAGGCAAAATAGAACCCTGATGAAGAACGCCGTTTCCGAGACCGTGGCGCTGCCTGTTTTGGAGTGCTGATGAAAAACTTCAGTGGAACCTGAACACTGAGTTGACTCCTTGTGTGATTCTGGTCCAGAGGAGTCCTTTTTAGGGGTGGACTGTGGTACAGTGAACATCTCCTGTATTTTCTTTGCAGATAACAACAACAATAACATATATAAATATAATGTATTGCTACACATTACATAAAGACAAATAAACAACTTTAGTGGATTGTAAAGACATTAGGCCTACAATGTTTGACAGACTGTTGGACCAATTCATAAAATAACTAGCAAACGTTATATCGTTAGTTACACTATTGTGTCACTCTCCACAATGCCTTGAACTGTAACGCTATCTCCACTAACGTTAGTTACACTCAGGGGCGTGGTAGCGGGGGGAAAAAGGGTACCGAGTACCCAGGGCCCGAGGCAGAGGGGGGGCCCTTAGAAGACGCCGAGCTGAAGTCAAAAGTCCGTCCGTCCAACCCCCCCCCCCCGTTGGAGAAGTCGCCGCGCTCAAATCAAAAGTCCGTCTCCGTCTCCCTCTCAAGCCCCCCCCCCCCGTGTTGGAGAAGTTGCCGCGCTCAAATCAAAAGTCCGTCTCCGTCTCCCTCTCACCCCCCCCCCCCCCCCCCCCCCCCCGTTGGAGAAGTCGCCGCGCTCTAATCAAAAGTACGTGGCGGGGGGCCCAGCTAGATGGTTTGTACCCAGGGCCCAAAATTTGGTACTACACCCCTGGTTACACTACAGTGTCACTCTCCACAATGCATTGAACTGTAACGCTATCGCCGCTAACATTGTCGGTGTCGATCTATCAGTTATGAAAGAGTAGCTTCATTACGTTAGCTAGCTAACGTTAGAGTAGCCTAACAAAAGTTATTACCTGTTCATCTGTAGCTGTTGGTGAATCTGGAAAGACGGCTGGTACTGCATTCCAACTCAGTGACTTGTTATCGTTTCGATCACTTTGTACAAAGTCGTCTGATCTAAAATGATCGCTACAAATTCGGGCATTTAGTAGTGTCTCTGTCGGTGTCTCCTTATCCAAGCCAGCAGCAAGAAGCCACAGTTGGTTCCTTTCTGGATCTCTTACTGGAAATCTGTAGAAACTTTTTGTTGACCATCTTTTTGGTTTATTTGTACAATTTCTAAAACTACATTGAATAACCATTTTACCAATTATTTCAATTCCGATCGATGGTTTCAAAATCGAGGCTACTTGACGTTCCGACTGTAACGTAGTGCGATTCTGTTGTGTTTACTTTCCGGCGCAGTACTACTCCCGGAGCAAAGTAAAATTCCGCCGCTGCTGAGAAACTAGTTCCTGTAAATGTAATGCGATCATTGAAATATATTTTGATGTGTCAAACTACATTGAGTAGTTTGATTTCTAACATTATTCTCTCAACAGACATTTACATTGATAGTCTGGCGTTATAATTGATGTGCTTTTGGTGAACTGTGGAGTGGATAAAACTGTTTTAATGGTAGGCTAACCAATACCATTGGCTCGCGCTAGCCTAGCACCGGTGAACTATGCAACTGGAAGGACTGGGTGAACATTTTCGAAAACTGACTCCACTGGTAAATAACACACAGGCTAACTTGTAAATGAGGCACGATGTCCAAAATTCCGAACCACCCCTTTAACTTTTCGGCGCCCATGCTAACAGATTAGAGCATTCACACACCGCACGCAGAGGCGGCACGGCAGCGCGTAGCAGGAGCACTGTATCAGCAATACTCTAATAGAATTAGTGGACTAAAGTCAGTCACACCACCTCGACTTTCTTCCAAAATAACGCACATTTCATTCATAATATTATAAATACAGGCCTATAGTTCCTGCTAATTTTTGTTTTTCTGAATTGTGTGAAATGGCTAATAAAAATAAGTAATACAAAACGATTATGGGTCACCTCACCAAGGTGAATTGGTTTAGTCTTGACTTCTGGCCGTGACTCGTGACGTGAGTGACAGCGTTGGGGGGGGGGGGGGTCTGTAGATTGTGGAGTGCCAAATAAACAGAGATGGACAGCAAAAGGTCAAAGCCATCATGTGCACAATTTAGAAAAAGAAGAAGAGGAGAAACCAAAAGATAAAGGTGTGCAACTGTTCTCTCTGTGGTATGATTACGGTATCCATGTTGTCATGAATGAAGGGCTAATGTTAATTGTGGGTAGCTTTCTTACATTTCTTAGCCTTTTTGCTACGATGCTTGTTATGCTTATACAACTATCATTAGGTTTTAAGTCAACAAACACGAGATCTAATGTCACCATAATATTGTGCTTTGCACCAAAACTGTTACAAGTCCAGTTATTATTTATTTCCATCAGTCGGGTTAATGTTAGTCATATATACTTTTCTTGACCTCAACTACAGTGATACAATGACATTTTAATGACAAATTCAATTTGTACCTCTGTAGTTGAGGTCAAGAAAAATATTAATGACACAGTTATAATGGCCTCATGATGACAGCCAGTGTTCTTTTCTTAGTAAAACAGTGTAATAATTAGATTTGTGTGATAAAGTATTTGTGCTATAGAATATTTATTCTATATTTTATTTGTATATTATTCTTAATGTTTTATATTATAGTTGCTCTCTGCTCTTGTTAATTTTTTTATATATCTGATTGTATATATTTTTGGCACATTTATAGTGTATATTTAAGTTCTGATAACTTAAACAGTCATAGTTTGTGCATAATTGTGTTTTCGTTGTCTTTTGGCAATGTTGGATGTAATGAAGGATTTGTCTAATTGAGAAATATAATTTTGTCTTTAACTTATGTTGTAATAATAAAATATGACTGCTTGTGGATACTGTCACTTTTGATCAATTTAATGCGTCCTTGATTAAGAAAGAAAGAGAGAGAGATAGTGTGTGTGTGTGTGTGTGTGTGTGTGTGTGTGTGTGTGTGTGTGTGTGTGTGTGTGTGTGTGTGTGTGTGTGTGTGTGTGTGTGTGTGTGTGTGTGTGTGTGTGTGTGTGTGTGTCTGTGTGTGTGTGTGTGTGTGTGTGTGCAATATTCAACCGATGTCCTTTTCCATTATCATTCGTCTGCTCTCTTCTCCGTCACTTTGCGAACTCCGGTGGAGAGTTTGGGAATAGTCCATTTAGCACTCAATGACGGGGGTGACTGGGAGAGTCCATGTGTCAAAGGTGGAAACTTTCTACACCTATGGATTAAGAATGGGATGTCATTAAAGTTTGTGTGCATGTAAAGGCAGGCGTCCCAAAACTTTTGGCAATATAGTGTACAGTATGTTCCCTTCTTAATACACCAGTCTTCTTCAACTAGCTGAGCTTCTATCAAACCCAAGAGGCAATCTTTCCAAAAATTCTATTATGAGATCATGTTGAAATTTTGATGTAGGCCTACTGAGTTATAATTATTACATAAAGAGGCAAAATAATGTCATACCAAGTCATAGGCCTATTTATGAGACAAGAAATCAAAATTTTGATTAAAAGTCATAATTATAACAAATGATATCAATATTTTTGAGTCAGAATTTAGACTTTATCTCATAATTTCTTTTTAATGTCATTATTCTTTTTTTTAAGTAATAATTTCTATTTAGCATGTCCTAATTTTCCAGTAGCACCTCACTGCAGTACATGAGATCCACGGGGAGGAGTCGGATCAAGATCTAAGGGGCGGAGATGGGTAGGATTAGGGGTGGGTTTAGGGATCAGGGGCGGAGATGGGTTGGATTAGGGGTGGGTTTAGGGATCAGGGGCGGAGATGGGTAGGATTAGGGGTGGGTTTAGGGATCAGTGGCGGAGATGGGTAGGATTAGGGGTGGGTTTAGGGATCAGGGGCGGAGATGGGTAGGATTAGGGGTGGTTTTAGGTATCAGGGGCGGAGATGGGTTGGATTAGGGGTGGGATTAGGGATCAGGGGCGGAGATGGGTAGGATTAGGGGTGGGATTAGGGATCAGGGGCGGAGATGGGTAGGATTAGGGGTGGGATTAGGGATCAGGGGCGGAGATGGGTAGGATTAGGGGTGGGTTTAGGTATCAGGGGCGGAGATGGGTTGGATTAGGGGTGGGATTAGGGATCAGGGGCGGAGATGGGTAGGATTAGGGGTGGGATTAGGTATCAGGGGCGGAGATGGGTAGGATTAGGGGTGGTTTTAGGTATCAGGGGCGGAGATGGGTTGGATTAGGGGTGGGATTAGGGATCAGGGGCGGAGATGGGTAGGATTAGGGGTGGGATTAGGGATCAGGGGCGGAGATGGGTAGGATTAGGGGTGGGATTAGGGATCAGGGGCGGAGATGGGTAGGATTAGGGGTGGGTTTAGGGATCAGGGGCGGAGATGGGTAGGATTAGGGGTGGGTTTAGGGATCAGGGGCGGAGATGGGTAGGATTAGGGGTGGGTTTAGGGATCAGGGGCGGAGATGGGTTGGATTAGGGGTGGGTTTAGGGATCAGGGGCGGAGATGGGTAGGATTAGGGGTGGGATTAGGGGCGGAGATGGATGGGATTGGGGCGGAGATGGGTGGGATTAGGGGCGGAGATGGGTAGGATTAGGGGTGGCATTGGGGATCAGGGGCGGAGATGGGTAGGATTAGGGGTGGGATTAGGGGCGGAGATGGATGGGATTAGGGGCGGAGATGGGTGGGATTAGGGGTGGGATTGGGGATCAGGGGTGGAGATGGGTAGGATTAGGGGTGGGATTAGGGGCGGAGATGGATGGGATTAGGGGCGGAGATGGGTGGGATTAGGGGCGGAGATGGGTAGGTTTAGGTCAGGGATGGGCAACTCCGGTCCTTGAGGGCCACTGTCCTGCAGAGTTTAGCTCCATCACTGACAAAAATTATTTTTCAGTAATCCTGAAAACATTGATTAGCTTGTTCAGGTGTGTTTAATTAGGGTTGGAGTTTAACTCTGCAGGACAGTGGACCTCGAGGACCGGAGTTGCCCATCCCTGGTTTAGGTATATGTAAGGTGGGAGGAGTTGGATCTGGATCCAACTCCTCCCCCTGGATTTCGTGTTCTGCAGTGACTCCTCATGCCATTTACAACAGCATAGTTTAGTGTAGCCAAAATATAATGTCATAGATTAACCACTAGAGGGAGTGAAATACTACAAGACATTACTTTACTAGAGACTTACAACATTTTATTAAAGCGATAGTTCACCCCAAAAATGTAATTCTGTCTTCATATACCAATGACATTCCAAATCTGTATGACTTTCCTGCTTCTATGGACAAAAACAAGAAGATATTGTGAAGAATCTTTTTGGTTCCCATTCACTAACATTGTATTTTGTTGTCCATACAATGATAAATGGGATCAGAATCTTTTCAGTTATGAATATTCTTCAAAATATTTTCTTTTATGTTCCACAGAAGAAAGAAAGTAATTTTTGTTCATATAGACCTTCATTTAAATAATTATCAGTTTAATTTTAACTAGGTGTGTAAATGACTGTTCTCATAGTGGCAGCAGCCTATACTCGTTAATAAATGCTGATGAATATATGGATTGATGAAGCCAGCAGCAGTGTTATGATGAGATGTGACCTGTGGGTTCGGCTCTGAACCGTCACTCATGCTGTCGAACCGGTTCGTCAAGTTCGAGCGAACAAAAAATGGAACCGCAAACTATTTCGAGAACTCGTGTGACGGAGAGAGGGATGAAAGCGGGCAGAGCGGAGGTACGAGCACTTTAATACGGATTTATGGGGTTAAAATGTGTTTTATACATGTATTTACATGTTTTTTTGATGTGTTGAGACCAAGACAATTACATTGAACCACATAATTTTTTTTTAATGAAAACAGAGTAATGTTTCAGGCTTTGTATATTCATATCTGGGTTACACTTTATTTTAAGGTGTCATTGGTATAGTGTAATTATAAATTTAAGTACTGAGTAGGCTATTATTAATCAGCAACATGTTGGCTAGGTTTACTGTAGACTTACTGTAGGATTAGCGTTCGCTGCATGTAATTATACATCATTTACTGTTAGGCTAGTATTATGTAACAGGGATGCTGTAAAATAAAGTGTTGCCCAGTTCTCTCACATGAAAACATGCTTTCATGTTAAGCATGCTTTATTGTCCTCTGTCATGTTCTTCTGTTAAACCCCATCTGACACATCAAACTAGTGTCTAAAATCATTTCTAACTTCTTTAGAATCGCTGCCATTCGTACGTTTTCATCAGATATTTGAAGGATTAAACACATAACAAAAATATGTTCTCAGAACGTTTTGCTTTTGTTATGTTCAAAACATCCTTTTTTTATGTTTATTATGGCAACATTACATTGTATCATTCTTCAAACATTATGGAAATGTTACATTTGAATGTTCTCTGAACGTTCTAAAACAAGCAGTAGCGTGTCATGAAGTCCAGATCCCTTTGCACGAACGTTCTATTTACGTATAGGCTATTAACGCTCTTTTATTATTATTCAACGCACTATACGTTGTTTATGCCAAATAAAGCAATACCTATAAACATGTAAACAATGCTCTAGACAGTGGGATGAAGCTACAGTCATAATGAACCTGTGAGTTACAGGGAAATAAGGAAGCATTTTATGGAAAACAGTTTCATATGAAAAGCCCAGACATGCAAACGAACGCAACCAGACAAAGAGAACGAAACAGAGAAGAGGTTTGCGCTATGAAGCGTTCTAAGGTAATACTGTATTTCCTCTTTTCATCTGGTTCTGTTTTCTTGCCATGCTTGTGAATGTCATGTGGGTTCATCAGAGGTTTCTGAACAGAATGATTCTTCCTCTCATGTGTGTGTGTGTGTGTGTGTGTGTGGGTAAGATCTCATTCAGGAAGAATCACACACACACCAGCTCTTTTGTTAGTCGTTGACTCATGCATATTGTGAAGGGATTTGTGACTGTTTGTGACTCACTCTGTTAAAGGGGAGTCTGATCCCAGATCAGAGATATAGAGTCACTCGCTCTGGGGATTTGATATAATAACATCGTTTTCTTTAACAGCATTCTTGTGGAGTAATTGGAGAAATACTTGTGTAAGATATCGAGACTTGTTTTCAGAGAATACATCTTGAATTAAGTTTTTTTTTTCTTACAATTTTTCTTGTTTCCAACATAAATGTAAGCAAACGTGTTGAGATTTATGCTCTTGTGTACACAGTCCTGTTCAAAAGTTTGGGGTCGGTGAGTTTTTTATAATGTGTCTGAAAGAGTCTCTTCTGCTGCGTTTATTTGATCAAAAATACAGTAAAAACAGTGAAATATTATTCCAATGTAAATCAGCTGTTTTCTGTGTGAATATATAGTAAAGTGTAATTTATTCCTGTGATCAAAGCTGAATTTTCAGCATCATTACTCCAGTCTTCAGTGTCACATGATCCTTCAGAAATCACTATAATATGATGATTTGATGCTCAAGAGACATTTCTGATTATTATCAGTGTTTAAAACTGTTCATATTTTTATAGAAACCGTGATACATTTTATTTTTCAGAATTCTTTGATGAATATAAAGTTGAAAAGAACAGCATTAATTTGAAATAGAATCTTTTGTAACATTATAAATGTATTAACTGTCACTTTTGATCAATTTAATGCGTCCTTGTGTGTGTGTGTGTGTGTGTGTGTGTGTGTGTGTGTGTGTGTGTGTGTGTGTGTGTGTGTGTGTGTGTGTGTGTGTGTGTGTGTGTGTGTGTGTGTGTGTGTGTCAAGTCAAGTGACCTTTATTCATATAGCACATTTACAATACAGTGTTTCAAAGCAGCTTTACAGAGATAACAGGAGAATAATGCAACAAAGTTTGTTTTGTATATAAAGCCGCATGATGTCATCGTCCAGCTCAATTCAGTTCTCATATAATGGTGTCGATGCAGGCAGATCAATAATATTGTTGAATATTAAGTGTGTGTGTGTAATTGGGTGTTTCTGCTTAGGCAACAGACCTTTGGTTACACAGGTGTGTGTGTGAGAAATATTCGCTGTATCCAGTTCATCCTGTTCGCGTAAATTCACTTTGACATCAGAAGCTTTTGTCTGTTTCGTCCAGCGTAGACAGACACTATAAATACACACGTCACTGTTGTTCTCGTTTTTATTTGTTTGTTTTTATCTTCTAAAGAATAAGATGTGATGTCTGTTAGTGGTTGAATATTGAACTTTACCTCTCAGAAGAACTTTAGTAAAATGAGTGCATTTGCATGTGTGTGTCATGTAAACAGTGCATCTACTGTTTACATGTTCATTTACAAGATACTTTTAGTTACATACAGTGCATTCAATGTATAAATCTGAAGAAGCACAGGTGTACTTTATCTTAGATCTGATTTGGCAGTGAAATGACATGTTTCTCATTGTAAACCTGTCGTCACTCAGAGCTGGTATATTTAGTGCCGTTTCCATCACACTCTTACAAATAAAGGTTCTTCAGTGCCGTTGATGCTTACATTACATTAAAGCTTCTTAATAGCAGAATAATGTTCTGTAGATTATTAAAATATACTTCACAGTAAGAGAAAATGGTTCAATTTGACCCCTGTTGAATCTTCAACTCCTGAAACACGGGTCACACTGTTTATTTCGTCTTGAAATTAGATGAATATATTTTTAAGGTAGGCTCATGAATCTGCATGCACATTTTGTATATTACGAAAGGCTGTACAAATGTTCTAACTTCTGTGTTGGGGTCATATTGGTTTCCATGCAACAGTGACCAAATTAAACACTTTAGAACAACAGCAAAAAAGAGTCAGGCAAAAAAAACAACAACTTTATTGTACTTTCTCACCGTTTCTTGTCAGTTTCACAGCCAAAAATCTGTCAAAGGATGGTTTTGTTTGATTGTTTGTCGCTAGACTGAAAATAATTGTAAGAACCAGTTTGAGAACCAGAAATAACAAAAATGAAGAGGGAGTACACATAGCAATAAATACTAACACAACATATAATGATACTATTATTTACTCCTCGGTGTGAAAATATCTGTCTGTCATTCTTATTAAATATGGAATTACATGGGAAGTTGTAAATTTCTCTCATATTTAAAATTGTGTAGTCTTTGACAAGCTACAATAGAGGTTTTCTGTTTGTACATGAATCGGTAACACTTTACAATAAGGTTCATTAGTTGATGTATTAACTAACATGAACAAGCAATACATCTGTTACAGTGTTTGTTAATCTTTGTTAATGTTACTAAATAAAAAATACAGCTGTTCATTGTTTGTTCATGTTATTCACGGTGCATTAACTAATGTTAACTATATTTTAATTAAGTATTAGTAACATTAACAAAGATTAATAAATTATGTATAAGTGCAGTTCATTATTAGTTCATGTTAACTAATGTATTTAACTAATGTTAACTAATGAACCTTTTTGTAAAGTGTTACGCATGAATCTTTAGTGTTTTTCATAGTGTACATTTTTGGCGAATTGAATTGAAACCAATAGGGGTCGATTTGACCCGCAACACTTTGTCGATTTTTACCCAGTTTTTGAACACAACAAACCAAAATGGTTCTTATATTGCATTGCTCCGAAAACCTGTTATGCTTTTTATTGATTGAAGTGTTTCTCTTGCTGATCTTCTTTTACCATTATGTTCTTCAAGCGCAGATGTAATGGCTTACAGATCCAGAAGCGGAGCTACATGGACTCACTTCAAAAGACGAACCAGTACCTTTTGAAAATCTCTGAAAACATTCATTTGTGAAACAACTGCGTCTCAGACTTTCCCTGATTTGATTTGGACGATGTAAGTTTTTATCCCTCTTCGGCAGACATTGTTTATGTCTATGTATTGAAGAACTAATCAATCAGGCTCTTGGCGTCTTGTTACAGTGTAAAAAAGTATTGGGATTTTAGCGGTAAAATACCGTAAAATGCTACAGTGAAAAACTGTTAATTGGTTAACAGAAAGTTTCCGTAGAACTGTATATACTGTGAATAACTGTGATAGATCTAACCATACATTTAATGTAATTTTACAGTAAAATACCGTTCATTGTATAATTTAAACTGTAAATTGACATTCCCACAATTCCCTGTGTGACACTTCACATTTGAAGTTTTTTTATTGAAATTACTATGTTTCTTCATAGGTTTTCTTATTTTTTTATAATCATTAGGGTTTTATGTTACATTTAATGTTGTTAAAGTAATGTTTATTGCATTTTTTAAATTTCATGTGTGTTACCATGATGGTGTTTAGTGCTTGTGTGAATAACACTGTGCAGCTTCTGTATATTAATATCAACATTCTTGTGAAAAGCAGCTTGTGATGAGCTTTGATTCATCATGTGACTCTCGTCTCCACTGTGATTGATGGTTTTCAGTGTATTATAATGGTACAAAGCAGATTAGTACATCAATAGGCCTGAAAATGAACATAATTTCAGATAATGAAATAAGTTTTTTTACTGTAACTTTAAGTTAAGTATGTAAAACCTAAAATTTTACTAACGTATTTTTTTACGGTAGATTTCTGGCCAGTTTTTTACCGTAATTTTTTTTTTCAGTGTATGTAAATAAAGGCACAAATAATCCCCAACCGTAATGCTGGACAACACAAAGGCTTACATCGAACTGGGTGTCGCCAAGCTGGAGAACGTCCCCGAAGCCCTGAAACCTCGCAAAACGTGCCTCTACGGGGGTCGTGATCCCAGTGAGGAAAGCTCCACAAACGCACTCAACACAAACACTTCTTCCTCTCCAAGCGTCTCAGAATGGACCGAACCCGACGCCGTTGACAGAAGATTTAGTTTGGCGACCATATCTGAGACTTCCAGGACTTCCAGTGCCACCTTTGAGGGATCTCAAAGCTCTCAAAGCAGGTTCCTCGTGGTTCCCGCAGACGACGAACCGCAGGAATCCCACCGGAGCTGCGGGTGTGTGATGCTGATGCTGCACTGTCTGGAGGAGACGCCGCTAATGGTGTCGGGACTGTTCCTGACGGTCCTCTTCTGCGTGACCATCATCGTCATCATCCCGTCCACCGGCAGGGTAAGAGCTGTTGGGGGATTACAGTTAAAGACCCAAGGACCAGATACGATTAAAGGTGCTGTCTGTAAGAATGACAGCTAGTGGTCGAAATCAGCACTGCAGTTGAAATTCAAAATATCAGAGATTGTTGTTTCCCTCCTCCTCCTCAGACTCGACGCTCACATGGGTCGCCAGTTTGAGGACACGCAACAGGAACGAGCGTAATTGACAATGAAAGCCGAGGAGACTTACAGACTGCAAGTTAATGAGTTGATTTATCCGCGTTTTAATATGCTCTCGTTTATAGAGATTTATCGAGACTTTTTAGGTTGTGTGGAACCTGCGATCTCTGACCCAGTTTGTTTGCTCGTTTCCATGGCTGCAATTCGCTGTGTTTCCTGCCAACTGGCAACCCGGAGTGTTGAAATACTATTGGCTGAACTGGCAGTGGGCGGAGTCTCACAGACCAAAACAAAAGTTACATACAGCACCTTTAATTAAGGCCCGTACTCAGAAGTGCAGTCAATTTAAGACAAGAGTCAGAATTAGTTTCATCAGCAGAAGTCAGCTTCAAGACTTCGTAGTTCGTAGGCCGCCTTTGTAGGCTTACAGTTACAAAGATCACATCAGTAAAACCCTTCACTAAGGTCGAAGCTACGTCCTTGCTTCAGGTTGAATGATTCTAAGAAATAGATAAACATCGTAATTTGCCACACATGGACAGATAGGCTGAAGCATATCTCCATAGTCACCCGGACCCTAAGTTAGGGACCGGTGGTCCTCCGAGTTCACAAGCCTGTGTGTCTGCATGTCAAGGAAAACAAGTCAGCCAATCTCCAATAATGCCACTTGTTCCTTTAACCAAGAATACTAACACAAGAATAACCTTTAACCAAGAACACTAACACAGACACACACACACAGACACACAGCTTCTTCAAGATTGGATTTGGTCGGGCTCTAACTATAAACAGGAGAGTCTTCTCAAAACATCCAGATAACATGTTCCCTCTCTAAGGGAGAGGACACTTTTAATAACAGTAAAGACTTTAACAAAATGAGCAAGCGCTGTTACTGCATTCCTAGCATTGGGCCAGACCCTCAGTCACCTCTCAGATATTTAATACAGTCTTTGAACAATACATGAAAAGAACAGTTCAGTAATCACACTGGTAACTTCTATAACAAAGTAAAGTCTCATAAGCCTAGAGAAGTCATTCAACTCATGTGATATTTAGAAGCAGGTGTGTGTGTTTCTAAATGAAGCTTTTGTCTCTCGCTCCCGCAGAGCCTCAGCGTTCACGTGGCAACGTTCGCAGTGGTGTGTGTGGTGGTGTGTGTCTGCGTGGCTCTTCTGGCGTGTTTGCCGTGTTTGCCGGTGCTTCGGCGGGGAGAAACGCCACTCGCGCTCTTCATTTGGTCTCTGCTCCTCATCGTCGCCTTCGTGTTCGTCTTCACCGGAGGCGTCGTCACCGCCTGGGACCAGGTCAGAAGATCACTTATTATGTGTTATAGTTTACAAAACATTAAATGGAAGGTCAAGCAAAAGGAACCTATAAATGATACGATATATATGACACTCGCACACTTTGTCTTTTTAAGCCAGAAACATGCTTTATTTAAAACATTTAGATTTTCATTGTGTGTTTTGTCATATTTATTTCTATATGTCTATATACTTTTCTATTAGGTTAATTTATTTATTTAAATTAATTTATATATTTTATATATTTTCCAATTTCATTTTAGTTAAAAATTTTAACTTTATTTCGTTTTGTCATTTTTATTAGTTTTTTGTTTTTTTTAAAGTCTTTATGGTTTTAATTTAATCTTAAATTTTTATTGATATATTTTCTGTTTTCATTTAAATTTTAGTTAATGTTTATAAAAATGTTATTCATATTTTAAATTAATTTTAATATTTGAATTCTAAAGTCTTAGTAATTTAGTTGTTTTAGTTATTTTCAGAGTATTTTTTAAATATTGCCTTGACAACTAGCTGAAATAAAAACGTTTTTTTTTATATATTTTTTTTAGTCAACATTTATTTAATTTCAAGTAAAAAAATGCAATTTTATAGTTTTAGTTTTTAGTTACCAATAATAACCCTGCTGTAAATTTGAGAAATACTGATTTTCGCCTTTACACCTGCTGTTTTTCATCTTCAGGTCGCGTTCTTCCTTTTTCTGTCACTGTCCGTTTATACAGTTCTTCCTCTCAGGCTCTCATGGGCTCTGATTTTCGGCATCGGAGTGAGTGTTTGTCACATCGTCATCATCAGTACGTATGTGTCCCTCACCAGTCCGCAGACACGTGACCTCGTGGTGCAGGTAACACACACACACACACACAAACACACACACACATACACACACACACACACACACACACACACACACACACACACACACACATACACACACACACACACACACACACACACACACAGAGTTATAAAAACACCTGAACACTTCATGCCTGGTCAGAGGAAATGTTATATGCAAAACCTGTTCAGCGGAGGCCACCAGTTGATTTTCCTGTCACCACACATATTCAAAACCTCTTTCTGTGTGTCTCAGTTGGTGGCGAACGCAGTGCTGTTTGTGTGCGTCAACTGTGTTGGCATGTTTCACCTTTGGCACACTGAGCACGCTCACAGGAAGTCCAGCAAGAAACGAGAAGACTTCAGCAAAAACCGTTCCACGCAGGCCAAACAGAAACGCGATCAGGTACAGATTCCCATACATGTGTACCTAAGGGATTTGAAACACTCTGCTCACGTGTAGCTGCTAAGTTAACACACACATAATAATAATAGCACTAATAATTGTGTTTATTATTTTCAAATTATTTTTTTATTTTATTTTATTATTAAGTTTGTATTTGTTTTCATTTTTGTTATTAATTTTATCATCATATGGCATCCGCAGCCGTGGTCACAGTGCTCTGATTGTTGCATATGAGACCGCTTCAGCACTGGCTACACAGCCGAGTCCTGAGATGGGAATGACGCCGTGGCACACATCAGGTGACCAATGCACCGATCTGCCGCTGCACTTTTAGCCCGTGGTCGGACCTTGCCTTTTTACAGGCCGGAGTGCCCTTAGTACAAGGGTCCAGGCACGATTTTGTCACAACAGATGCCTCCAGAATGGCTCGCCATCTCCTCCTCTGGAGTCAACAGCGGCTCAGGTCGCTCCGTGCCATTTACATTCCGGGCGAGCTCAATCATGCAGCCAACGCGCTCTCATGACAGCTCACACTCCTGGGAAAAATGGAGACTCCACCCCTCCCCCTCCCCCCATGTGGTACAGCTGATCTGGAGTCGATTCGGAGACACGCAGGTAAACCTGTTTGCCCCTCCAGAATCTTCCCATTGCACGATTTTTTACTCCCTGACCGAGAAGAACCTTTGCAGGGATGCTCTGGCAAACAGCTGGCCCCGGGGCTTACGCAAATATGTGTTTTCTTCAATGAGTCTTCTCGCACAAACAATGTGCAAAGTTAGTGAGAAGAGGAGCAGGTCTTGATGGTTGCGCCTTACTGGCGCCTTACCTTACTGGATCCCCTGAGGAAGGACCTTATTTCTCACGGACAGGGCACCATATGACACCCGCGTTCAGAAATCTGGAACCTCCACTTGTTGCTTCTAGACAGGACGTGGCAGACTTAAGTGGCCTGTTATAGTAGACAATATCACTTAAGACAGAGCTCCCTCTACTAGGCTAGCTTATGCCTAGAAGAGGAGTCGTTGATTGGTGTTCTTCCAGTTGGGTAGTTTATCCAGTTTATCCAATCAACTTTTCCTTCCTGCAGGAAAGGTTGGAGCGAAGGCTGTCTCCCTCAACCTTAAAAGTATATGTTGCCCATTGCAGTAGACGGTAAGTCTTTGGGAAAGCATGCCCTGATTTCAGGTTCCTGAGAGGCGCTAGGAGACTAAATCCTCCTCGGCCACACCTCATCCCCTACTGTTACCTCTGTTCAACTTAAAGCCCTACAGAGAGTGCCCTTTGAGCCCCTACAGTCAGTCAAGCTTAAGATCCTGTTTCTGCTGACTGAGCTCACATCTATCCAGAGGGTGGGGGACCTGCAGGCATTTTTGGTCAGAAAAACGTGTCTGGAATTTGGACCGGCTGACTCTCACATAACGCTGAGACTCCGGCCCGGATATGTGCCCAAAGTTCTGTATGAAAGCCTTGGTCCACTTGGAGTGTTGCCTCCTCCACCTAACACTTTTGCGAGATTCTACAATTTTCAGGTTGAGTCGGTTTCTTCCCATGTGTTGGGTACAAACAGGTAATATGCGGGAAGACTGGCTCTGTATCTCGCTCTAAAGAGGGATACAACCACTTTCTTACTCTCCAGGTGAGTTCCCTACTTGACAGACCCTGGAGTCCAGGGGAGTGACTTGCCATGCAAATCTCACTTACCAATGTCCCATTGGCCCATTTTCTTACCATTTAAATGTAATTGAGTTCCCAAGTGAGACCCCTTAACATCTGTCTTTCGGCTATGTGTCTCGCCTGCAGCACCATCCTGCTCTACGGGGGGGATAAGAACGCTTTCTTACTCTCCAGGTGAGTTCCCTACTTGGCAAACCCTGGATGGAGTTTCCTCTAAGCATCCTTCGGCAGTCAGATGCCAGGCACAGTACTTGTGTTGCATGCTCAGTTGGTCAGTCCCAGTGCTGGGCTAGATGCCCCATATGTTGCAATTCCCTCTGGGTAATCCCATATGTGTAATCTTCCACAGTACGGTTCCCCTGTCTGCAAACCCATGTCTTTCCCTAGGCAGATTTCGCTCTGCCCCATCTCTGCGTCTGTGGTTCCATCCCTGATTTTCGATATGTAGCACTGCCTTACGGGTCAGTCCATAATTGTATCTTCAACATGTTGCCTCCGTACCATCCCTTTCCATCTGGAATCGGCATGCTTCCCAAGTGTTATCAAACCAGTCGTGGCTAAATAGGGTAAAAGAGAAAGGAACAGCAGCTATCGATCTTTCCCTTGAAAAGTCATCCCACCAGGTATATTCGGCTTACAGGGGCTCTGGGAAAGGTCAGCAGTTGTGTAGCTTTCCATAGGGACTCCATAACATCAGTCTTTCTACTTAATGTAGAACGTGACTGACTAAAAAGGAATGTCTCAGGTACTGTCGTGACCTATTTTCCCTGAATAAGGGAACAGAGACATTATGTCCTGCCACAACCCTGAACCACCTGCTGAATGTTGGGATCCCATCTAAATCTGAATGAGGGAGTTGCTGCTGAGCTTAAATACCCGTATGTCCGGGGGAGTGGCTTGCCATGCAAATTTCACTCGCCAATGTCCATTGGCACGTTTCCTTACCACTCAAAGGTGATTGGGCTTTCAAGTGAGACCCCATATTGCCAGTCTTTTGGCGTAATGTCTTCATTTCTTCCTTCAGGGAACAAGGGTTACAACAGGAACAGGTCTTGTATAGTGTTGTCAAAATACTCGGTACTTCGATACCAAGTCAGTACTAAAAAAATTTAACTATTACGGTACCAGTTTTTCTTAAGTAGCGGTGGTACCGAAGTAGCGGGTTAATCCGGTTCTTGATGCTCTGTATGAAAGGTGCAGAGTTGCGTCCTCTTCAAAACACTCTGAGACATAACGACTGACGGCGCTGCTAATGCGGTGGCTCTGAATCCACTTGTTGACACGAAAGGAGGAAAAAGCCACAAATGGAACTATTTTGGATTAGGCTAATGTCACGTTGCCATAAGGGGCCGTTCACATGCAAATTCGCAATTTAAAATGTAGGCGCGCTGCAAGCATGCTCATAATTAAAGTGACGCGGCGTGCCTCTGTTCATGGTTGTATAGCAACGACAGACGTGGGAGAGCAAGCGCTTGTGGAAGGAATTTGCACGCGCAAAAAACGCAATATGTGAACGACCTCTAAAGTGGTATCAGGTGCAGTTGTATCGGGGTAGTTTCACGAGTACGAGTACATGACCACAGTATCGGACCAACACCCAAGTACTGGTATCAGTATCGGTGTATCCCAATTTATGTCATTAATATCAGTCCGTCAGAAAAGCAGTTCTAGGCTTATTCTTGCCAGGATAACTCTTAGCAGGTTTAAAAAGCCCTTTTAAAATTAAATATGAATGCAGTTTTGGATTAAATAAAAGTACAGTCAAGTCAAATGAAAGACGTTTTATCTCCTGTATAGTTTGGTAACACTACAATAAGATACCATTCATTAGCAATACTTATATTTTTACAACATTAACTAATGTTTGTGACTGTTTTTTAATACAAAAACTTGATTGTTCATGTTTGTTCACTTCATTCATTGTGCATTAAATATTGTTAACAGATAAAACATTTGGTTTAAAAAATGTATTAGTACATTTTTAAATTAACCCCAAGAGAATAATTGCTACAGTATATTATACATTATAAACTATTGTTTATTGTTAGGTGATTTTATCTAATCTTATTGTAAAGTGTTTTTAATAAAGTTTCCATCTTTGTAACCGTGATACACACTTTAATATATGTAAATGTAATCTAATCATTGGTACCGAAATTGGTACCGAGAACCGTGGATTTTCACTGGTATTGGTACCGAATACTGAAATTTTGGTACCGTGACAACACTAGTCTTGGACCTTTGTATTTTTGTCTTATTTTCAAAAACTGTTTTGCTTCAAATCAAAGTTTGTAGAGTAGTGATTCTCATTGTAGCTGGTTGGTTTGGATCATGTATTATAATGCGTTAATGAAGAGGTTTTTTTAAAGAGAAATTAATGGAAATAATACTTCCGGAACCAGCGCACACCAACTCTTTTTTTAAAGATTTTTTAAGATACCGTTTTGTTTCCATAAACAGTCTATGTTTAGATTAATGAATTATATAAGTTCAGTTTAATAGATTATTAAATTAAATTAAACATAATAGTCCCTTGTGATGTGTTTGCTTAAACAGAATAGATTTAATTCTTAATGGACTAGTCTTTAACCCGTTTTACTCTTGTACCGGTTAACCCGTGTGTTCAGGAGCATCTCCTGCTGTCAGTCTTGCCTCGATACATCGCCATGGAGCTGAAGACTGAAATCGTCAAGCGTCTGATCGCTACATGTACCGCAGAGGAGAATAAACCTAATTTCTACAGTCTTTACATCCGACAGCACAAAGATATCAGGTGACACACACACACACACACACACATGTAGCAAATTCGCTCTAAAGAAATATTATCAATCAATCATAACTTGTTATAATTGATTATGAATATTTGGATCAGTTAATAGAAGTAACTTAATGTTGTAAATTAATATTACAATCAATTAACCTGTTTGTGCCTTGAACACTCTTACTTTACAATACTACTAAGAGCAAGTAGTCAAAATCTGCATGATTAGGGACTCCAGTATATCATTAGCTTGAAACACGGACAACTTTACATGTGACATGAACAAGCTTGTATTAACTACTAGACTAATCACTTAAACTAGTCGAACATACACATACATGCATACAGTTTACTAAGGGAAAGAGAGCTGAAGCAGAATACAGGAGAGCAAGAAGTTATAGCATTGTTTAGTTCTAACACGCCCTTCTTAAAAACGGGTAAGGATAATATATGAGACTAAAGCCCTATTCGCACTGGATTAGTATTATCCTGTGTGATTTAGAAATCCCCACATCTCAATCGCACGGGATAAGCGAAGCCTGTGATTTTACTCGGATTTACTGACGTATCTCCCGGATATGATGTCAATAGGCTATTGCTTGGAAATGTCTTGTCGTTATTATAGGTCTAGCTGTATGATATTTCATAAACAGAAGAATGTTCCTTACCGCACGCTGCTATACATGTCAATCATCTCCATCTAATCATTCTGTTTGTTTTCTCTCTTCTGATGGTTTTCGCTCTTCTCTTCCTGCAAATTGTATAGTTGTATGATGTATATATAGCGATATGACCCAGCACCCAAAACAGACTGAACACGCCAACACAAACTCCATTCTTCACGAAAGATAGATAAACAGGCGCACAGGAAACAAAAACCTTTTATAAACGACACAAACACACTCACAAACAAACACACTCACACACACACACACACTCTCACACACAATTACTTTATGTAAATCAAAAAGTTTGGAATAATTAAGAATTTTGAAATGAATATATTTTAAAATGTAATTTGATCCTGTGTATAAAAAAAGCCTTGATTATTAGCTGAAGTAAACCCGTGGTTATAACTCTGCAGTATCCTGTACGCTGATATCGTGGGCTTCACACACCTGTCCAGCACCTGCACACCTGAGGAGCTCGTCGCCGTTCTCAACAAACTCTTCGGCAGGTTCGACGACACCGCCAAGGTGAGGAGATCCCGTCACTGTTGCTCTGTGAATCTGCTCTCGCGTTAGACTCCTTTCTGATGTTCTTCTCGCTCTCTGTAGAAGAACGGCTGCTTGCGGATTAAAATCCTGGGCGACTGTTATTACTGCGTCTCTGGTCTTCCCGATCCGATCCCTCATCATGCTCGCAACTGCGTTCAGATGGGCCTGGACATGTGCAGCGCCATAAAGTGAGTCCCACCGTCACAAGCACATCTGTTTCTTGCCTTAAAGGGATAGTTCACCCAAAAATGAAAATTAGCCCATGATTTACTCTCCCTCAGGTCATCCTAGGTGAATATGACATTCTTCTTTCAGACGAATACAATCAGAGTTATATTAAAAAATGTCCTGGCTCTTCCAAGCTTTATAATGAAAGTGAATGGCCGTTTAAGTTTTGAAGTCTGCAAAAGTGTATCTGTCCATCATAAATGTGTATCTCTAAAAGATGCACTTTTATGATGGATAGATGCACTTTTATGATGGATAGATGCACTTTTATGATGGATAGATGCACTTTTATTATGGACAGATGCACTTTTATGATGGACAGATGCACTTTTATGACGGATAGATGCACTTTTATGATGGATAGATGCACTTTTATGATGGACAGATGCACTTTTATGATGGATAGATGCACTTTTATGATGGATAGATGCACTTTTATTATGGACAGATGCACTTTTATGATGGACAGATGCACTTTTATGACGGATAGATGCACTTTTATGATGGATAGATGCACTTTTATGATGGATAGATGCACTTTTATGATGGATAGATGCACTTTTATTATGGACAGATGCACTTTTATGATGGACAGATGCACTTTTATGACGGATAGATGCACTTTTATGACGGATAGATGCACTTTTATGACGGATAGATGCACTTTTATGATGGATAGATGCACTTTTATTATGGACAGATGCACTTTTATGATGGACAGATGCACTTTTATGATGGACAGATGCACTTTTATGATGGACAGATGCACTTTTATTATGGACAGATGCACTTTTATGATGGACAGATGCACTTTTATGATGGACAGATGCACTTTTATTATGGACAGATGCACTTTTATGATGGACAGATGCACTTTTATTATGGACAGATGCACTTTTATGATGGACAGATGCACTTTTATGATGGACAGATGCACTTTTATGATGGACAGATGCACTTTTATGATGGACAGATGCACTTTTATTATGGACAGATGCACTTTTATGATGGACAGATGCACTTTTATGATGGACAGATGCACTTTTATTATGGACAGATGCACTTTTATTATGGACAGATGCACTTTTATGATGGACAGATGCACTTTTATGATGGACAGATGCACTTTTATTATGGACAGATGCACTTTTATGATGGACAGATGCACTTTTATGATGGACAGATGCACTTTTATGATGGACAGATGCACTTTTATGATGGACAGATGCACTTTTATGATGGATAGATGCACTTTTATGATGGACAGATGCACTTTTATGATGGATATATACACTTTTATGATGGATAGAGGCACTTTTATGATGGATATATACACTTTTATGATGGATAGAGGCACTTTTATGATGGACAGATGCACTTTCATTATGGATAGATGCACTTTTATGATGGACAGATGCACTTTTATGATGGATATATACACTTTTATGATGGATAGAGGCACTTTTATGATGGATATATACACTTTTATGATGGATAGAGGCACTTTTATGATGGATAGATGCACTTTTATGATGGATAGATGCACTTTTATGATGGATATATACACTTTTATGATGGATAGAGGCACTTTTATGATGGATAGAGGCACTTTTATGATGGATAGATGCACTTTTATGATGGATAGATGCACTTTTATGATGGATAGATGCACTTTTATGATGGACAGATGCACTTTTATGATGGATAGATGAACTTTTATGATGGACAGATGCACTTTCATTATGTATAGATGCACTTTTATGATGGATAGATGCACTTTTATGATGGATAGATGCACTTTTATGATGGATAGATGAACTTTTTTGATGTATAGATGCACTTTTATTATGGACAGATGCACTTTCATTATGGATAGATGCACTTTTATGATGGATAGATGCACTTTTATGATGGATAGATGCACTTTTATGATGGATAGATGGACTTTTATGATGGATAGATGCACTTTTATAATGGATAGATGCACTTTTATGATGGATAGATGCACTTTTATGATGTATAGATGCACTTTTATGATGGATAGATGCACTTTTATGATGGATAGATGCACTTTTATGATTGATATATGGACTTTTATGATGGATAGATGCACTTTTATGATGGACAGATGCGCTTTTATGATGGATAGATGCACTTTTATGATGGACAGATGAACTTTTATGACGGATATATGCATTTTTATGGACTTCAAAACAGAATACGGCCATTCACTTTCATTATAAAGCTTGGAAGAGCCAGGGCATTTTTTATATAACTCTGATTGTATTCGTCTGAAAGAATAATGTCATATACACCTAGGATGACCTGAGGGAGAGTAAATCATGGGTTAATTTTCATTTTCTGGGTGAAGTAACCCTTTAAAGTGAGGATATTTGACCTTTGACCCTTGCAGTAAGCTGAGGGAAGCGACGGAAGTGAACATCAACATGCGTGTAGGCGTGCACACGGGTAACGTTCTGTGCGGCGTGATCGGCCTTCAGAAGTGGCAGTACGACGTCTGGTCAGATGACGTGACTCTGGCCAATCACATGGAGTCTGGAGGAGTGCCTGGGTATCTATCACACATTTACAGTTTTCCTCTCGTTCCTGATTATCCTAGTTATATTAGTGATGATTACGGGTCCTCACAGGAGAGTTCACATCACGGAGGAGACGCTGGATCACCTGGATGGGAAATACCAGGTGGAGGATGGAGACGGCGGGAGTCGGGATTCGAGTTTGAAGGGAAGGAGAACATTCCTGGTCATTGATCCTAATACAGAACAGTGTAGTACAACAACACAGGTGATTAACCTACAGTCAGACTCAGGTAACTGTTGGTTAGTAGTTATTGTATATTTTTCACAGTACAGTGGATAGCATAAGTGAACAGACCCGTGCTAAAGTTGACTAAAAAGAGGAATAAAAAATCATCTTTTGGAAATTGATCTTAATGCCTTAATTAAAAAAATAAAGAAAAATCCAACCTTTAAGGACACCAATTTTCTTTGTGAATGAATAATGTGTCGTAAATAAATAAATGTTCTTCCTTAAAATACAGGGTGCGTAAGTCAGGACACCCCTATGTTAAATTCCCATAGAGACTATGAGATTTTTATCATCATCACACACCCTTCACCATACCTAGAGATTGGCAGGTGTTATTTCAGTTAGCCTAAATAGCTGGTTTGATTTGCATTGAAAGATGATCTTATGGAAAGTTCCCCATGCCAATCTCTAGATATGATGAAGGGAATGTGATGATGGGGGATATTTTAATCCCAAAGGCCAAGGGAACTTTATCAGGATGCATAGTACCCCGGATCCATGAAATGACTGGCCTTTAAAAAAAAAACTGCTGTCTTTATGGGAATTTAACATAGGGGTGTCCTGACTTATGCAACCTGTATTTTAAGGAAGAACATTTATTTATTTACGATACATTATTCATTCACAAAGAAAATTGGTGTCCTTAAAGGTTGGATTTTTCCTCATTTTTTTAATCAAGGCATTAAGATCAATTTCCAAAAGATGATTTTTTATTCCTCTTTTTAGTCAACTTTAGCATGGGTGTGTTGACTTATGCTAAGCACTATATTTACTAGGGATGAACAAATTACGTGTAGTTCGGTACTAAGTCACTACTAAAGATAGTAAACCATTAGTTAGTAGTCATTCAGTAGTTTTTTAACTGTAATTACTTGGGATGTAAAAATTACTTGTACTTTGATACTTAGTTAATACTAAAGCTACTGTAGTAAACCATTAATTAGTAGTCATTCAGTTAGCAAGTAAACAAACCATCAACTAATGGTTTACTATCTTTGGTATTGACTTAGTACCGAACTACAAGTATTTTTACACATTCCTAGTAACTACTGTTTAAGAAATAAAATAACTACTAAATAAAGGTTTACTATCGATCGTATTGACTTACTATCAAATCAGCAGTATTTTTGACTTTCCAAGTTTACTAAAATTAAAATAAATGCTAAAATAAATCTCTTGTATTTTGGCATTTATAATTACTGTCATGAATAAATAAATAAATAAAAATAACAGATTTTGGAAGGTTTCCATATTAATTCATTTTAGAGTACATTTTATTTTTCAGGATTGGAAATAAATAAAGGAAATAAAGTTGAAAAGAACAGCATTTATTTGAAATAGAATATTTTGTAACATAATTAATGTCTTTACTGTCACTTTTGATCAATTTAATGCGTCTTTGATGGATAAAAGTATATTTCTTTCAACAATAAAGAAAAGAAGGGTGTAGACGTGATTGTTTTGGCTCTTCTTGTGTCTGTCAGACTCATGAGCTGAAAGTGAACAACAGACTCACGGATCGGCACAAGCTCCGGGCGTCGGTGCGTATGTCGCAGTATCTGAAGTCCTGGAAATCCGTCACACCGTTTTATGGACTCAACCAATCAGAGGCTTCGCTGGCAGCTCCACCCACCGCTAACAACGGCATCAGCCAATCACAGCCGGCGAGAGTCAGTGTCGATCATTATCACCGACCAATTACACTCAATTACTTTGAATATGTTTTATGGCGCATATTAATCACATTACTTTCTCATCAACAGGAGCCCACGGATGTGAACACTCACAGGTGAAAATATAAGGTTTATTCATTTGATTCAGGGATATGAAAATAGTTTGCGAACACTAACATAATTAAGTCAAGTCAAGTCACCTTCATTTATACAGCGTTTTAAACAATATAGACTGTTTCAAAGCAGCTTTACAGTGATAATAGGAAATTATAGTAACAGAGATTGTTTTGGCTTTACAGCAGCTCTAGAATAAAGTTATTGTCCAGCTAAAGTTAATTTTGATTCACTTCTGTTGCAAAGATCATTAGTTATTAACTTTGGGGCCGCTAACACGACACCGTTCTAACAGAAAATACTTAATGCTTAATTCAAATTATGTGGTTTTGATCCAGGTAAAACAGAGCTCAAAAAGAGCTCACGTTCTTGGCCACTTTCACTCGGTTTTCTTTGTGATTCACATAAATTTGGTTCTTTTTAATATTCAATTTTGAAAACGCTGTAATTTACGTTAGTTTGTTTTCTCAGATCAACACCAAATGGGCTGACAGACTCGTTAGACCCTCTGGAAAATGAAAGGTGAGCGAAAGATTCAGTAATATATACGATCTCCACAGGGAATCAATCATAAACGAGTATTTGACCGAATGTTGTGTCTTCATTGGTCAGGAGAAGAGCGAAGCTGAACTGGTTGACGCTATTTTTTAATGACATCCAGCTGGAGAAAGAGGTGGGAATTGTTTCTGGATTTAAAAGCATGTTGTTGTTTTTTCCTCACTCTTAACCATGTGTGTGTGTGTGTGTGTGTGTGTGTGTGTGTGTGTGTGTGTGTGTGTGTGTGTGTGTGTGTGTGTGTGTGTGTGTGTGTGTGTGTGTGTGTGTGTGTGTGTGTGTGTGTGTGTCAGTATTCTCTGGGTGAAGTCCAGGGGCTTCATCACTCTGTGGGATGTCTGGCCTTCATCTTCATCTCTGTGTTCGTGGTTCAGATGTTGACCTCGCAAAAGTGAGTGTCGTACAGGACTGTAAAAATTTACAGGATGTTCACCATGCAATCAATTTCCCCATTAATCAAAACATTTCTTTTTGTTAAATATATTCAAGAAATCACATAATTTGAGCTCCAGAATGGCAGATTTCAGATCACCTGTTTTTGGCGAGGGTCAGATTGCAGAAGCCTGTTCTTTATTTCCTCATATTTAGAAAAGTTTGAAAATGTTTTCCGCAATTTCCTAGTGTTTCTGCATGAATACACAACAGAAATCTCTCGTTCTCTTTGGTCATGTGCAGAAACTTTGCTCTTGCGGTGTCGTATGGAGCCACTTTTCCAGTCCAGATCCTGATTGCACTGGTGGTCTTCACCAGATTCCTGAAGGTACGACTGCATGTCTTTGAGAAAAGTCAGATTAGTGGTTGACCAATGGTAAACTCTTAAAATATTATAATGAATATGTTTGTAAAACAGAAGAGACTCGCAGCTAGAGTTCTGCAATTAAGTATGTTAAATTCACTGTAAAATCAAATTAGTTAGACTTACTTAAAAGAAAACATGCAAACCGATTCCTTAATTCCCATTGTTGTGTTTTGCATGCTGAACGTTGAAGTCTGTGTGACTCAAGCATGATCAATTGCAAGATGGTCACAAATATTGAGGGATTATATCGACCCAATTAAATGTTTCACAAGGTATTTAGGACATAAGTGTTAGCAACAAAATTATAAAAGATCATTAATTGACATGAAATAATTATGTTATACATCATTCATTCATACATATATATATATATATATATATATATATATATATATATAACTTCTCTTCTTTTGAAACCAAAAAATTGCTTTCTTCTTGCATCGCTTTTTCAATGGGAAGAGAATTACAATAGTATAAATGAACAAGTGCCCAACCGAAGGGACACTGATCACAATAATGGTGACTAAACATTGATTGGTGACACTCAAATTTTTCAGTTATATTGACAATTCAACATTCAAGATGACTTTGGTAAATGAGTGAATGCAAACAGGGAAAGAGAACTGCAGAAGTGAAGGAAATGAGTGAAAAGACTATTAACAATTTCCCCGCCTCAAAAACCGCACTCAAACCAATCAATTAATCTTAAAGGGATAGTTCGCCCAAAAAAGGAAAATTCTGTCAGTATTTACTAACCCTCATGTTGCTCGAACCCCGTAAGACTTTCATTCATCTTCGGAACACGAATTAAGATATTTTTGATGAAATCTGAGAGCTCGATCACTCCTCCAGGCTTCTATGTAATTAAATCTTAACATTGTTAAAATGTGTGGGCCGACGCTGGTCATGTGTGTGATGTGTGTGATGCTGGCCAATAGTGAGCCTACGTTCTGACGTACAACCCAGAAGCGCTTCGCTGTTACACTACGTGAACTCACTCAGAGGCCCACACAGAAGGAAACGAATAGTTGAATACAGTCGTTATTTTTTTCACTTGATAAACTTAAGGTTGAGCCACTGTAGTCACTTGGAGTATTTTAACAATGTTTTTTCTAACTTTTCTGAACCCGGCAGATGAAATTGCCTAGAAGCCTATGGAGGAA
The DNA here is from genome assembly GCF_051911475.1 of Siphateles boraxobius. Classification (NCBI taxonomy): domain Eukaryota; kingdom Metazoa; phylum Chordata; class Actinopteri; order Cypriniformes; family Leuciscidae; genus Siphateles; species Siphateles boraxobius. The sequence goes on from NW_027508734.1 coordinate 1,253,035, forward strand.
TAAGACAGCTCTCAGATTTAATCAAAAATATCTTCATTTGTGTTTCTAAGATGAACGAAAATCGTACGGGTTTGGAACAACACGAGGGAGAGTAATTACTGACAGAATTTTCATTTTTGAGTGAACTATCCCTTTAACTTGGGTTTTCTGAGTAAACAAAGCATAGTATGTGAATAGTACAGATTATAAGATTTTTACACTTAAGTCAAGACATTAAGTAAAGTTAACTAAAAAGTGTTTGTTTGAATCACTGTTGGATTTTACAGTGTTGCGGGCTTGTAAAATAAAGTGTGTGTGTGTGTGTGTGTGTGTGTGTGTGTGTGTGTGTGTGTGTGTGTGTGTGTGTGTGTGTGTGTGTGTGTGTGTGTGTGTGTGTGTGTGTGTATCAGCGCTGGAGCTCTAAGATCCCCCCCAGCATCCTCTCGGTGTCGTTGCTGTTTGACGGCGTGGCCACCAGGGCGGCGCTGCGTTTGCTGCTGGTGTTTCTGTGTCTGCTCATCACGCTGCTCATGGCAGTGCTCAACATAGTGAGAAACCCCTGCACAAACACCAGCTCACAACCTACAGGACTGTTCGACATAAACAGAGTCAAAGCAGCCGTCTTCACACTGCAATAAACACGTTTGTACTCTAGCACAGAGGTGAAATTAAGTTATTTACAATAGAATCATGAGTGTGGAAAATTAAGAATTTAACACTACAGGCAAAACTAATGTTTTTTCATGTACTGGTTAATTTTGTTTCCATATCATGTGTCATTTCAGACTAGTGGAAGGATAAACATCTAATATACACATTTCCGTGTTTAGGGCCAGATTTACAAACAGCTCCAGCGCAAACCCTCTTTTGACGTTAAAGTCCCCCTGTTGTCGATAATTTTATCACTTAAAACTCATCTTTGACCACCAAAATTACATATTTAAATGTTTTTTCCTTAAAAAAATGTCTTCATGCCTATAAATATCTTGAATGTAACTTGACACCCTTGCCTCATTTAGTATGCGTGGTTCTATGAATATGCAAATGGGCCCCGCCTCCACTCACTCACTCAGAGATCCATTCGTTGTCGATCACACGTTGATCTGATTGGTTACAAGGTAGTTTGTGACGTCGGAAACACCAGCGATTTCAAACCGTGTTTTTGAGACTGTCTTTGGTTCACTGCAGTTTTAAGGAGAAAATACTCAGCAATGCTGTCAACTTATGAATTTTCACCGGGATTGTCTTAAAGCATATTAAAAACACCACATAGACATATAAACAATATTAAAAGCTGGATTTTCACCACAGGGGGACTTTTTATTTTTTCAGCTAAGCTTATTGCATATGCATTTGTAGAAGTTTCCCTGTCAGACTCAGTATTTATGGAAGGAGAGTATTTAAATGAATCATGCAAAGTGATTTACTAAGTTTTTGCGCTTGTCAATATACTGGTATTTAATCCATTATTTAACGCCCAAAGAAAGCACGTCTTAAACCAGACGCTAATTTGCCTTGTTTAGTAAATCTGGCCCTTTATCTTTTTGCGTCACTAAATTTAAGTTACAATACATATTATTAAAAGAGTTTTTTCTCCATTACAGTACAACTTACATACACTATATCTTACAGTTTTATTCATATCTATATTCTGAAGGTTTTTACTGAAGTGTTTGTTAATATATATCAATCAACCTGATTTATAGAGCATTCTATTCCTAAAAACATGGTGAAATGTGTTTTTTCTGTCTGTTGACAGTGTTTTCTGATTTATGGAGTGAAAAAAAGAGAAATCAAAAATCCCCTCTATTAAAACCTTTAACTCTAATATCTCAACAAAATCAAACAAGTATTTGGAATCAGGTTTTATCCAATATTAAAATTTATCTTCTAAAAATGTATAAAAATTAACGCATATTTAATTAGATAATGACTCGTTGCATATTTTAACATAACATTACACAAAACTGATATCTATTAATGAAATATTTGTATCAGTTCGTTTATCAAAATGGATTTAATTAGTTTTGACCTTCACTGAAGAACTACAGCTAAATTTCTTGTAACTTTATTACGGGGGAAAGAATTATCCTGCGTAGATCAGAGACAAAGCTTTATGCTTCATTAAAAGAAAATGAATGTCATTAAAAGAGTTTTTTTCTCCACCACAGTACAATTTACATACACCAAATCTTACAGTTTTATTCATATCTATATTCTGAAGGTTTTTACTGAAGTGTTTGTTTATACATCAATCAACCTGATTTATAGAGCATTTTATTCATAAAAACATGGTGAAATGTGTTTTTTCTGTCTGTCGACAGTCTTCTCTGATTTATGGAGTGATAAAAAGAGAAATCAAAAATCCCCTCTATAAAAACCTTTAACTCTAATATCTCAACAAAATCAAACAAGTATTTTGAATCAGGCTTTATCCAGTTTTCAAATTTATGCTCTTAATATGTATGCAAATTATTGCATATTTAATTAGAAAATGCCTTATTGGATATTTTAGCATAACATATCACAAAACTGATATCTATTAATGAAATATTTTTATCAGTTAGTTTATCAAAATGCATCTAATTAGTTTTGGACCTTCACTAAAGAACTACAGCTAAATTTCTTGTAACTTTATTACAGGGGAAAATTATCCAGTGTAGTTCAGAGACACCGCTTTATTATTGCTTTATTATAAGAAAATGAAATACACACAAATGATCTTCTGCATTTTTATGCCTGTCTGCACAACCTCTTTAGCTTGTATGTTTGTTTCGTAGGTTTTTATACCAGGCGATGACTGCTTAAACGTTTCCCACAATACAACAGAGTTGAACAATCTCAATCTCTACACTGTCCCGGTATGCTTTACCATTATAAATGACATTTACATGAGTGTTGCTGTGATATTGATCATATGTTAATGTTTCTCTGCAGTATTATCTGTACTGCTGTCTGTTGGCGATGCTGGGTGTGATGGTGTTCGTGCGTGTGTGTGTGTCTGTGAAAGTCTTCCTCCTGACGCTAGCGCTAGTGGTTTATCTAGCGCTCTTCTTGCACGTGTACGCGCCGCGCTCCGACTGCTACGTCAAACAGCTCTACAGCGACAACAGCCCGTAAGACACTAACACACACGTTTCTGTTTAACTACAAAAAAATTACTAGTAAAATGAAAAAAATGAGGGCGGGGCAACGATTAATCGCATCCAAAATAAAAGTTTGTGTTTACATAATATGTATGTGTGTACTGTGTATAATCATGTTGTATAAATACATACACTTAAATGTATATATTTAGTAAATATATATACAGTATATAATATATTAAGAATATTTCTTAATGGTATACTTGCATATGTGTGTATTTATATATACATAATTAACATAATTATACACAGTAACCACACACATATTATGTAAATACAAACTTTTATTTTGGATATTTTGGATTAATCGTTGCCCAGCCCTAAAAAATGTATGTGTATTAAAAATTATAACAATTTGCGATGATTTTAATTTGATTTAATTGTGCATTAATTGTTGATGTTGTTATATTAAATTAAATTATATAATTTAATATAATAATAATCATATTGATTATATATATATGATATAAAATAACAATAATTAGCATTATTATTTTCTGATTTATCAATTGTGATTCTTATAACAGTAATAAATGATCATAAGTTTAGTTTAAAATGTGTTGAAATTGGCAGCTGAATATATATTAATTAAATTCAGCACATTTTTTCAGAGTGAACCCAAATACTCAATGAGAAATATGTAGGTGGGACTTAATTTACTCATGAGTGATGTAAAGTGTCTCTATTACAGACGTAAAAAAAAATCAAGGCTTAGTGATGTCAGAATATTAATATTGATGAAGGATTATGAAGACAAACATTTTTTCTTTATTATAACGTCACTGATTAATCATTTGTAATATGAGCGGCAACATGAAATAAGAAGGTAATCAGAGTCAATATTGATTTTGTGACTTTTGTGGGTTCGACAGTCCAGGTTCAGATGTACATTTATTTTGCATTGTAATTCTAAACTGTGCCCAGAAACACTGTGATTGTTGAAGTTGAGTAAAAATGATGATTTATTGTGATATCCTACTGTGTATGTTGTAGACCGGGAGTTCTTAAGGAGCCCAAGATCATGTCCGGCATTTGGCTGGTCATTTTCTACTTGACTTCCCTTATTCTTGTGCGACAGGTAAGAGTGTGTGTGTGTGTGTGTGTGTGTGTGTGTGTGTGTGTGTGTGTGTGTGTGTGTGTGTGTGTGTGTGTGTGTGTGTGTGTGTGTGTGACTCAGTGTGTGTGTGTGTGTGTGTGTGACTCAGTGTGTGTGTGTGTGTGTGTGTGACTCAGTGTGTGTGTGTGAACAGATATTTGGTTATTAGTCCATTTCAGTTTGATTGTATGCATTGTGTGTTGGGAAAGTTTTACAACAGTAATCCACTAGATGACTAACTACTTCTCGAAACTGAGAAGTTTTTGTCTTTATATGCGGCTTCTTCCTTTAGCTGTCAGAAATCATGTCTTTAAAGCATAAGTCATACATTATGGTTTTTATTCATATTTTGAATGTTTTCTCTTTTTTTTGTGCAATTTTTTTAAATGTTAAATATATATATTTTTAAATTCATTTTCTGTATCATTCGAATTACTTTAGTACATCAAACTAAATAAAAGTGAGAGATGTTGAGTTTTAAATATTTTATTTTAACTTTTTTCATGCTCTGTTTTGAGCTGACCATTGTAACCCTGCTCAGTTGAGTGTGTGTGTGTGTAATCTGTTTCTATAACTGATGTAATTCAGGATGAGTTGGGCTCTCGCACAGAGTTCCTGCTGGAGAAGTGTTTTAAAAAAGAGACAGATGAAATGGAGACGACGAAGAACGTGAACAGACTCCTCTTGCAGAATCTGCTGCCGGGACACGTCACCGAGTTCTACATCGGCAAGGACGTCCCAAACCAGGTGACACGCACGCACACACACACACACACACACACACACACACACACACACACACACACACACACACACACACACACACACACACACACACACTCTCAGGTGTTCGTGATGAACACCTCGAGCTCCACTGATGCCCTCTAGAGGCGCCAGAGTCCATTACACTCAATCTCCTCCAGTCCTTCTGTGTCAGCTGTGCCTTAGAATATCTTAAGTGTAACTCGACACCAGTGGCGTGCACAGACCTCCTCAGGGGCAGGGGCGGAGGGACGAAAAAGGGCACTAAATAAAAAAAATGATTACTTCTTGATTTTTTTTTGTTTTTATTCTTTCTTTACTTGGCATTCTAAGAAAATATGTGGATACAATTATTAGAATACATAACAAATCAAATGAAAATAGGGAAATTATGATAATATTAAATATAATTTTACCAAACAAAACAGTGAGAATCAAGAAGGTAATTATGGAAAATTAATTTTTAGTTTTGTTGATGTTGTAAATGTAATGTATGTATTATATGTATGAAAGACCGAGTTAGCTATCATGAATCAGTAACACTTTACAATACGGTTTCATTAGTTAGCATTAGCTAATGAACTGCACTTCTACAGCATTTATTTATCTTAGTTAATTTCAGGATTTACTAAAACATTAAAATCAAAAGTTGTATTTGTTATCATTAGTTAATGCACTAACTGTGACATAACACGAATAAACAATTAACAGTTCTAGTATTAACTAAGATATAGCCTACAGTAACAAATGTGTTGCTCATGGTTAGTTCATACATGAGTAGGCTAATGATGTAAAATTTTTGTAAAGCGTTACTATGAAATCAAAGATATAAGTTCCTCACAATTTAGAGTTGGACATGGACTTAAGATTTCATTAAACTAACTGTTAGATGTATTTCCCCTTGCACTTTTATTCCCTGGATAAAAACGAATGACATTGTCACTCAGAATGCGTCTGAAATCGAGTTATACATTTATTGTAGTTAAGAATAACTCGCATGCTGCAGCAACTTTTAGAGTAGCATGGTGATGGTAGGATAAATGTAATTTTCCGTATTAGCTTAAACGTTACCGGCTGCTCGTTTGAAGAGACTCGTGCGAACTGCTGCGTAGTGCGTACCAGAACCGTTAAATGCGTATGAGGCGCTGCAAAGGAAACTCCGCCTACCACTTCTCTCTCCGCCAAATTTTTTTTAACATAATATTTGTTTGTATTATTATTGTTAGTGACAAGGGTGTGTGTGTGTTTCATTTATTATAATATTTATAATAATAATTATTATTATTTACAATTATCAGAAAAGGGCACAATACATTTTGAGACAAAAGAGAGCTTGAGCCCCCCTCCCTACCCCCCTGTGCACGCGACACCCTTGCCTCATTTATTATTCACGGTTCTATGAATATGCAAATGAGCCCTGCCTCCACTCACTCACAGCAGCTCAGAGATCCACTCGTTGACGATTATCAAATTTTGTCGAATTTCTGAATGATCAACAAGATCAAAACTCCAATAATCTCCTGCAGTGCTTCTGTTTCTGACTGATAGACTCTGACTCTTTTATCAAGTAAAAGTCTTTTAGTGTAATTGTATGGTCCTCCTCCAGCTCGAGCTTCACGAGTCTCTCTGTCAAATCTGCTCTGATTTTATCAAAGAAACACAAGAATAACTTTGATATTGTTAGTAATATTTCAGCTGGACTGAAGCAGGTTTACTTGATTATCCAGACAACTTTTTTTTTTTAAATCATGAGTATCAAATATGATCATCAGGCTTTTGAGGAAGGTTTATTTGATTATATTTCAATCATTATTGTATTGCATTATGTTTTACAACTACAGATTATACAACTATGCATTTAAATATCATCTAAGACATAATTGGCAGATATTGATATTTATTTTATACTGTTATAAAGATCTCATTGATTTACATTACAAGCATCAGAATTTCATCTTACTGTTAGACTAAATTGCATATTTTTGCTCTGAATAAAATTAAGCTGTTTTTTTCCTCCATATTCTCACTATATCAGACTCTATGAGCCATAAAAGCATGATACATAAAATATGATACTCAACAAAAAACACATATGCAAACTTTTTTCTTTAATATTTTGTTTAAAGGTTTAATAAATGGTTTCATTACATTAATATTATACACTAATATTTCATATGTCAGGCTTTACAAGGTTGGCTTAATTATATGATGTACCTGTGTGTGTTTCAGGACTTGTACAGCAAGTCGTGTGAGTGTGTGTGTGTTATGTTTGCGTCCGTGCCACAGTTCTACAAAGAGTTTTACAGCGAGACCAGCATCAACAACAACGGGCTGGAGTGTCTTCGCTTCCTCAACGAGATCATCTCAGACTTTGATGAGGTGAAGGCCTGATCGTTCATCTGTTGATGGTTTAATCTTATACACCTACCTGTCTCTTAATGTGTTTTCCTCTCACAGCTCCTTAACAAGCCAAAATTCTGTGCGGTTGAAAAGATCAAGACCATCGGGAGCACTTACATGGCGGCTGCCGGCCTGACCAATCCTGCCAAAACTGAGGAGCAGCAAGTGAGTAGCAAGCAAATGCATGCATGTGTTTTAAAGGTGACATATTACGCCCCTTTTCACGAGATGTTATATAAATCTATGGTGGGTGGTGATGGCGCAGTGGATAAGACGCATGCCTTTGGTGTGAGAGACCCGGGTTCGAATCCACTGTGAGACACCAATGTGTCCCTGAGCAAGACACTTAACCCCTAGTTGCTCCAGAGGCGTGCGACCTCTGGCATATATAGCAATTGTAAGTCGCTTTGGATAAAAGCGTCAGCTAAATGAATAAATGTAAATGTAAATGGTGTCCTCAGAATGTGTCTGTGAAATTTCAGCTCAAAATACCAGATCATTTATTATAGCTTGTCAAATTTGAAAAAACATGCCGTTTTTGTGGGTGTCCCTTTAAATGCAAATGAGCTGCAGCTCCGCCTCCGTTCAGAAGAGGGCGGAGTCTTTACACGAGCTTCAGAAACTCCGGCAATAACAAAACAGTCCGATCTCACTCATCCAGAATCCCAGAATAACCAGTAGCGAGTGCAGCCTTACGGAGAGACTCAGGAAGAGTTTCTGAATGTTAGTGGAGACGTTTATGTAGTTGTTGTGGAGTTACAGTGCGCATCTCATCATCATGTTGAACTTCTACACAAGTGTCCACAGTTCCTGCGGTGTTTATAAGACAGCAGCCTCTTCATATGTCTGAAGGGTAGCGAAATCTGATCGTCTTATTTTTACACATGCTTGCAGAGAAAGGCTTTAAACAAATTTAATGGGTTTCACTTTCCATGTTTTCTGGGTTGGTAGAAAGAAGCACCCGATTATAGCACTTAAACACAGGAAAACTCAGATTTTCATGGTATGTCCCCTTTAAAGGACATTGCAAATCCACATGCGTGATTTTCATCAGTTTTGTGCTTCTTCAGCTCTGCGACATTTCGTATAATCACATTCGCAGCATGTTGGACTACGCCATCGCTCTGATGGGGAGACTGGAAAACATCAACAAACACTCCTTCAACAGCTTCAAACTGAGGATCGGTAACACACACTGCATTTTTATGCACATTATTTCAAGCTTTTGACCAGTCAGGTTGTTGATTGATCTGTTTATCCAGCATAAATGTGAGACTGGTGTTGTGTTTTGTTCAGGGATAAACCACGGTCCTGTGATCGCAGGAGTCATCGGCGCTCATAAACCTCAGTATGACATCTGGGGAAACACGGTAAACGTGGCCAGCCGGATGGACAGCACTGGAGTCCTGGATAAAATACAGGTGATGCATCTTTACACCTGTGGAAACATCAAAACATCAATCTCTGTGTTGGGATTTAACCCTTAACCTTTGTGCAGCAATTTAAAAAAGATACACACAGGACCAAAAATGTCCTTGTCAAAAAACTGTCATAGAAATTTGAAGCTTGGGAGCACAGACTTTAAAATGGTCTCATTTTAAAGAAGACCCTTGGCAGATTACTGTTGAAATCAAATAAAAAATGTAAAAAGTAAAAAAAAAAAAAAATGTATTGGTTTAATATAATGAAAATCATTTATGAACATTATTTTATATAAAATTTATATTTTATGAAACATGTTGAACTCTAAAACTGTTAGAAAATAAAAGCCATAAATCTAAATGAGATGTGTTCCAAATTTAAGGTTGATATCTCAAAAAATGAGCTTTCACTGAGAGTGTGTTTGGGAGTAAAACTCACTGGGAGACAGAGTTTATCTCTCTTAAATATTATACACACACACATATTTGTTTTATTACACACATACAAACCACACTCTGACATCCATACCAACCATATATATAAAGGAAATGGGGGTGAAATAGTACAAAAATACACACCTGTGGCAAAATTTATGCAGTTGGCACTAACACAAGCAAAACGATGAAAAAAAAAAGCCTGAAAAAGACAAATATTTCCATAATTAGGAAGCACAAGGGTTACATGCATGAATGTTTCGTCTATCATTATACATATTCGTGGATGGATCTCTATGGTAGTAAAATAATGCCAAATGTTTTTTTAAACAAAATTGCTTGTTTTATTGGCTTGCATTTTTATGGGCTGAAATTCTGTACTCTACTATTATTCCTGCAGTTACCGGATGTGAAATGTTGAATTTTCTTCGAATTCAAACCACTGAATTTGTAAAGTGAAATAAAAGGGACAAAAAAATGGCTGTCGTTTGAATTAGAAGAAAATTCAACATTTCACATCCGGTAACTGCAGGAATAATAGTAGAGTACAGAATTTCAGCCCATAAAAATGATAAAAATTTTTATTATTTTTTTTTTTAATAATAAAAAAAAGAGTGTGAAATGTTTTGAATTAGAAATATTCACAGCTTAAATATACGAATTTCAGCCCATAAAACGGCAAGCCCTGAGAAAGCAATCATGGTTAATGCACTGAAATAGTGCAATTCAACAAGCTTTTTTGTTTCAAAAAGCATTTGGCAATATTTTACTTCCACAGATCTCTATAAAGTAAGTAAATAAAAGTATATTTTGTTACCTTTTGAAACTTGGAAGGGTTCAGTTTGAGCAGATGTTTTTTCCCATCATCGCTGCTCATTTCCAAGTACATTCAGCATCTGGTTTACATTCGCCATCTCAAACATATTCTCAAAACTATCGGTCTTCAAATCAATATTCTGACCCCTGACAGCTTCACCAGATCCACCGTGACACTAATATTCGATTGGGATAAAATACTTGCTTAAACTTTTCATTTCAGGTTTTGCTGAGGATATTCCTTTGTTTTAAGCCAGCAGTAATTATGAACGTTATCATAATGTATCAGACATCGCCACCTTGAGGAATAAAGCTGAAGTGCACTTATTGAGTCAATAGCGATTAAATTATTGTAGCGCAGAAAAAACAAACACTATTACATACCTTGGGTCACTAGCGACCCGATACACTTTAAAAAAAAAATTATTTGACAACAGGCTTTCTTTTATAATACTTTCTTTTCTCTTTTTTTTGGGAATGCACGATATATCGGCCTCTTTATCGGTATCGGCTGATATATGTTTATTTTTAATGTTATCAATATCGGCTTGATAAGAAAATTTGGCCGATATATTAAAGCCGATAAATATTGTATTATTTCCTTCAGCTGAGACTCTTCAGATGCGCACTGTTCAACATGATGGTTTTGAATGGCTGAAAATATGATTGGAATCACTTCAAAAAAGTAAAATACAGTAAAGTACTGCAGGTCTGTCCTATCGGCTACATAAAATTATCATGAAAATTATAATTGTGTGTTTGGGAGATTGGATTTTAATGGTGAGACTTTTGTCTTTGTAATCAGGCTCTCAAAGATTATATAAAAATGTGGATTTAGATTTATCTGCCAATATATCGGTTATCGGCTTTCGAATATAAAGAATTATCGGTTATCGTATCGGCCAATTTTTTATATATCGGTGCATTCCAAAATTTTTCTTGCTTTTTTATGTACAACAAAAATAAAATAGAAAATATGATAGCATTATAATACTTGAACACACCTGACGCCATAAACACTCGTAAATACGAACTTCCCCAGAAGGACTTTAACTAAATTAATTTAGTTAAATGAATAAGGAATTAAATCAGTGTGTTGTTTGTTGTCTTCTCAGGTGACGGAGGAAACCGCACATGTGGCTCAAACGCTGGGCTATGATGTCACTCAGAGAGGAGTGGTCAACGTCAAGGGCAAAGGTCAACTGACCACGTACTTCATCGACACGGAGCAAACGCTGTCCTGACAACACGGACCACGTTATCAATGAACGCTTCGAATATGACATCATAACTAAGCGCCGTCAGACTGAGTTGAGATCCTTAGTGTTTCACTAAGGTCCTTTACGGCAGGTGTTTTCACATCGGAGTTCGCAAAGGAGTGCTGTGGGTCCGTAGAAAATTTTAGAGGAAAAGTGTCAAAATGTAAAAAAAAAAAAAAGCAAAATAGAATTTTTTAAAGAAATATAAATATATATATTTTTTTTAATTAAGTGAAAAGTTGAATTAAAATACATATACTGTGAATGTTAGTGGTGGCTGAACTAGTTAGGACTTAACTAATTCAAGTACTTTTAAAAATGAAGGAAGAGTACAGTTGTTGTTCTTTTTGGAGATGTTTTCTTTCTGATAATCTATTTTTTTGGTAAAGTGTAAATTCTATAAATTTCCAAGGTGTTGAGTTTAGTTTTATATTGAATATATATATATATATATATATATATATATATATATATATATATATATATACTTTCACTTATAAACTTATTTATTAATGTTTGTTATTATGTATTTAAAATTTTGTATGTTCTATTTATGTGAAAAGTGTATATAAACATTTTCATAAAAAACAGCTTTGTTGTGTTTCAACTTTATCCATCCATGTGACTGTCTAGAAAATGACTTAAGGTGATACTTACAAAATTAAAAATAAAACCACACAAGGAAAAAAATCATGCTTTGGTAAATCTTAATTATGACATCAAAAGTCAAAATTATGTTTTTTCCAATTTTGACATAAAAAGACGACATTACAACTATTTATGGTAATTACAACATTTAATCTGTTAAAGTGGCCTATGACTTAGTGTGTCATAATTGCAACGTTTTATGTCATTATGATTTACAGAAGCAAGATTTTTTTTCTTATATGGCGGAAATGGGCTTCCATGGTATTTATTTCGTTATAACTTAAATCATTATCATTTTAACTAATATGATCCTAACATATAATATCTCTATTCTTCTTTCAATTGCTAAACTTGCCCGAGAAAATTTTATTCGGTCATAAAATTTCTGCGAAAAATTTCCCCAGAGAAACTTTGGAGGGTAAAATAAAGAGCTGGGAGGAAATATATAGCCTATATCAACACAAAAGTTATGCAAGTAAACGCAAAAACTATTATAGCCTAATCTTCCCTGGCATCTTTTCCGATCACTTTAGGTTTGGTTAACATCTTTAATATATCATATCACAAGCTATCTTGAACGAACAGAGGCATGGTCTTAGATAATAGTGTATTTACCGGTGTTGAATTCTCGGAAGATGAAGAAAATATCCGTCAGATAAAAAAAGAAAAAAAAAAGAGTCATTTCTTCACCAAAATACAAACCGCCACAATGGAATTTCCCTCAGAACGAAGCCCCGCCCATCGTTCGCGGCCCAAACGCTTCTTAAGTCTTATTGGTCCACACAGCTGTCCATCATCTCGCTTCCTGCTTTGGTGAAAGTAAGGCATTATTGTGTTTTCGGAGCGATAAAGTGTAGCACTTTAAACCAAGGTGATGAGTTTGTCGGTAAGTTAGCGTTTGTTGTATATTTCATTATGTTAAAATCAAACCGATGTTATCACCGAGAAACATATTGCCAGGTGTGTTTAAACAGGTTTAATAGGAGAGGAAATAATGTTTTGGTTCACTTTGCTCGTAGTTTGTTCTGTATAAAATGAAAAGCGATTCGATTCAAACTTTGTTTTATGGTCGATTGGTACTATTTTATTAAGTTTGTCAAGTGAAACGTGTTCTGTGATGGAATCGATTTAAATGTTATTACTCGTGTTTCGTTCACGCGCAGGTCCGGGGGTGTTCACATCATAATGTCCGGCGACGCGCATCACAGTAGGAGGCCACGCCCCCCCAAAATGTACATGGTCGCGTCCGACTACAGAGTGCAGGATCAGCTGGAAGGAACCATTCGCCTGCAGCGGGGGCAGCTCTGTGTGGAGCAGGAGGGAGGAGGACACAGGGGTGGAAGAGGACAATACCTCTGGGTGAAGGTAAGTGGAATATGTGTGGAGGCGTGTTGCCGCCATCTAATAAAATAAATAAAATGTATTTGCGACTTTTATCTCACAAATCTGACCTTTTCTTCTCCTGGCAATTGTGTGTTCGTATCTCACAATTCTGACTTTTTTCTTCTTCTCACAATTGCAATTTTATGTGGCAAATGCAAGTTGTAAATTGTGAGTTTTTCTTGGAATATGAGTTTTTTTTTTCTCGTTTACATCAGTTTTTTTTTTCAATAAAGTTCATTGCGCCTTTTATCTCGCAATTATCCATTTTGCTTGGAATTCTGAGCTCACTTTAAAAAAAATATAAAAGTTAATTACGACTTTTACCTCACAATTAAAAAAATTTCTAACAATTGCGATTTCTCGCAAATGCAAGTTATAAACTAGAGTTTACATATCACAGTTCTGACTTTTTTCACAGATGCATGAGTTTACATTATCTATTTTTTTGTTGTTAATAAAATAAGTAATTGCAACTTTATCTCGCAATTCCGACTTTTTCTTGAAAAGAAGATAAAAAGGTAATTGCAAATTTTTTTTCTCGCAATCATCAATTTTTCCTTGGAATTCTGAGCTTACATTAAAAAAATATATAAAAGGTAATTACGACTTTTTAACACCAATTAAAAAAAAATCTCACAATTGCGATTTCTCACAAATGCAAATTATAAACTCGAGTTTACATTTCACAGTTCTGACTATTTTTCTCAGATGCATGTGTTTACATTTGTTTTTTGTTTCTGTTGTTAATAAAATTAACAATTGCGACTTTATCTTGCAATTCAGACTTTTTTCTTGGAATTCTGAGTTTAGATAAAAATGTAATTTTGGCTTTATCACAATTATTTGATTTTTCGCTGAATTGCAAGTTAATATCTCGCAATTCAGACCTTTTTACTTTAATTCTGAGAACAAGTATTTGTATCGGCTCTGTTTTTTCTATGAAGTTTACATCTTGAGTATTTTTTCCGTCACAGAATAAAAAAAAGTACTTAATTTAATTCAAATCACGTTTCTTTGTTTACCGTTTTTCACAATACACATCATTTCAAAGCAGCTTTACAGAAAGTTTTATTACTATTGTAATCCATATTACAAATGACAGTGATTTGTTATTAGAGGTAACTGTCTTAGTATTTCAGAAATGTACATATACAAAGTCACAGTTAGCAAAAAATGTATTAATTTAAAGAATATAATAATTGAATGCAGATAAAATGAGCTCATTGAAGTAATGAATACTTGTTTGATGATGACATTTAGAAAGTATAGCATTGTTGCATGTTGATTCAGAGTTTGCGTCATCTGAAGTGTTCGCGGGAGTCGCACCGTGTTCTAGTTGGAGCATCCCAAGATAAAAACAGAAGCAAATAGAAAATGATGAGTATTTACATAATTAGGTCATCAATTTACATAATTTTTATTTCGCAAGTCTGACATTTTTTTTATTTTCGAGATATAAACCAAGATAAAAACAGAAAAAAAGTCTAAATTCAGAGAGAAAAAAAAGTACGCCCACGATTTAAATATATATTTTTTTAAACTTTTTTTTTACGAGTCAGAAACAGTCGCATGCGCGGTGTTTATCTGTCATTATCTCTGGAAATCATCGTGTGTGTGTGTGTGTGTGTGTGTGTGTGTGTGTGTGTGTGTGTGTGTGTGTGTGTGTGTGTGTGTGGGGCAGGTGATTGACAGCGGGTGTGTGGTGAAGGTGGAGCGTGAGGTGCTCAGTGAAGTGTCCCCTGATCTCGTGTGTGTGTGTGTGTGTGTGTGTGTGTGTGTGTGTGTGTGTGTGTGTGTGTGTGTGTGTGTGTGTGTGTGTGTGTGTGTGTGTGTGTGTGTGTGTGTGTGTGTGTGTGTGTGTGTGTGTGTGTGTGTGTGTGTGTGTGTGTGTGTGTGTGTGTGTGTGTGTGTGTGTGTGTGGGGCAGGTGATTGACAGCGGGTGTGTGGTGAAGGTGGAGCGTGAGGTGCTCAGTGAAGTGTCCCCTGATCTCGTGTGTGTGTGTGTGTGTGTGTGTGTGGGGCAGGTGATTGACAGCGGGTGTGTGGTGAAGGTCGAGCGTGAGGTGCTCAGTGAAGTGTCCCCTGATCTCGTGTGTGTGTGTGTGTGTGTGTGTGTGTGTGTGTGTGTGTGTGTGTGTGTGTGTGTGTGGGGCAGGTGATTGACAGCGGGTGTGTGGTGAAGGTGGAGCGTGAGGTGCTCAGTGAAGTGTCCTCTGATCTCGTGTGTGTGTGTGTGTGTGTGTGTGTGTGTGTGTGTGTGTGTGTGGGGCAGGTGATTGACAGCGGGTGTGTGGTGAAGGTGGAGCGTGAGGTGCTCAGTGAAGTGTCCCCTGATCTCGTGTGTGTGTGTGTGTGTGTGTGTGGGGCAGGTGATTGACAGCGGGTGTGTGGTGAAGGTGGAGCGTGAGGTGCTCAGTGAAGTGTCCCCTGATCTCGTGTGTGTGTGTGTGTGTGTGTGTGTGTGTGTGTGTGTGTGTGTGGGGCAGGTGATTGACAGCGGGTGTGTGGTGAAGGTGGAGCGTGAGGTGCTCAGTGAAGTGTCCCCTGATCTCGTGTGTGTGTGTGTGTGTGTGTGTGGGGCAGGTGATTGACAGCGGGTGTGTGGTGAAGGTGGAGCGTGAGGTGCTCAGTGAAGTGTCCCCTGATCTCGTGTGTGTGTGTGTGTGTGTGTGTGTGTGTGTGTGGGGCAGGTGATTGACAGCGGGTGTGTGGTGAAGGTGGAGCGTGAGGTGCTCAGTGAAGTGTCCCCTGATCTCGTGTGTGTGTGTGTGTGTGTGGGGCAGGTGATTGACAGCGGGTGTGTGGTGAAGGTGGAGCGTGAGGTGCTCAGTGAAGTGTCCCCTGATCTCGTGTGTGTGTGTGTGTGTGTGTGTGTGTGTGGGGCAGGTGATTGACAGCGGGTGTGTGGTGAAGGTGGAGCGTGAGGTGCTCAGTGAAGTGTCCCCTGATCTCGCTGGTCTCCTGGAGCCGGTCCCGGAGCTGGAGCTGCGAGTGAAGCTGCTGTCTCGGCCCCAGACCCTGCACCGGTTCCTCTCGCTGGCGCTGGGGTCCGAGCTCAGGGTCCCCTGGAGCCGCAGCCAATCAGAGCTCGCCGAGGCCCAGCTGCGGTACCGCGGGCCCCTGACCCGAGGAAGCTCCGCCGTGTACTTCGGGGTCCAGCTCAAGGCAAGTCCCAATGTCACACGCCAACAATACACTGCAATAAATAAATCAATTAATGAAATATTAATTTGTTCATTCATTCATTTATTTATTTATTTATTTATTCAATCATTTATTAATTAATTAATTTAATTCAATCATTTATTTATTCATCTCACCCCATTAGCAATGTTTTCTTCCTTGTTTTGAGCATAAATGTAGTGTAAAATAAAGCTCAATTTATAAATAAATTAATGAAATGTTACAAATAAATAAATAATAATAATAATAATGTATAAAAATAGTTATTATTAAAATTACAATATTTATAATGATAGTTATATTATTATTATTAATGTATAACAATAAGTGTCGTTATAAGTTTTTTAATTTTAATAGTTATTATTTTTACACATTATTATTATTATTATTATTATTAATTTTAATTTAGTTGTAAACAAGAAACAAAGAAACAACTATTTTAAAAGTTGCAAAATGTTTTGAATATGTATTTTATATATATATATAATTATTCATATTAAAATATTTGTGTTATTTTTCATAATTATAATTTTTTTGTGTTTCTCTCAGGGGTGGGCTTTATAACAGCTCTTAATAATCATGTCTTCGTGTGTGTGTGTGTGTGTGTGTGTGTGTGTGTGTGTGTGTGTGTGTGTGTGTGTGTGTGTGTGTGTGTGTGTGTGTGTGTGTGTGTGTCAGGGATGGGCTGCTGGTCGGGGTACCTCTAACGGCTTCTATAAAGGTCGTCAGCTGTTCGTGTGTCCCGACGCCTGTGGGCTGTTCCTGCCGGTCAGTGAGATCAGCCTCCCTCGATCCTCTCGATCCTCCAGCGACCCGCTGAGCGTCCAGTCCCGATCCGCAGAGTGTGTGTCCCCGCTCGCCGTCGGCCAGAGAGTGTGTTTCCCGCAGGACGAGTGTGTGCAGCGCGGGACCGTGCAGTTCTGCGGACCCCTGTCCAGCCGGGCCTCCAGCGCCCTTTATGTGGGAGTTTTACTGGTGAGCGTTCGGCAGGTGTAAAGTTCAGTGTTAGAAAGTCAAGTCAACTTCACGTATATATCGCTTTTAACAAGTTAGTATAGAATCCTGCTTGTTAACAGCAGGTGTTCATCACTAATCCCAAGCCACCATTTATACAGCGCTTTTAACAATACAGACTGTTTCAAAGCAGCTTTACAGTGATAATAGGAGATTAAAGTAACAGAGATTGTTTAGGCTTTACAGCAGCTCTAGAATAAAGTTATAGTTAAGATATTGTTATTGTCTAGAATAAAGTTAAAGATCATTAGTTATTAACTTAGGGGCCGCTAACACGTACAATTAAGTTAAGACATTAAGTAAAGTTAACTAAAAAATGTTAGTTAGAACAACTGTTGGATTTTTCAGTGTAGTAGAACGAAAACATCCAGAAAAAACATTAAGTGTTTATTTTTTAACACTTCATCTATTTGTGTCTGTATATTTTAATTACAATACATATAGTTAAGAGTTTTTACTTCTCCACTTCAGTAACACTTACATTCACAAAAATACACACTTTTATTCATATTTACATCCTGAAAGTTTTTACTGAGGGGTTTGTTTATATATCATTATATCATTCAACCTGATTAATAGAACATTTTATTCCTAAAAACATGGAGAAAATATTTTTTTTCTGTTTGTCGACAGTATTTTCTGATTTATGGAGTGACACAAACTGATATCCCAAATCCCCCTCAATAAAAAACGAACAGAAAACCGTTCTAACAGAAAACTTTTAATGTGTTCTGGCTGTTCATCCGCACAACAAGTGTTTGGTGCTCGAGAACGCAAACTTTGAAACAGGTTCCAGTTTTTTATTTTATTTTATGAAAAACGATATAATCACAGTGTAAACTTTAAAAAAACGTGAATCTGTGAAAACGCTGACGGCGTGCACATGTATATTACGTGTTTGAATATATATGTGCGCAGGCGTGTGGTTTTTCTTTACAAAGTAACATCACCAATTATTTAACATGTGTCCAGTTAATGTGTGTGTGTGTGTTTAGGAACACGCAGTGGGATCATGGGATGGATATTATAAAAACACCAAACTGTGCTCCATCCCGTCACCTGAGTTTGGGGCTTTACTTCCCCTTTCCAAAGTAACTCCAGGTAACCATCAAAACCAGTGTCATAAACAATGAGACCATGATGCATTTTATTATCGGGATTCTTCGATGAATAGAAACTTTTGCGTTTATTTGAAATATAATCTTTTGTAACATTATAACTGTCTTTACTGTCACTATTTTTTTTTTTAAAGACTTGACTTACTCTAAACTTTTAAATGTTAATATATCATAAAAACAAATCAGCATATAAGAATGATTTCTGAAGGATCATGTGACTTTGATCACAGGAATAAATTACATTTTGACTTCTATTCACATAGAAAACAGCTGATTTACATTATAAAAATATTTCACTATTTTTACAGTATTTTTAATCAAATAAACACAGCTTTTGTGAGCAGAAGAGACATTCAGGGTTTTGATTTTAATTGAATGTAAAATACATTTACATTCTATTAAATACATTTTAATTTATTAAATCATTTTGTTTTAATTTTCGGCGAAGTATTCAATGGCTAGATATAATATATATGTTGTCTTTTGTTCCACAGAAGCTCGATCTGAACGGCCTCCTCTGGCAGTAATCGATCCCAAACCGCTTCCCAAACTGCCTCTGTCGCCCCTCGGCAATAAACCCGCCGTCCAGATGACCACGCCCACCTCTCCAGTGTCCACGCCCACCTCCCCGATGGCCACGCCCACCTCTCAGACGGCCACACCCACAGACAGACCCCTCATCCAGGCGGCCATGTTAGTGACGGCTAAAAAAGCCCTCCAGCCCCCGTCGTCCTCTGTGCCGAAAGCCGCTCTGAAACCTCCTCCGCTGTCCCCGCCCATCAGGCCTCAGGCCCCGCCCACCCGGCCTCAGGCCCCACCCACTGACCACACACGCTCGTCAAACGGATTCCACAACCTCCCCTCTCCACCAGTCGCTGAGCAGAGGGCGGAGCTTGGCACGTGGTTAGAGGTGGGATCAATGGTGGAAGTCAATGACCCGCCCCTTTTCGGAGTGATTCGCTGGATTGGACAGATCAGCGGCCTATCAGAGCCAGTCGCTGGAATCGAGCTGGTACTCGAACAACTCTCACTTAGGAAGAATACTTAACCTTACAAACTTTGTAACACATCTTTCCCTCGTGGCTCAATATGACCCGAAGCCCTTTTTTTTCTGTCCAGAGATCTTATTTTATTTCATTTTGATAATATTTTTTCTATTTTTTTAACGAGATTCTTAGTTATTTTTATTTTATTTACCTTGAAATGACTAGATTTGATCAATAAATAATAAATAAATAGTAATTTAAGCACATTCCTCACATTCTTTTAACTTAAATTCAAAATAACTCACAATTTCATGCATAACCCTTTTAATTCAGCTCTAAATATCTTACATTGGGAGTCTTTGACCTCTTGTGGAAAAACTAAAATATAACATGATATTTCCTGACTCTTGATGGCGTTATATCTCTATATGGAGTAAATGAGCTGTTCCGCTGGGTCCTAAAGTCAGTTGTCTTCAGTATGCATTCAGATACACATGTAGAATTTATAAAATCATTTTTTGGTAAAGTTTTGGTATTTTAGTTTGAATTTTGAGCACTTTTAGGTTTTTTACTATGTGTACTGAAGCATTCCTCACATTCCATTCATTCCTAAGGGGGTCAAATTAACTCGCGGGTTTGTTGTGAAGCATTTGTTTCGTTTTAAATTTCAACCAAAAAAAGTCCTTGGGTTTTGGACTCTAATGAACACTCAATTTTTATTTTTATTATTATAAATAAGTTTCGGGTCAAAATGACCCGAGGGAAGGATGCGGGCATACTAATAAATCATGTATTATTAATAATAAAGGTGGTTTATGCTGAAAGTGTTTTGTTTGTCAGGATCAGGAGTTGTCCGCCGCTACGGATGGCAGTTACCTCAGCGAACGCCACTTCCGCTGTCCCGCTAATAAAGGGCTGTTCGTCAAACTGAGGAACTGCAGACGCGACTCCAGGTTCCCGGAGCCCGAGCTGCCCATTAATCAGGTCGATCGCTGCAACTCCATCGGTGCGTTCGGTTTGAGTTATATATTTATACAGCGCTCGGCACAATATATAGCATATGGCCTTTATTTAGCAGGTTACTTATTTTGTGTGTGTGTGTGTGTGTGTGTGTGTGTGTGTGTGTGTGTGTGTGACTATAAAAGTGTGTGTGTGTGTTCCAGCATTTGCTAACTGTAGCAGTGAGTGCGTGTGTGACGCTAACAGTGTGTGTGTGTTCCAGCGTTTGCTAACTGAAGCATTGAGTGTGTGTGTGTGACTATAAAAATGTGTGTGTGTTCCAGCATTTGCTAACTGGAGCAGTGAGTGTGTGTGTGACGCTAACTGTGTGTGTGTTCCAGCGTTTGCTAACTGGAGCAGTGAGTGTGTGTGTGACGCTAACAGTGTGTGTGTGTGTTCCAGCGTTTGCTAACTGGAGCAGTGAGTGTCAGTGTGACGCTAACAGTGTGTGTGTGTGTGTGTGTGTTCCAGCGTTTGCTAACTGGAGCAGTGAGCGTGTGGAGGACAACACTCCTCCTGTGTCGGGTCTGGACGCCCGGATGACGTACGAGGGCTTCAAGAAGGGCATTCAGGGTCACCTGAACTCCTGCTACCTGGATGCGACTCTCTTCAGGTACACACACACACACACACACACACACACACACACGCACACACACACTCCTCTGCCTCAGAGTAGACACATGTTCAAAAACAGCTTGACGGAGTGAATATGGTGGCACAGGTTCTCATTTGGCATTTTAATAAAAAATAATGCTCTTATATTAATGCACATTATATAGTCATATTAAATCTCTGATGTGTGTGTGTGTGTGCCGCAGCATGTTCTCGTGCTGCAGCTCGTTTGATTGGCTGTTGTTCTGGCCCACGGGTTCGGCCCACAATAAGAGCGCTCAGGACCTGCTGCGCTGCGAGATCGTCAATCCTCTGCGCAGGTGAGGGTCACAGACACACACTCACACACACACATGTGGAAACATGCATGCAATCTCCCGTGACGGATGGAAAATGTTGTGATTGTGAGTGTTTTCGAACAGAACCATCATTTGATGATATGAATGTGT
Source organism: Siphateles boraxobius (assembly GCF_051911475.1). Lineage (NCBI taxonomy): Eukaryota > Metazoa > Chordata > Actinopteri > Cypriniformes > Leuciscidae > Siphateles > Siphateles boraxobius. The sequence goes on from NW_027508734.1 coordinate 1,274,745, forward strand.
TTTCTGCAGGTTTGGCTATGTGTGCGCCAGTAAAACTATGGCTTTACGCAAACTACTGAAAGCAGAAACAGCAGATTCTGGATTTACCAACGAGGAGAAAGGTGAGAGAGTGAGTGTGTGAGAGAGGAGTGAGTGTGTGAGAGAGGAGTGAGTGTGTGAGAGAGGAGTGAGTGTGTGAGAAAGGAGTGAGTGTGTGAGAGAGGAGTGAGTGTGTGAGAGAGCGAGTGAGTGTGTGAGAGAGGAGTGAGTGTGTGAGAGAGGAGTGAGTGTGTGAGAGAGGAGTGAGTGTGTGAGAGAGGAGTGAGTGTGTGAGAGAGGAGTGAGTGTGTGAGAGAGGAGTGAGTGTGTGAGAGAGGAGTGAGTGTGTGAGAGAGGAGTGAGTGTGTGAGAGAGGAGTGAGTGTGTGAGAGAGGAGTGAGTGTGTGAGAGAGGAGTGAGTGTGTGTGTGAGAGAGAGTGAGTGTGTGAGAGAGGAGTGAGTGTGTGAGAGAGGAGTGAGTGTGTGAGAGAGGAGTGAGTGTGTGAGAGAGGAGTGAGTGTGTGAGAGAGGAGTGAGTGTGTGAGAGAGGAGTGAGTGTGTGTGTGAGAGAGAGTGAGTGTGTGTGTGAGAGAGAGTGAGTGTGTGAGAGAGGAGTGAGTGTGTGAGAGAGGAGTGAGTGTGTGAGAGAGGAGTGAGTGTGTGAGAGAGGAGTGAGTGTGTGAGAGAGGAGTGAGTGTGTGAGAGAGGAGTGAGTGTGTGAGAGAGCGAGTGAGTGTGTGAGAGAGGAGTGAGTGTGTGAGAGAGGAGTGAGTGTGTGAGAGAGCGAGTGAGTGTGTGAGAGAGGAGTGAGTGTGTGAGAGAGGAGTGAGTGTGTGAGAGAGGAGTGAGTGTGTGAGAGAGGAGTGAGTGTGTGAGAGAGGAGTGAGTGTGTGAGAGAGGAGTGAGTGAGTGTGTGAGAGAGGAGTGAGTGTGTGTGTGAGAGAGAGTGAGTGTGTGAGAGAGGAGTGAGTGTGTGAGAGAGGAGTGAGTGTGTGAGAGAGGAGTGAGTGTGTGAGAGAGGAGTGAGTGTGTGTGTGTGTGAGAGAGAGTGAGTGTGTGTGAGAGAGGAGTGAGTGTGTGTGTGAGAGAGGAGTGAGTGTGTGTGTGAGAGAGGAGTGAGTGTGTGTGTGAGAGAGGAGTGAGTGTGTGAGAGAGGAGTGAGTGTGTGAGAGAGGAGTGAGTGTGTGAGAGAGCGAGTGAGTGTGAGAGAGAGCGAGTGAGTGTGTGAGAGAGTGAGTGTGAGAGAGTGAGTGTGAGAGAGAGCGAGTGAGTGTGTGAGAGAGTGAGTGTGAGAGAGAGCGAGTGAGTGTGTGAGAGAGTGAGAGAGAGCGAGTGAGTGAGTGAGCGAGCGAGCGTGAGAGAGCGAGCGAGCGTGAGAGAGCGAGCGAGCGTGAGAGAGCGAGCGAGCGTGAGAGAGCGAGCGAGCGTGAGAGAGAGAGCGAGCGAGCGTGAGAGAGAGAGCGAGTGAGTGTGTGAGAGAGTGAGTGTGAGAGAGAGCGAGTGAGTGTGTGAGAGAGTGAGAGAGAGCGAGTGAGTGAGTGAGCGAGCGAGCGTGAGAGAGCGAGCGAGCGTGAGAGAGCGAGCGAGCGTGAGAGAGCGAGCGAGCGTGAGAGAGCGAGCGAGCGTGAGAGAGCGAGCGAGCGTGAGAGAGCGAGCGAGCGAGCGTGAGAGAGAGAGCGAGCGAGCGTGAGAGAGAGAGCGAGCGAGCGTGAGAGAGAGAGCGTGAGAGAGAGAGCGTGAGAGAGAGCGTGAGAGAGAGAGCGTGAGAGAGAGAGCGAGCGAGCGTGAGAGAGAGAGCGTGAGAGAGAGAGCGTGAGAGAGAGCGTGAGAGAGAGAGCGTGAGAGAGAGCGAGCGAGTGTGAGCGACCGAGCGAGTGTGAGCGACCGAGCGAGTGTGAGCGACCGAGCGAGTGTGAGCGACTGAGCGAGTGTGAGCGACCGAGCGAGTGTGAGCGACCGAGCGAGTGTGAGCGACCGAGCGAGTGTGAGCGACCGAGCGAGTGTGAGCGACCGAGCGAGTGTGAGCGACCGAGCGAGTGTGAGCGACCGAGCGAGTGTGAGCGACCGAGCGAGTGTGAGCGACCGAGCGTGTGAGCGAGTGTGAGCGCGAGCGAGTGCGAGCGTGTGTGAGCGAGGGAGTGTGAGCGAGCGAGTGTGAGCGAGTGTCAGCAGGCGAGTGTGAGCGAGCGAGTGTCAGCAGGCGAGTGTGAGCGAGCGAGTGTGAGCAGGCGAGTGTGAGCGAGCGAGTGTGAGCAGGCGAGTGTGAGCGAGCGAGTGTGAGCAGGCGAGTGTGAGCGAGCGAGTGTGAGCAGGCGAGTGTGAGCAGGCGAGTGTGAGCGAGTGTGTGTGTGCGAGTGTGTGTGTGCGAGTGTGTGTGTGCGAGTGTGTGTGTGCGAGCGAGTGTGTGTGCGAGCGAGTGTGTGTGCGAGCGAGTGTGTGTGCGAGTGTGTGAGCGAGCGAGTGTGAGCTAGTGTGTGTGTGTGTGTGAGAGAGAGATATGAGGAAAAGAACAAAACTCAAGACACAACACGATTTTCACTTTGAAATTAATTTATGAATATTTGACTTGAAATCATCCTGTAGTCTTAATGTGTGTGTGTGTGTGTTTAGATCCGGAGGAATTCCTCAACCAGCTTTTCCTGCTTCTCCGGGTTGAACCACTTCTGAAGATCAGGTGATCATTAACATCCACCGGCTGTCTCTCTATTTAAATAATGGTTAGGGTAAGGGACGGGACATTTCCCAAACACACTCGAAGCGCTCGACCAATCACAACACACTGCTCCAGCCGACCAATCAGAGCACAGTGTGCTTTTCAGAAGGAGGGGCTTCATAGTGACAGGAAGTAAACAGAGCGTTACTGACAGACTGGGAAGAGAGGAGCCAAAACAATGGAGAATATGATGAAAATAATCAACATTCAAGCAGGAAACCTGTTCTAGTAGAGCCTGAAACAACATCAAGACTTTGTAAAAGACCCGTTTAAGAATGTTTAGATATTTGTGCTGGAAATAAGAATTTCTGACCCATATTAATTTAAAGAGAATTCTGTCTTAAGTTGTTTTCTAATAATAATTTAAATAAAAGTTTTATTAGAAATATTTTTTTAACCCTAACCCATGCTTAAAACAAGTACAAATAACTGCCAATAGGGTCAAAAAGATAAACGTAATTCAAAGTGAAAACAAGTTTGTTGGCAGATTTTTGTTCTGATTTATCTTAATTTATGAAAAAAAATATGTCAAAAATAATTTATCTAAAAAACAAAGACTTCAGTGTCATTGTACATTTCCAGTAAATACATATTGATTTTAAAATATTTTTCAAAATATTAACTAAAAAACATTATCAAACTAAAATATAACTGTACAATAACTGGTAACTCATTAATAATGTTCAAAATTCATATTAGAAGTTTTAGTTGTGGCATCGAAATTGGAATCGAAAAATGTGAAATTTCACCTTATTTATTACAATACAAGGATACATGGGTCAAAAACAAGATTTACAACAGTTTTAAGATGGAAATGTAATTTTCAGGTCTATGCTCAAAAAAGTGAATAAATGGATTATAAATACAGCGTACATATAATTTAGTACCATAAAATATAGTACATTAATTTCATTGAAATAAAATTGTTAATTTTTGACTGAGACTCGAAGAGCACCAGTCCGTATCCAGGAGATTAATGTGTGTGTGTGTGTGTGTGTGTGTGTGTGTGTGTGTGTGTGTGTGTGCGCAGCTCAGCGAGTCAGCAGCCGCAGGAGTGTTTCCTCTATCAGCTGTTTCCTCCGTCGGTCTCTGCGTCTCCTGCATCTCCTCTTCTCTCTCCCTTGTCTCCGCTCGCGTCTCCGGCGCTCCTGCGAGTGGCAAGCGTTCAGGCCCTGCTGGAGTCCTCCTTCATGCACTCCGGACTCAAGCTCACAGAGGTGACACACACACACACACAAAATACACACACACTCACACACACATCACTGTTATACTGAATCCCTCTGGTTTTCCTCAGGCTCCGTCCTGTTTGCCGCTCCTCATGCCCAGATTCGGGAAAGAGTTCAAGATGTTTGATGCCATTTTGCCCTCACTGACCCTCGACATCACAGACCTGCTGGAGGAGGGTGATTATTAATTATTTATTACGTCATCATTATTTATTTCATTTTTATTTGCGATTATATACATATATGCTGAAAGTTCATCAAATATTAGTATCTCGGTTCATTTTATTATTTCTTCACTTGATATTTTTTAGTATTTTATACCTTAGAAAATGTATATAATAAAATATTTATGCATTCATTCATTTGATATTTTTGTCTGTTTGTCTGTCGTTCGTTCGTCTGTCTGTCTGTTGTTTGTCTGTCATCTATCTGTCTTTCTGTCATCTGTAATTTGTCTGTTTGTTTGTCTGTTTTTCATCTGTCTGTTTGTTTGTCTGTCTGTCCACCTGTAGCTCTTCGGCAGTGCAGTATCTGTCAGCTGGTGGCGCAGTGGGAGTGTCTGCAGTGTTATGAGGATGTCGACATCACACCCGGCCAGTTAAAGCAGTATTGCAGCACCTGTAACACACAGGTGAAAGCACACACACACACACACACACACACACACACTGTAGCGCTCCACTACAGGGAAAGAGGAGAACAGACACAAAATCCTGGAGACTCCATCAGCATTGCCGTTGATGAAACCGGCTCTGTGTTTGACCATGAAGTGGAGGTCTTGAAGAGCCAGGAGTCCTCTGGTGACTCTGGAATTGCTGTGCACTGCAGAGGGGCATGAGCTGACCTAGAGGATTATACCTGAGCTCCTCCACAGCCTATTCCATGCCCAAGGCCTCTTTCTCTACAGTTGTTTCGCCAGGATTACATTTTCGGCTGATGAACGTTACCGGATGTTCTTCTCCTTGGACCATTTGAGACATTGAAGCTCCGAGGCCCGTGTCAGAGTCATCCGTTTGAAGGATGAATGGCAGGGAGAAGTCTGGGACATGTAGCGCTGGCGCCAAGGTCAGTAGTCTTTGGAAAGCTCTCTCGGCTGCCGCATCCCACTGTACTTTATCTGGCTGGCCCTTCTGAGTCAGGTCTGTAAGGGGGCAAGGCAGAGAAGAGAATCCCAGAATAAAACATCTATGATACCCGGATAACCCCAGGAAGGCACATACTTGTTTCTTTTTAGAGGGCCGGGGATACTCCCTGATGGCCTTTACTTTTTCCTCTTGCGGTTCAATCAGTCCCCTTCCAATGCGATAACCCAGGTATCGTGCCTCCGACAGCCTCAGATGACATCTTTGAGGGTTAGCCGTTAAAATGTTTTCAATAAATTTTAAAAACAATTTTGATAGTCTCCTCCTGTTTTTTTTTTCATGACGCATTCATAATCGTTACGTGTGCCGGTGCACTGTGGCGAGCTTAATGTGCATTTGAGCGCTGATTAGGCTATGTATTTTAAATAGAATTAAAGGCGCATTATTATGATTTATTAATATAAACATGCGATTAGTCGACAAATGGCTTAAATGAACGACTACTAGTCGACTATAATTTTTTTTTTTAGTCGAGGGCATCCTGAGAATCCCCACTCGGCTGTAAAAGGTATACAACGTCTGGGCAATGGCAGCGGCTGTGGCTCGTCAAAGAGGAACGGCCTCAGGATAGAGGGTGGCATAATCCATCAGGAACAGAATGTATTTGTGGCCCCGTGCAGACTCTGGCAGTGGCCCCACGATGTCCATCCCAAAGCGTGAGAACGGCACCTCTATAACCTGTATGGGGGGGGGGGTATTGGGGGGCGGGGGGGGGGGGGGTATTGGGGGGCGGGGGGGGATGGGAGTGTGGGATGGGAGTGTGCCAGATAAAGGACCATCTCTGTTTTGCTCCTTGTTAGTACGAGCAGTTCCTTTCTTCTACACAGTATAACAAGTCATTTTTTACAATGAAGTGTGGAGAGGGTTGTGGGGGGTGGCTGGTGTTTGGTGCCATTGACTACCAGCAGTATTTCAAGCGACCGTCCTCTCGTTGTTCTCTTCCTAGGGACCCGCTCCCTGTGATCTGCTGAAAAAGATTTGATAATACTTCAAGATTAGGTTGAGAAGACTCACCCGCTCTCTCACCCTCTGATGCGAGATAAGCCTAACGAGCTCTCGGTTTCTGGGCCCCTCCATCACAAAGTCATTTTAGGAAAGTCGTAGAAGTTGCTCCAATCTCACCATCCATCCAGGAAGCAGAAATTGAGACTGTTTGGGCCGGCACATACCTTGTGTCACCGTGAATGCAGGTGATTGGGAGGAGGGAGGACCGTTCACCCGGACTTCCGCCTCCTGGGCTCTGATGAGGACGTTATGGTGCAAAATGCATTCCGCCATCCAGGCTTTGGCTTCGGGTGGATTTGGGTCGGTTGGCATCATCCTGTCCAGGTGCTCGAGATGGGCTCGCAGTTCATCCCTCACCGCTCCCCAATACCCCTCCAATCTCCTCTCTCTCCCGGTCCCCTCTCTCTCGCGGTCCCCTCTCTCTCCCGGTCCCCTCTCTCTCCCGGTCCCCCTCTCTCTCCCGGTCCCCCTCTCTCTCCCGGTCCCCCTCTCTCTCCCGGTCCCCCTCTCTCAATCCCGATCCCCTCTCTCCCGATTCCCTCGCGAAATCTCGTCCCAACGCTCACACTCACATACTCTCACTCACACTCCGTTCACACTCCGCGTGTCTCTGTCTCACACAGGTTCACACACACAAGAAGCGTCAGACGCACCGGCCGGCTCAGATCCGGGTGCCGCAGGGCTCCTGGGAGGAAGGGCCGGTTCACGGGACTCGGCAGCTCATGGATCTGTGCGCCGTCACATGCATCGAGACCAGCCACTACGTGAGCTTCGTCAAGCACGGTCCTGAGCCCACAGACTGGCTCTTCTTCGACAGCATGGCCGACAGAGAGGGTAACCCTGCATTACATCAGTCATATTATTTTTAATATTAGTGTGTGTGTGTTCGTGCCTGTATATATTTATAGTAATATTGTGTATAATGTGTGTGCAGGAGGAGAGAACGGCTTTAACGTGCCGCAGGTGCGAGCGTGTCCGGAGGTGGGCCGGTACCTGAGTCTCTCCTCAGAAGAGTTCGCTCGCCTCGACTCCTCCTCTCTCCGGGATCCCGTGCGTCGTCTGCTGTGTGACGCCTACATGTGTCTCTACCACTGCCCTCAACTCAGCCTCTACAAGTGAACCTTAATCTCTACCACTGTCCCCAACTCAACAAGTGAACCTTAATCTCTACCACTGTCCCCAACTCAACAAGTGAACCTTAATCTCTACCACTGTCCCCAACTCAACAAGTGAACCTTAATCTCTACCACTGTCCCCAACTCAGCCTCTACAAGTGAACCTTAATCTCTACCACGGTCCCCAACTCAACAAGTGAACCTTAATCTCTACCACGGTCCCCAACTCAACAAGTGAACCTTAATCTCTACCACTGTCCTCAACTCAGCCTCTACAAGTGAACCTTAATCTCTACCACTGTCCCCAACTCAACAAGTGAACCTTAATCTCTACCACTGTCCCCAACTCAACAAGTGAACCTTAATCTCTACCACTGTCCCCAACTCAACAAGTGAACCTTAATCTCTACCACGGTCCCCAACTCAACAAGTGAACCTTAATCTCTACCACTGTCCTGAACTCGGCCTCTACAAGTGAACCTTAATCTCTACCACTGTCCCCAACTCAACAAGTGAACCTTAATCTCTACCACTATCCCCAACTCAACAAGTGAACCTTAATCTCTACCACTGTCCCCAACTCAACAAGTGAACCTTAATCTCTACCACTGTCCCCAACTCAACAAGTGAACCTTAATCTCTACCACTATCCCCAACTCAACAAGTGAACCTTAATCTCTACCACTGTCCCCAACTCAACAAGTGAACCTTAATCTCTACCACTGTCCCCAACTCAACAAGTGAACCTTAATCTCTACCACTGTCCCCAACTCAACAAGTGAACCTTAATCTCTACCACTGTCCCCAACTCAACAAGTGAACCTTAATCTCTACCACTGTCCCCAACTCAACAAGTGAACCTTAATCTCTACCACTATCCCCAACTCAACAAGTGAACCTTAATCTCTACCACTGTCCCCAACTCAACAAGTGAACCTTAATCTCTACCACTGTCCCCAACTCAACAAGTGAACCTTAATCTCTACCACTGTCCCCAACTCAACAAGTGAACCTTAATCTCTACCACTGTCCCCAACTCAACAAGTGAACCTTAATCTCTACCACTGTCCCCAACTCAGCCTCTACAAGTGAACCTGAGCAGAGCAATATATCTGTTTACAAATGTAAATCCTTTATTTTATATAAAGAAACATGAACTGTATCCCATGTTATGTGTTTTATATTTCTCTGATGTAAAAAAGAATGCATTTTATAATCAAACAACTTACAAATAATCAAAAATACTCTGATAAAATTCAGTCTCTTGTTTGATTTATTTTAATTAATAGCATGTTTTTTAATAAAACATTAAAAGTAATGTTTTTGTTTAGTAAAATCATAAATATGTAAATAATACAAAGTAAAATTGTAAACTCAGAGGCCGAACTCAGCCTCTACAAATGATGCTGTCTTTAACAAAGCACAATATATGTTTACAAATGTAAATGTTTAATTTTATAAAAAGAAACATGAACTGTATCTCATGTTATGTTGTTATATTTTTTTCTGATGGGAAAAACTTAAGGATATTATTATCAAATAATCTAATAATTCTGACTCTTGTGTAATTCTTTTACAAATAACATGCTGTTTTTAATAAAACTTTAAAAAGTAATTTTTCTGTTTAGTAAAATCATAAATATGTGAATAATGTAAAGTGAAAAAATATTTAAATATCTAAATATGTATTAAATATTTTCAGTTTTGGAATTTAAAAATATTTACAAATTTGAAGAGAGAAATTATAATAAGTTACGAATTTGCAGATTTATGGGGTGTCAATCGCTGAATTGTGGATATAATATCTTGACTATAGATGATGGGCATCAAAATCATATAAACTAAAACTCTATTTGTGGACATAACTAAACACATTAAAAGTGATCAGAAACACTCTGAAAGTTCTTGTTCTTGAATGATTCTTTATTTTAAAAAATGAAATATTTCTGGTTTAGTAAGTCATAAATTAAAAATTAAAATCAATATTTAAATGATATCTAAATATATATAATCAGTTTTGGTGTTCAAAAATAAATATTGAGTCTTAGAGGAGAAATTTAAAAAAATTAAAGTGATTAATTTGCATATTTATTGGGTGTCCAGTCCATATATATATATATATATATATATACAGTCATGGTCAGAATTAATGGCACCCCTGGTAAATATGATCAAAACTGGCTGTAAAAAAAAAATCTAACCTTTCATTGAAGTTAAAGAATTGAAAGTGCAGGGGAAATCACATTATGAAATAAATGTTTTTCTCCAAAACACGTTGGCCACAATCATTGGTACCCTTTTATTAAATACTTTTTGCAATCTCCTTTTTTTAAGATAACAGCTGTGAGTTTTCTCCTATAATGCCTGATGAGTTTGGAGAACACCTGACAGGAGATCAGAGATCAGAGATCATTCCTCCATACAGAATCTCTCCAGATCCTGCAGATTCCCCAGTTCATGTTGGTGCTTCTTCTCTTCAGTTCACTAAACTCATCAGGTCAGGGACTGGGATGGTCATGGCAGAAGCTTCATTTTGTGCTCCGTAACAACTTTTTGTGTTGATTTTGATATTTGTTTTGGAACGTTGTGCAGATGGAAGATCCAAACACGGCCCATTATAAGATTTCTAGCAGAAGGCGAGCAGATTTTCATTTTTTATCTGTTGATATTTGATAGAATCCACGATGCCATGTCTCTGAACAAGAAGTCCAGGACCTCCAGCAGAAAAATATGCCCACAACATTAAAGATCCAACGGTATATTAAATTGTACATGGGCTACTTTTTATCCTTGTGTGCACCAAACCCATCTAGTGTGATCGCTGCCAAAAAGCTCTTTTAGTTGTTTCATCTGACCACAGAACCCTTTGTCGTTTGAAGATCCAGTCGTGTCTGACAACTGAATTTGCTGGAGTTTGTTTTCGGACGAGCGAGGAGGATTTTTCTTGAAACCCTCCCAAATAACATGTGGTGATGTAGGGGTTGTTTGATTTTTTTTATTGGCTTTCTGATCCCCAAGACTCAACTAATGTTGAGTAACTCAACTCAACTGCCTCTCCATCTGTGATCCTTGAAGAGTCTTTGGCCACTCAAACTCTCCTCCTCACCGTGCATTAAGACAATATACCGTAGACACACGTCCTCTTCCTGGCAGATTTATAACATCTTTAGTTGATTGGAACTTCTTAATTATTGCCCTGATGGTCAAAATGGGAATTTTAAATTCTTTAGCTATTTTCTTACAGCCAGTTTCTATTTTGTGATGCTCAACAATCTTGTCATGCAAATCAGAACTATATTCTTTGGTTTTACTCATTGTGATGGATGAATAAGGGAATTTGGCCTTTGTGTTTCCTCATATTTAAACTCCTGTGAAACAAGAAGTCATAGCTAGACAGTTTCATGTTCCTGGTCACCCTGGTGTGCTAAGAAAAAAAAAAAAAAGGTAAATATTAATGGGAATATACTTTAGAGATATTTTACTCATAAAAAATTCTAGGGGTTCCAATAATTGTGGCCAACGTGTTTTGGAGAAAAACATTTATTTCAGAATGATATTTCCCCTCCACTTTCAATTCTTTTACTTCAATGAAAGGTTAGATTTTTGGCAATTTTTTTAATGAAAGATCAAAAGGATAAACAATGCAGATTTTTTTTTCAGCCAGTTCAGCCATAACACACATTATATATGTATGTATGTATATCTATGTATATATATCATTGCTTGTCGATCAGTGCCATTTTTTTAACTTAATATTTTCTTGCAAAACATACAGAGATGACATGTTTATGATATGCAACTTTGTATACAATATGCAAAATGTATTAATATGTTCAATGTCCGATCAGTGGCGTTCACTCGGGTTCACTCACGCTGGAGCGTCATCTCTGACGTCATGTGTCAGGGCCGGAAGTGCTGCTGTCCGCGTGACGTCATCTGCAGGTTCCCTGTGAGGAGAGCAGCAGCACTTCTGATACTGCGTTATTTTCATTTAATCATTAAATCTGATAATTATCTCCGTTATATAAACATATTCTGCTTATTTTCGTTGATCGAAGAGCTTGGAAAGGTGAGACGATCCGACGATCATCGACATTCACATTAAATAAACAGATATTTCGACAACACAGTGCTCTTATTTAAACATTAAATACATTACTATTATATTCTAAGACCAAAAGTCGATGTATACGTTTATGCATATTAATTTATATGCTAAATATAAGTTTTAATCAATCTTTACGGTATCAAATATGTCAAAACACTGTATGGATGGAGAATTACTTCTATTTATGGACAAACATAATGTCACAAATAATCTGTAGTAAAATAGTTTTCAATTGATTCTCTTTTAATATATTGTAATATATTTGGTTTAGTTTAATAATAAATGCGCAAATCATACAAATAAAAGATTAGATATTAAATATATTTGGTTTTGCTGTTTAAAGATTTAGAGAGAATTTATTGAAATGAAAATAAAAGGTTATTCATTTGCGTATTGAATCGCTGATATGTTTATGCATTATATTGACTTTAGATATTAAAAAAGAAACTATAGTTTAGTTTGATGTTTTTTTGGAGGATTTTGACAAGACTGATGAACACTGACATGCTCTTTTCTGTAACATCCCATTAGAAGTGTGCAAAGTTATGCTGCTGTTTATTAATATAAAGTGATTGACAGCTCACGGGTGTCTTTTTTTCATTTAAGCCAGGGGTTCAGGGACAGCCACATATTACATCACATTTAAATTGAGAGAAATAATAAAAAGTATAAAAGAATAAAAAGGTAGAAAGAAAGAAGGAAATAAATATAAATTAAAAAAATGTGGAAATATGATTAAACCGATCACATAAATATAAGAATCTTCCCCACAAAACATAAAAATAATAATATTATAAAGATTATACAAAAACATCAAAAAGCGAGCATACAGCATATTAAGTTTAGTAGCCTTTTTGTTTCAGGGTGTAGACGAGGATTTAAGATAGACCGTAAGTGGGAAAAATTGGGGGTCAACTGTGGATGAAGTATTTTTCTAAAGAAGATAAACATAATCTGCCGGTGTCTCGGTCAGATGACATCACTGGGCGTTCAGGGGGGCGGAGCTCTGTCGACGAGGGGCGGAGCCACGAGCAAGAGGATGAAGTGGGCCGTCGAGCTGAGCCTCGGCAACAGCAGGTACGTCATCACTGCAACCTTAGCAACACCCTAACAACCGTGCACAACACTCACAACTCTGTGTGTCTGTGTGTGTGTGTGTGTGCAGGAGTCGCAGTGACCGGCAGAGTAAAGACGGAGACGTCATGTATCCCGTGGGATTCTCGGATAAACCCGTGCCAGACACCAGCGTTCAGGAGGCCGACCGCAACCTGGTGGAGAAGGTGACGAGATACAGTATTATATCATCTATCTATCAATCTATCTATCTATCTATCTGTGTGAAGAGATATAATTAAATCATCTGATCGGCTGTCCGTCTGGACACCGTCTCCACGGGGACCCCTAGTGGTCATGAAGCAGTGACTTGACATTGTTTGTATCTTATAAACATCCAGCCGGTTGTTATCTCAGAATAAACCCGACAAGATCAGGTCTTCATCTCTCTCTCTCTCTCTCTCTCTCTCTCTCTCTCTCTCTCTCTCTCTCTCTCTCTCACACACACACACACAAAAAAAGGGGCAAATTTGACAAGCTATAATAAATGATCTGTTACTCATTCTGAGGACACCATAGATTTATATTGCACCTCGTGAAAAGGGGCGTAATATGTCACCTTTAATTGAAAATAATTTTAAATATTTGTATAAACAAAACATAAACATAAACAAATGGTGCACAATTTAGAGGTAAATATTGTCTAGTACCAAGACACAAAATATAGCCGATTTATGTCATTTAAAACAAATGTTGCACTGTGTGTGTGTGTGTGTAGAGATGCTGGGACGTGGCTCTGGGACCGTTAAAGCAGATTCCCATGAACCTCTTCATCATGTACATGTCTGGAAACACGATCTCCATCTTCCCCATCATGATGGTGTGTATGATGGCATGGAGACCAATCCAGGCACTGATGTCCATGTCAGCCAGTGAGTAACTAACACACACTCACACTCACTCGCTCACTCACTCACACTAACTCACTCACACTAACTCACTCACACTAACTCACTCACACTCACTCACTCACACTCACTCGCTCACTCATACACACTCACTCACACTCACTCACACTCACTAACTCACTCACACTCACTAACTCACTCACACTCACTCACTCACACTCACTCGCTCACTCATACACACTCGCTCACTCACACACACACACTCACTTACTACCTCACTCACACTCACTCACTCACACACACTAACTCACTCACTCACACTCACTCACTCACTCACACTCACTAACTCACTCACACTCACACACACTAACTCACTCACACTCACTCACACACACACACTCACTTACTACCTCACTCACACTCACTCACTCACTCACTCACACACACTAACTCACTCACACTCACTAACTCACTCACACTCACTCACACACACTCACTCACTCACTCACACTCACTCACACACACTAACTCACTCACACTCACTAACTCACTCACACTCACTCACTCACACTCACTCGCTCACTCATACACACTCGCTCACTCACACACACACACTCACTTACTACCTCACTCACACTCACTCACTCACTCACACTCACTCACTCACACTCACTCGCTCACTCATACACACTCGCTCACTCACACACACACACTCACTTACTACCTCACTCACACTCACTCACTCACTCACACTCACTCACACACACTCACTCACACTCACTCACTCACACACACTCACACACACACTCACTCGCTCACTCAGACACCCTCGCTCACTCACACACACACCCTCGCTCACTCACACACACTCACTTGCTCACTCACACACCCTCGCTCACTCACACACACACACTCGCTCACTCACTCACACTCACTCACACTTGCTCACTCACAAAACACTCGCTCACTCACACACACTCACTTGCTCACTCACTCACTCACACTCGCTCACTCACACACACTCACTTGCTCACTCACTCACACTCGCTCACTCACACAAACTCACTCACACAAACACTCGCTCACTCACACACCCTCACTCACTCACACACACTCACTTGCTCACTCACTCACTCACACTCGCTCACTCACACTCACTCACTCACATTCACTTGCTCACTCACACACCCTCGCTCACTCACACACTCACTCACTCACACACACTCGCTCACTCACTTACAAACACACATACACACACTCACTCACTCACACACCCTCGCTCACTCACACTCGCTCACTCACTCACACACACTCGCTCACTCACTCACAAACACACATACACACACTCACTCACTCGCTCGCTCACTCACTCACACACACACATACACACACTCACTCACTCGCTCACTCACACTCGCTCACTCACACACTCACTCACACTCACTCGCTCACTCACACACACTCACTCGCTCACTCACACACACACACTCACTCACTCACACTCGCTCACTCACACACACACACACACTCACTCACACTCGCTCACTCACACACTCACTCACACTCACTCGCTCACTCACACACTCACTCACTCACACTCGCTCACTCACACACACACACTCACTCACTCACACTCGCTCACTCACACACACACACACACTCACTCACTCACACTCGCTCACTCACACACCCTCGCTCACTCACACACACTCACTTGCTCACTCACACACCCTCGCTCACTCACACACACACACACACTCGCTCACTCACACTCGCTCACTCACACTCACACTCTCACACACACACTCGCTCACTCACACTCACACTCGCTCACTCAAACACCCTCACTCACTCACACACACTCACTTGCTCACTCACACACCCTCGCTCACTCACACACACTCACACTCGCTCACTCACACTCGCTCACTCACACTCGCTCACTCACACTCACACTCGCTCACTCACTCACAAACACACATACACACACTCACTCACTCGCTCACTCACACACATACACACACTCACTCGCTCACTCACACTCACTCGCTCACTCACACACTCACTCACATTCACTCACTCACTCACACTCACTCGCTCACTCACACACCCTCGCTCACTCACACACACTCACTCACTCACTCACTCACACTCGCTCACTCACACACACTCGCTCGCTCACTCACTCACACACACACACTCACTCACTCACACTCGCTCACTCACACACCCTCGCTCACACACACTCACTTGCTCACTCACACACCCTCGCTCACTCACACACACACACACACACACACACTCGCTCATTCACACTCACTCGCTCACTCACACACTCACTCGCTCACTCACACACACTCGCTCATTCACACTCACTCGCTCACTCACTCACACTCGCTCACTCACACTCACTCACTCTCTCACTCACTTACTCACACACACTAGCTCACTCACACACACTCACTCACTCGCTCACTCACACTCACTCGCTCACACACACTCACTCACACACTCACTCACTCACTCACTCTCTCACTCGCTCACTCTCACACTCACACACTCACTCACTCTCTCACTCACTTACTCACACACTCACTCACACTCACTCTCTCACTCACACTCACTCTCTCACTCACACTCACTCTCTCACTCACACTCACTCTCTCACTCACACTCACTCTCTCACTCACTCACACTCACTCGCTCACTCACACACACTCACTCGCTCACTCACACACACTCACTCAATCACACTCGCTCACTCACACACACACACACACTCACTCACTCACACTCGCTCACTCACACACCCTCGCTCACTCACACACACTCACTTGCTCACTCACACACCCTCGCTCACTCACACACACACACACACTCGCTCACTCACACTCACACTCGCTCACTCACACACTCGCTCACTCACACACACACACTCGCTCACTCACACTCGCTCACTCACACACCCTCACTCACTCACACACACTCACTTGCTCACTCACACACCCTCGCTCACTCACACACACACACTCACACTCGCTCACTCACACTCGCTCACTCACACTCACACTCGCTCACTCACTCACAAACACACACACATACACACACTCACTCACTCGCTCACTCACACACACACACATACACACACTCACTCACTCGCTCACTCACACACTCACTCACATTCACTCACTCACTCACACTCACTCGCTCACTCACACACCCTCGCTCACTCACACACACTCACTCACTCACTCACTCACACTCGCTCACACACACACACTCACTCACTCACACTCGCTCACTCACACACCCTCGCTCACACACACTCACTTGCTCACTCACACACCCTCGCTCACTCACACACACACACACACACACTCGCTCATTCACACTCACTCGCTCACTCACACACACACACACACTCGCTCATTCACACTCACTCGCTCACTCACTCACACTCGCTCACTCACACTCACTCACTCTCTCACTCACTTACTCACACACACTCACTCACTCACTCTCTCACTCACTCACTCACTTACTCACACACACTCACTCACTCACTCTCTCACTCGCTCACTCACACTCACACACTCACTCACTCTCTCACTCACTTACTCACACACACTAGCTCACTCACACACACTAGCTCACTCACACACACTCACTCACTCACTCTCTCACTCACTCACTCTCTCACTCACTTACTCACACACACTCACTCACTCACTCTCTCACTCGCTCACTCACACTCACACACTCACTCACTCTCTCACTCACTTACTCACACACACTAGCTCACTCACACACACTAGCTCACTCACACACACTCACTCACTCACTCGCTCACTCACACTCACTCGCTCACACACACTCACTCACTCACACACACTCACTCACTCGCTCACACTCGCTCACTCACACTCACTCTCTCACTCACACTCACTCTCTCACTCACACTCACTCTCTCACTCACACTCACTCTCTCACTCACACACACTCACTCTCTCACTCACACACACTCACTCTCTCACTCACTCAAACTCGCTCACTCACACTCACTCGCACACACACACACACTCACACACTCACTCACACTTACTCACTCACTCACTCACACACACACACACACACACTCCCACTCACTCACACTTACTCACTCACTCACACACACACACATGATTAATAAGCTGTCGGTGTGTGTGAAGCGTTTAAGCTGTTGGAGAGCTCGAGTCAGCAGTGGCTGCAGGGATTGGTGTATCTCGTGGGAAACCTGTTAGGCTCCGCCCTCGCCATCTACAAGTGCCAATCAATGGGCCTCCTTCCAACACACTCCTCTGATTGGCTGGCGTTCATTGAGCCACCTCAGGTAAGAATAATTCATGAGCTGCATTTATGTGTGTTTCCTGTTCAAAGACACGTGTTTCTGACCTGTGTGTGTTTTCTACACAGAGACTGGAGATCATGGGCGGAGGAATGGTCATGTGACACTCTCACACACACACACACACACACACACACACACACACACACACACACACACATACACACGCACGTACTTCGTATTTAACATTAACATTTTTAACCCCACATGCTGATTAAGTTATGCTTTGTGATGTTATTAACGGAAATCTTTTATGTTTTGTCAAAATAATAAAGTATGTTTAACGTTTTGCTGCTTGGAAGTGAAAATATGGACACATTTTTTTACTTTTAAATTTTAAATATCTCTCTACATAAAACGTGAATAATTTGTCATTGATGTTTAGGTGAAATTATATTTAAGAAAAACACTGGATTAATAATTTGTTTTAATATAAGATTTTTCCTTAAACTTAAAGAGGACTGATATAAAGACATGTAATAGACATGTTTATATTAAAGACATATATAATAAAGCCACATTTCTATGCAAGAAAATGAATTACTCATTGATGTTTTGATGATGCAATTCATCAAAAGTCAAGTCACTTTTATTTATATAGCGCTTTTTTACAATCCAGACTGTTTTAAAGAAGCTTTACAGAGATAACAGGAAAATAATGTTGTAATAATATTGTTAAATATAAAATTAAATGCCCCCAACTAAGCTTCCTATTTAATGTCACACACACACACACACACACACACACACACATATATATATAGTGAAAATTTAATGTTTAGGTAAAGTTAATGTCTGAGTCCTTTTTCACCCCAAATGCAAACCTTACCCATGAATAATTATGAATAATACACACACACACACACACACACACACACACAACACTGTGTTTGTGTGTGTTTGTTTGAATTATTCATAATTTATGTTCAGGTAAGGTTAATATCTTGAGTCAAATTAGCAAACACTTTTTATTAATATAAAATGTATAATAAATTTGAGCTTAAATAAATAATATATAAAGACATATTATAGACACATATATTTACATTAAAGAGTGAATTATTCACTCAGTTGATGTTTGGCTGAGATTAATATCTATACCAAAGGCGAAAACAACAAGACTGAGTTTTTTTGTCGTATCAAAAGCAGCTTTAAATAAAAGAAATACGATTATGAAAGTCACAGTTTAAGAGTTGTGCTGGTTTTCGTGAGATAAATGTTGCTCGAGGCTTTAGTTTTACTGTAGTTTGAGTTTCTGTGTGTGTTGGCCAGTCGTGACTCTGGATTTACTCGTTCAGCAGCGTCTCTGACTGACAGGTGTTACTGACGAGCGTCTGACGTGTGTGTGTGTGTGTGTGTGTGTGTGTGTGTGTAGCACATCTCTCAGTGTTTAAGAGCATCTGACCTGTGTGTGTGTGTGTGTAGCACATCTCTCAGTGGTTATGAGCATCTGACGTGTGTGTGTGTGTGTGTGTGTGTGTGTGTAGCACATCTCTCAGTGTTTAAGAGCATCTGACGTGTGTGTGTGTGTGTGTGTGTGTAGCACATCTCTCAGTGGTTATGATCATCTGACGTGTGTGTGTGTGTGTGTGTGTGTGTGTGTGTGTGTGTGTGTGTGTGTGTGTGTGTGTGTGTGTGTGTGTGTGTGTGTGGCACATCTCTCAGTGTTTAAGAGCATCTGACGTGTGTGTGTGTGTGTGTGTGTGTGTGTGTGTGTGTAGCACATCTCTCAGTGGTTATGAGCATCTGACGTGTGTGTGTGTGTGTGTGTGTGTGTGTGTGTGTGTGTGTGTGTGTGTGTGTGTGTGTGTGTGTGTCTGAAGCACATCTCAGTGGTTATGAGAATCTGACGTGTGTGTGTGTGTGTGTGTGTAGCACATCTCTCAGTGTTTAAAAGCATCTGACGTGTGTGTGTGTGTAGCACATCTCTCAGTGGTTATGAGCATCTGACGTGTGTGTGTGTGTAGCACATCTCTCAGTGGTTATGAGCATCTGACGTGTGTGTGTGTGTGTGTGTGGCACATCTCTCAGTGTTTAAGAGCATCTGACGTGTGTGTGTGTGTGTGTGTGTGTGTGTGTGTGTGTGTGTGTGTGTGTGTGTGTGTGTGTGTGTGTGTGTGTGTGTGTGTGTGTGTGTGTGTGTGTGTGTGTGTGGAGCACAACTCTCAGCGGTTACGAGTTTCTGAATGTAATAAACGAGGTTCTCCACCCACAGAACAATGAGCCGTGGACCTGACCGACGGGTTTCTCTCGCTCTCTTCCGAAACGCATTTTGTGTAAGTGTGGAAACTCTCTCTCAGCCCACAAACATCTCAGCTGGAGTCAGTGAACTTTAGCATAAACACTAGATCATATTTACATATTTTCACAAGTGCCAAGAATGAGGATTTCTTAAACTGATTCACTGGTGTTGTGTGTGAAAGTGTGCTACTAAACCAACAGATGACCGTCACACACTGAGAATAGACTGTAGAACACTATCGGGTTCTGCCTGCAGTTTAATGACACTCTGACAAAATGTCTGAAATTATTGCGTAATACTTCCATGTTTAATACGTTATTAAGCGGTATTTCCATTTTTTCTAGTGATAAAGTATGTTTATGAGCTGTTAACTTGAAATAAAAAATATAATTAATTAAAACTAAATTATAAAATGATCTCATGTTGGAACCCGAAAGCTTTAACGTTCCATAATAGAACCTTTTCTTCTTTATGTTCGATGTTCTTCATAGAAATCAAACGTAATGCAGGAGAGAGTTGTGGCTTTTTTTATATACTAGTGTGCGACTAAATAAATAATTGTAAATTATTACTTAATAAAATAATTGTAATTAGTTTTTTTTTTTTTTTATAAATCTTTTTTTTTTTTTAATAATTGAAAATAAAATCTTAAAAGCCAAAATCCACAAACATAAAATCCAGGAAAATGGGCCAAAAATATTGATGACTTGTTGCATGTTTGTGTCCAAACAAAGACTCATCGTCACATTAAAAATATTGTTTTTATCCTTGAACTATGGTGTTGTTTTTCTTTCAGCATTACATAGTGTGAGAGATATTGAATCATCGATGATAGCATTTAAAGGTATGAATTAATAAATTCATTTTATATGTTTCTGTCTTCTGAAAAAGTTTGAAAACCTGTTGTTGTAAGTGAAATTAAGTCTGGAATAATTAGTTTCTGTGGGCGTGATTGAGTGGGCGGGACTATTGTGCGTGACGTATGTGTTGTGGGCGGGGTTAATAAGTTTGCTTGTCGAATGGGCGGGGCCAAGTCGAGTGATGGATACCGGGTCAAACCCAAACCGGACTGTAAAGGGTCAAACTGTGTTTAGGGGGGGCGGGGTCGATTAAGCGTGTGAATCTTCTCCAGTTTCTTTTACTTAAGTTAGTTATGTGAGTGTGTGTATGTGTGTGTGCTGATCGTTCTCGGAGGTCCAACACGTTTTCGTTTCACATCAGTAGTTTTACTTAGGGTTCGTTTCACATACACTTGAAGTTTTGTTTTAGTGTCACCCTCACCTGAACTTTTTATTCACTTGTTTATTCACTCGTTTGTGCGCACGGTTCCTAGTCCTCCTCTGAGAACACGGTTTATTGTTCAGTATTTATTATTAGTGTGTGTTCGCGATGATTTTGAAGGATAAAGGACAAACTCCTCACCCGTTCGTCTATGAAGTGGATCTAACAGCTGCTCAGCGGATTCGGGTAAGAAGCGTTCTGAGTGACGTGTGTGCGAAAAATAAACCCGTACGTCAGCTGACGTGTGTTCCGCGTGAACTTTTACGAAAATCACCATGGTAACCGAACTTTCCGACAAATAATATTGTTACTACAGCAAGCGATTGCTACAATAAAACTCAGGTTATTATCAATGTTCTGTCATTGAACTCGCTGTTAAAAGTTCACCGATTTTTGTCAAAAGAAAAAAGTAACGATTATTTTAAACGACTTATTTAAATAGTGACCAGTGAACTATATAAACAGAACGGTTATTTCAGCACGGGTTCCAATCCTTTTGATTCCAAGCAAGGAGACACTTATATGATCCACTTGAAAGAGAAACCTTCTCAAATAATAAAGGCATATTGTAGCCTACAGAAATATTATTTTCATTGTAGATATGCACAGACATCAGATTGTTGTCTAAATGTATTTTCACAGCAGTGTGTATTAAAGTAAGATATGTTTGCGCTTTAAATATTTTGCATAATCAAAATATGTCGACTGCATCTTGTCTTGTTGTGATGTGATGTAACCTAGCGGCAACCAAACTGCAGAATTGTCAAATCATATATAAATGTTTTGTGTTAGCTTTGATCTTACATTTAAAAGGCACTAAGGCTATAGCTGTGCTGACTATGGTATTTTACCGTGGTGAATTTTATATGCTGCACATCCAGTATTTCCTTTTTAAGACTTTATACTCTTTTCAGCTCACAGTTTTAGTCATGTTTAAACATTATGAAAGCTTATTGTTCAGTCAGCTGGTAATTATTGCCAAATAAAGTCTAGGGTTCATTTTACATTAACGACAAGCTTGTTCATGATCACAGTTATTGTACGAGTACTTACCAAATAAATGGACATAAAATATTGAGTTTTCATTACGAGCGAAGAAAGTATTTTGAGCAGTTTCAGAGAAACCAGCTCATGTTTGCAAGCTGGTTTGTTGCTGCTGCAAATTGGTTTGCATTATAGTTGAAATCAAGTTATATCATCCATCTAGACCAACTAATGACTATAAATGACAGGCTGGATAGAAACAAACTGGCTGGAATCACTATGGCACATCTTTCTGTCCCTCGAGCAGGGCATAACCTAACACTTTTTGCCTTTCTTTCTCAGTTTGTGTAAATCCACTTGGGGTTTAGAGAATTAGCCTACATAAAGCCCACCCCACACAGACACATAACGTCTATATTTGTCTAGTACAATTGTGTGGTTTTTTTCATTATACAGTGTATACTTTTTTCTTGATTTACCCCGATAGAATGGAAGTGAAATGTGACAACATGCCCCATAGGTGGGGTACATTATAATATGGCCATATGACAGATTAAAATTAGGTATGCACCCATACCGATACCAAGCTCATGTACTTGATTTACTCGTAAAAATACCCCAAAGATACCAAAGACCGATACCTCACGTGACGCGTGACCACAGGTATATCCTTAGCTTATATTTCTTAATTCTTATGAACACTCTTCCTGCAGTTATAGTGTTGCTGGATTTAATAGTACACTCTAATATATTTAACTTTACACTTTCGGCTGTGATTACAGTGTTACTCAGTGTTATGTTAAACATTTGTTCTGTGATTTCTTTAGCACTTTGACAACTTTGTGACAGGCAGGTAAAAATTACATTCATTCCTAATTCATTCTTACATCAATGTCCTTGGTTTTGCCATTTGGAGGTTATTGGACACTGTGAAATTTGGGCTTTGAAAATTTGTGATAAGCACATTACAATGATTTATTTTTTTAAGTTTATTTAAGTTGTTGAAAATAAAGATGCTGATATGTTCATTAGTCTCATTGTGTTGTTCTTAGAAAATTGCCACATAAAACGAGGGTTGTGGACTTGAGTCACATGACTTGGACTTGAGTCCCAAATTGGATGACTTGAGACTCGACTTGAGCCCCATGACTTATCTGACCAATGAAACGCTTCTGATGTCTCTCTTTGGGACTCATTCTGGGTATCCTCCTGTTGAGACTTGAGAATCGACATAAAGAAGACTTGAGACTCAACTTAAGATTTGACATAAAGAAGGCGTGAGACTCCACTTAAGACTGCGACTCGACATGAAGACTTGAGACTCGACTTGAGACTCGACATGAAGAAGACTTGAGACTCGACATAACGACTTGAGACACGACATGAAGACTAGAGACATGACATTAAGAAGACTTGAGACTCGACATAAAGAAGACTTGAGACTCGACATAAAGAAGACTTGAGACTTGACATAAAGACTTGCGACTCGACATGAGACTCGACATGAAGAAGACTTGCGACTCGACATGAAGAAGACTTGAGACTCGACATGAAGAAGACTTGAGACTCGACATGAAGAAGACTTGAGACTCGACATGAAGAAGACTTGCGACTCGACATGAAGAAGACTTGAGACTCGACATGAAGAAGACTTGAGACTCGACATGAAGAAGACTTGAGACTCGACATGAAGAAGATTTGAGACTCAACATAAAGAAGACTTGAGACTCGACATGAAGAAGACTTGAGACTCGACATAAGAAGACTTGAGACTCGACATGAAGAAGACTTGAGACTCGACATGAAGAAGACTTGAGACTCGACATGAAGAAGACTTGAGACTCGACATGAAGAAGACTTGAGACATGAAGAAGACTTGAGACATGAAGAAGACTTGAAACTCAACATAAAGAAGACTTGAGACTCGACATGAAGACTTGAGACACGACATGAAGAAGACTTTAGACTCGACATAAAAAAGACTTGAGACTCGACATGAAGAAGACTTGAGACTCGACTTGAGACTCGACATGAAGAAGACTTGAGACTCGACATAAAGACTTGAGACACGACATGAAGAAGACTTGAGACTCGACATAAAGACTTGAGACTCGACATGAAGAAGACTTGAGACTCGACATAAAGACTTGAGACTCGACATGAAGAAGACTTGAGACTCGACATGAAGCCTTAAGGCACGGCATAAAGAAGACTTGAGACTCGACATAAAGAAGACTTGAGACTCGACATAAAGAAGACTTGAGACTCGACATAAAGAAGACTTGAGAATCGACATAAAGAAGACTTGAGACACAACATAAAGAAGACAATCCCACTCGACTTAAACTTGAGCCATGTGACTTATCTGACCAATGAAACACTTCTGATGTCTCTCTTAGGGACTCATTCTGGGCGTGGTCCTGTTTCCGGTCCGCATCACCCTCGCCACCCTCTTCTTCCTGCTCATGTGGCCCATCGCTCGCCTGCGATTGGCCGGCCTGTCCGAGGCGGAAGGGGCGGAGCCTGTGCAGGGCTGGCGTCGCTGGCTCTTCCACCCCATCATACTCTTCCTCAGCCGGGCCGTCTTCTTCTCCGTGGGTTTCTTGTGGATTAAGGTCCGAGGGCGTCAGGCGGGCCTGAGGGAAGCTCCGGTCTTGGCCGTGGCGCCTCACAGCGGGTTCCTGGACATGCTGGTTCTGTGCGCGACGGGCCTGCCGACCGTTGTGTCGCGATCCGAGAACTCCAAACTCCCTGTTGTAGGAGGTGAGGTGCTGGAACTGAACCAATGGTTTCATACCATTGGTTTTCGTACCATTTCATAATGGCAGTGAATGGCCGTTTCTGTTTTGAAGTCGATAAAAGTGCATCTATCCGTCATAAAGTGCATTTATCTGTCATAAAGTGCACCACAAGCCGACCATAGATTCGCATAACCCTGTTTCCCCCAACAAACTCAATTGTATTTTTCCATTGGCTTTTGTGTCAGAAAAGAAACTATGACCTTACAAAAGTTTATGATTCTTACACGTTTTGTTCATCATGATAGTTTTCAGAAATTAACACAAGCATAAATA
>NW_027508734.1:1305000-1307500 GCF_051911475.1 Siphateles boraxobius
TATATATATATATATATAAATATCGGCTTTATATCGGCCACCCTGATCTCTAAGATATCGGCATCGGCCAAAAAAAAAAAAACAATATCGGTAGACCACTACTCATAACCTGCAAAACCGGTGTTGTCTCACCAATCAAGGGCTTCATTAGTTGCGCCAGGTGTGCTTGAGCTAGAACACATGAAATATCTGAACTGGCGAGGTTGGTTGAGGTTAGAAACCCTGGAGTGACTGCAGAAGATCTGATGGCCACACACACTGAGACTTCAGATGCACAGTAGAGCTCGTACTAAACGCACCAGAACTCCAGGACTACACAACTACTGACCCAAACCATAGACTGTACAAAAAGATGGACGACGCCCCTTCGCTCTCTTCCATTGGCGAGAAGTGAAGCAGCCATTGTCCCGATATGGCGCTGACATGTTGGGACTTGAGTCTGCGCAGTTGCGATTTCGGGACCAGACATGCGCAGTAGTGAGCAGGAAGTAAAGCCGCGAAATCAACGTCCCGCCCTCACTCTCGCTGAATCAATCGTAAGCACGCGCCTCTGCTAAAGAACAAACCATTATGTTGGTGTGAAATAATTAATTATAGAAATTTAGATATTAAATTTAAAGCTCCAATGTCCTCAGTCCTCCAAAGATCCCCCAAAAAAGTCTGTTGTTGCTTCAGTGACTACTTTGCTCAGAGAACCTGTCAATCACAGCTGTCAATCATGTACGCCACAGCGCTGTTTTTATAGCATCAAATAACTAACTAAAAACAATCTTAATTTCAAAAACAAACACTTGAAATTACATCAGCGTGATAAAAACTACAGTAAATGACAGAAACTATCTTTGGAGTAAAGATATGTGAAGTGTAATTTAATTGTTTAGTTGGTCTCACGTCCCATTGAATAACATGGGGAGGCGGGGTTTATGAGCTATACTAGGACAGGTCACCGGGGGGCGATCGAGACGTTTTGGCTTCACTTTTCAGGGCTTGTGCGGCACACTTGGGGCTTGACCCAAACACACAAGAGCTCAAACTCAAAAGCTTTTTGGGATTCTGTTCTGGGGAGCAATGACACAACACTGGAGCTTCTCGTCCCTCTGGATCAGCGGTGTGTTTGGAGGAAGAATGAAGCATAAGCTGATGAGAGCTTGGTCTACAGTTCAACATGATGGGTCAGTGATGGTGGGTCAGTGATGGGTCAGTGATGGATCAGTGATGGGTCAGTGATGGATCAGTGGTGGGTCAGTGGTGGGTCAGTGATGGATCAGTGGTGGGTCAGTGATGGATCAGTGGTGGGTCAGTGGTGGGTCAGTGATGGGTCAGTGAGTCAGTGGTGGGTCAGTGGTGGATCAGTGATGGGTCAGTGGTGGGTCAGTGATGGGTCAGTGATGTGTCAGTGATGTGTCAGTGATGGGTCAGTGAGTCAGTGGTGGGTCAGTGGTGGGTCAGTGGTGGATCAGTGATGGGTCAGTGGTGGGTCAGTGATGGGTCAGTGATGTGTCAGTGGTGGGTCAGTGATGGGTCAGTGGTGGGTCAGTGATGGGTCAGTGGTGGGTCAGTGATGGGTCAGTGAGTCAGTGGTGGGTCAGTGGTGGGTCAGTGATGGGTCAGTGGTGGGTCAGTGATGGGTCAGTGGTGGGTCAGTGGTGGGTCAGTGGTGGGTCAGTGATGGGTCAGTGGTGGGTCAGTGATGGGTCAGTGGTGGGTCAGTGATGGGTCAGTGGTGGGTCAGTGGTGGGTCAGTGATGGGTCAGTGGTGGGTCAGTGATGGGTCAGTGAGTCAGTGGTGGGTCAGTGGTGGGTCAGTGATGGGTCAGTGGTGGGTCAGTGATGGGTCAGTGATGGGTCAGTGGTGGGTCAGTGGTGGGTCAGTGGTGGGTCAGTGATGGGTCAGTGGTGGGTCAGTGATGGGTCAGTGGTGGATCAGTGATGGGTCAGTGGTGGGTCAGTGATGGGTCAGTGATGTGTCAGTGATGGGTCAGTGATGGGTCAGTGATGGGTCAATGATGCTCTGTGGCGGATCTATATCCTCCGGCTCTGGAAACTGCAGCGTGAGGAAGGAGAGATGATTCACTGAAGCATCAGGAGATCCTGGAGAACATCACTCCGTCAGTGAGGATGCGGAAGCTTGACCTTTAACAGGACAACGATCCCAAGCGTTCCTCAAACTCCCCCCAGGCTTGGATGCAGAAGAAGCCCTGTGAGATACAGTGACATCAGTCACATGACTCGAACCCCATAGACAATCTCTGGTGGGATTTGAAGGAGGCCGAGAGTATCCCTGAACTGGAGGCCGTTGCTCATGAGGTCAGATTCCTCAGACACACATCTCGTTTGAGGAAGCTCATAACAGCAGACGGCTGTTCTACAAGTGCTGAAGATGCTCGACACGAAGGGGGTGAATACTTCTGAGACTGCAGAAGTCATTAAAAGTGGCGTTTTCTGTTGAATTTGGGGAAACCACTTGAAACATTTGTTGTGTTGAGCTATTTCAATTGCT
>NW_027508734.1:1312500-1325000 GCF_051911475.1 Siphateles boraxobius
AGTCTGGGCACTGGGAATGATACTGTGAGAATATAACACTAAATGAATGTGCCTTGGAACAAGTACCTATTTTATAATGATTATGCCTGAAGGATCTGTATGTGTATTTAAAAGTGTATATTTTTGTCATTTTAAACTGTAAATTGGAAAAACCAAAGACATTTGTACTGTCAAAGACTTCTGCTGATGTGACATATTATTTTATACTTTAATATATTAAAAATCTTAAATGAAGACGTGATGTTTCCTGTCTTTATTCGAACCTTTCTCGAATGTGTATGCCGTTTTGTACGAGTTTTGGTGGTTTGATCATCGGCTCTTCTACTCTTGTCCTGTTTTTCTAACCTACACTGTGTGTATTTACAGTTTGTTTTTTAAAGTTTCTTATATTGGAAAAACCATCATATTTCTCACATAAGTCTCCCTGTAGTCAATCATTTTATCCCTTAAAACTCATCTTTGATCAGCATAATGACATATTTAAACGTTTGTTCCTGTGAAAAAAATTTTGCATGCCTTAAAATAGCTTGAATGTAACTCGACACCTTCACCTCATTTATTATACACGGATTCATGAATATGCAAATTAGCCACGCCTCCACTCACGTCAGCTTAGATTCACTCGTCCAACACACTGAGGTAAACGCTGCACAATGGTATCGCTCTTTACAACCTCAGACACATAACGGTAATTATGATTATCCTTTTGCTTGACTATGTTATCAAACAGCTAATAATGGGTTGCTAATGTTACACAAACCATGTTCCTGTTCTCCATCTCTGTCACATCAGAAATGCTTTGAACAACTCAGAACGTACGTCAGTGGAAAAAGGCATAGCCTATAGTTCATATCATCGTAATCATACACCCGCTATATTGCTAAATCTACCCGATTTTTTATATCAACAGAAAATATACCCGGATAAGCAGGAATCTCTCGAAACTCCCCTGCTAGTTCACTGTTAATGATATGCTGAAGCACGTTGATCTGATTGGTTAAGGTAGTTTGTGACGTCAGGAACACCAGCGATTCCCAACCGTTTCAAAAAGTCTTTTGTTCACTGCAGGTTTATGGAGAAAATACTCAGCAATGGTATTGACTTATGAATTTACACATGGTTTGTCTTAAAGCATATTAAAAACACCACATACACATAAAAACGCCATTAAAAATTTGATTATTACCACAGGGGGAGTTTAAATAAAGATGTGATATTTCCTGTGGTTCATTTATGTTTTATTATGCCTCAAGTGGATTTTTCGTTACATTCGTCCACCTTGAACCTCCTCAAGCGTCTTCATTGGTGGTTTGAGCGGGTTTTGGTCGTGTTTCATGTACCTGTCGCTCTCGTGCGATCAGAAAACCATCTCCATTCTCTCCAATGGCCCATTTTTGCCGCTCTTTTCCATCGTTTCTTTCTGCTTACATCGTTCGTCGACTCTCTTCATGAGATCTGTCCGTTTTTATCGGCCTTTGACGTCTCTCAATCTCATCAACTCTTCTAACTTTCCTTGTCTCAGTCACGTCCGTACGCTGCTGTAATTGCTCTCTTTCTGTGATTATTTTTAAAAAATCGGTTTCTTTCGCTCCATGTTTGGTTGCAGATCTTCGTTGACCATTTTGATTCTTTCTATTCCATTGGTTTTCAGCTGTTTTCCTTTTATCGTCTGTTGTTCTCTCATTGAGCACTGTGATCTTTTCTTGCTTCCGTCTTCTACGTCGTCTTTTCTGTTTTTTGTTCCGGTTTACGTTCTTTTCCTCGGACGTATCCTTCACGTTTGTCTGCTTTTTCGCTCTATTATTTCTCATTCCCTGCTGAGAATCATTGGGAATGTCTGTATCCATGTTTCTCTTTTCCTTTGTACTTCCCATTTTCTCTGTTTTTTGTCTGGCCACCGTGTTTTCCTCTCCATCATGCTCAACTCCACTATTCGCAGGGGTTTTTGGATGTTTTATGGAATGCATTAATGATGCATGATGGGATTTGTAGTTTTGAAGACTGAAGCACTTGGATTGGATGGTGGTTTCAAGTTCAGCGACGTACAAAGTCTCTCTTTTTCCTCCTAAAGAGTTTCCAGATGGACCAAAGTCTTGGAAAGCAGAATGAATCGTTTCTTGGACTTGGACGCATTGGGAACTTAATGTTTGAAATGCGTTCTGGTCGCCATTTTCCATCCCAGTTGGTGTGTAAATCCTAAATGATTTCTGCATCATGTGATCTTGAAGATTTGAGCCATTATACTGGCTGAAGTCACGTTGTGGAGTCCAATGGGAGCATCCGGCAACTGGCTTGGGAATGCCACTGGAAAACAAATCCTGGGAATTTTCCTTAAGGACATCTGTGAGGCTGTGATCTGTGGAGAGAAGAGAGCTGATGTAGTCCATGTCGAAACCAGCCTGAAAGAGAGAAAACACTTTAAAATGAGAACGCCGGTTTATTAACCCTGTAATATATCATTTTCGACAATACTCTACCTCTACTGTACTCTACTGTTCTCTACCTCTACTGTACACTACTGTACTCTACCTCTACTGTACTCTACTGTTCTCTACCTCTACTGTACACTACTGTACTCTACCTCTACTGTACACTACTGTACTCTACCTCTACTGTACTCTACCACTACTGTACACTACTGTACTCTACCTCTACTGTACTCTACCACTACTGTACAATACTGTACTCTACCTCTACTGTACAATACTGTACTCTACCTCTACTGTACTTTACCTCTCCTGTACAATACTGTACTCTACCTCTACTGTTCTCTACCTCTACTGCACACTACTGTACTCTACTTCTACTGTACACTACTGTACTCTACTGTTCTCTACCTCTACTGTACTCTACTGTACTCTACCTCTACTGTACACTACTGTACTCTACTGTTCTCTACCTCTACTGTACACTACTGTACTCTACCTCTACTGTACACTACTGTACTCTACCTCTACTGTACTCTACTGTTCTCTACCTCTACTGTACTCTACTGTTCTCTACCTCTACTGTACACTACTGTACTCTACCTCTACTGTACTCTACTGTTCTCTACCTCTACTGTACTCTACCTCTACTGTACTCTACCTCTACTGTACACTACTGTTCTCTACCTCTACTGTACTCTACCTCTACTGTACTCTACCTCTACTGTACACTACTGTACTCTACCTCTACTGTACACTACTGTACTCTACCTCTACTGTACAATACTGTACTCTACCTCTACTGCACTCTACCACTACTGTACAATACTGAACTCTACCTCTACTGTACAATACTGTACTCTACCTCTACTGTACTTTACCTCTCCTGTACACTACTGTTCTCTACCTCTACTGCACACTACTGTACTCTACTTCTACTGTACACTACTGTACTCTACCTCTACTGTACACTACAGTACTCTACCTCTACTGTACTCTACCTCTACTGTCCAATACTGTACTCTACCTCTACAGCACACTACTGAACTCTACCTCTACTGTACTCTACCTCTACTGTACACTACTGTACTCTACCTCTACTGTACTCTACCTCTACTCTACACTACTGTTCTCTACCTCTACTGCACACTACTGTACTCTATCTCTACTGTACACTACCCTACTCTACCTCTACTGTCCACTACTGTACTCTACCTCTACTGTACACTACTGTACTCTACCTCTACTGTTCTCTACCTCTACTGCACACTACTGTACTCTACCTCTACTGTACACTACTGTTCTCTACCTCTACTGTCCACTACTGTACTCTACCTCTACTGTCCACTACTGTACTCTACCTCTACTGTACAATACTTTACTCTACCTCTACTGTACTCTACCTCTACTGTACACTACTGTACTCTACCTCTACTGTCCACTACTGTACTCTACCTCTACAGCACACTACTGAACTCTACCTCTACTGTACACTACTGTACTCTACCTCTACTGTACTCTACCTCTACTGTACACTACTGTTCTCTACCTACCTCTAATGTACACTACTGTACTCTACCTCTACTGTTCTCTACCTCTACTGTCCACTACTGTACTCTACCTCTACTGTGCAATACTGTATTCCACCTCTACTTTACAATACTTTACTCTACCTCTACTGTACTCTACCTCTACTGTACTCTACCTCTACTGTACACTACCTCTACTGTACACTACTGTACTCTACCTCTACTGTACTCTACTGTACTCTACCTCTACTGTACTCTACATCTACTGTCCACTGCTGTACTCTCCCTCTACTGTACTCTACCTCTACTGCACACTACTGTACTCTACCTCTACTGTACACCACTGTACTCTACCTCTACTGTACACTACTGTACTCTACCTCTACTGTACTCTACCTCTACTGTACACTACTGTACTCTACCTCTACTGTACACTACTGTACTCTACCTCTACTGTTCTCTACCTCTACTGTACACTACGTACTCTACCTCTACTGTGCAATACTGTATTCTACCTCTACTTTACAATACTTTACTCTACCTCTACTGTACTCTACCTCTACTGTACACTACTGTACACTACCTCTACTGTACACTACTGAACTCTACCTCTACTGTACTCTACCTCTACTGTACTCTACCTCTACTGTACACTACTGTTCTCTACCTCTACTGT
The DNA here is from genome assembly GCF_051911475.1 of Siphateles boraxobius. Taxonomy (NCBI): domain Eukaryota; kingdom Metazoa; phylum Chordata; class Actinopteri; order Cypriniformes; family Leuciscidae; genus Siphateles; species Siphateles boraxobius. Next base: position 1,317,132 of record NW_027508734.1, read on the forward strand.
ACACTACTGTACTCTACCTCTACTGTTCTCTACCTCTACTGTCCACTACTGTACTCTACCTCTACTGTGAAATACTGTATTCTACCTCTACTTTACAATACTTTACTCTACCTCTACTGTACTCTACCTCTACTGTACTCTACCTCTACTGTACACTACTGTACACTACCTCTACTGTACACTACCTTTACTGTACCTCTACAGCACACTACTGAACTCTACCTCTACTGTACCTCTACTGTACTCTACCTCTACTGTCCACTACTGTACTGTACCTCTACAGCACACTACTGAACTCTACCTCTACTGTACTCTACCTCTACTGTACACTACTGTACTCTACCTCTACTATACTCTACCTTTACTGTACACTACTGTTCTCTACCTCTACTGCACACTACTGTACTCTACCTCTACTGTACACTACTGTACTCTACCTCTACTGTTCTCTACCTCTACTGTCCACTACTGTACTCTACCTCTACTGTACTCCACCTCTACTGTACAATACTGTATTCTACCTCTACTTTACAATACTTTACTCTACCTCTACTGTACTCTACCTCTACTGTACACTACCTTTACTGTACACTACTGTACACTACCTCTACTGTACACTACCTTTACTGTACACTACTGTACTCTACCTCTACTGTACCTCTACTGTACTCTATCTCTACTTTACACTACTGTACTCTACCTCTACTGTACACTACCTCTACTGTACACTACCTTTACTGTACACTACTGTACTCTACCTCTACTGTACTCTACCTCTACTGTACTCTACCTCTACTGTACAATACCATACTCTACCTCTACTGTACACTACCTCTACCGTACTCTTCCTCTACTGTACAATACGGCACAATACCATACTCTACCTCTACTGTACTCTACCTCTACTGTACAATACGACACAATACCCTACTCTACCTCTACCGTACTCTACCTCTACTGTACAATACGGCACAACACTGTACTCTACCTCTACTGTACTCTACCTCTACTGTACTCTACCTCTACTGTACAATACCGTACTCTACCTCTACTGTACACTGCCTCTACTGTACTCTACCTCTACTGTACAATACGGCACAACACTGTACTCTACCTCTACTGTACTCTACCTCTACCGTACTCTACCTCTACTGTACTCTACCTCTACTGTACAATACCGTACTCTACCTCTACTGTACACTGCCTCTACTGTACTCTACCTCTACTGTACAATACGGCACAATACTGTACTCTACCTCTACTGTACTCTACCTCTACCGTACTCTACCTCTACTGTACAATACGGCACAATACCGTACTCTACCTCTACTGTACTCTACCTCTACCGTACTCTACCTCTACTGTACAATACTGTACTCTACCTCTTCTGTACAATACCGTACTCCACCTCTACTGTACACTACCTCTACTGTACCTCTACTGTACACTACTGTACTCTACCTCTACCTCTAATGTACAATACTGTACTCTGCCTCTACTGTATACCACTGTACTCTACCTCTACCTCTACTGTACACTACTGTACTCTACCTCTACTGTACAATACGGCACAATACCGTACTCTACCACTACTGTACAATACTGTATTCTACCTCTACTGTACAATACCGTACTCTACCTCTACTGTACAATACTGTACTCTACCTCTACTGTACAATACTGTACTCTACCTCTACTGTACAATACCGTACTCTACCTCTACTGTACACTACCTCTACTGTACACTACCGTACTCTACCTCTACTGTACACTACCTCTACTGTACATGTGTGAATCTGCATTTCCTTCAGCCTGAGGATTGTTATTACACTTTTGGTGTGAAAGGGTCTTTACATTTGCCCATAAAAATAACTTTTTTGTTATAAAAAAACAAGTCCAGCTCAGGTGGAAAAAAAATAACGTAAAGCATTACTTTTCTAAAAAAAAGTAACTAAGTAGTGCAATTAGTTACTATTTAAGTGAGTAATGCAATGCTGTATACTGCATTACTTTTCAAAGTACTTTCCCCAACACTGGTTTTGATCATTTAGAGAGGCTTTAGAATGTGACACAGAAGAATTCATAGGATTTTAATTGACCTCGTTGGTAACTTCGCAGTGGTTGAACAGCTGGTTGAAGTACAGTGCACACACGTCCTCCTCGTCGGCTGTGGTGACCTCTGACCCATCGCTGACCTTTGATCCCAGAGCGTCCATGACCTGTGAGTATTCTGCCAGCGCGCTCTCGGCGAGATCTTCAACCGGCCGCGCCTTTTTAGATCGTTTACTTGTTTTCTTCACAGTACCTGCGCAAGTGAGGAGGTTCATTGTTTACTGTTTAATTCAGTCATAGATGAAGTTTAGGTTAGAATGTTTTATCAACAGCATAACTAAAACATTAACTGTGAGCCATTATAATAAATCCTGACCAGTGGGAATCGACTGATCTCCATCGGCTCTGTCGGTGATCTTGTTCTGTTCTTCCAACTCAATGAACCTAGAGGAGTATAAACAAAAAACTTCAATTCCCAACAAGCAGTAAATTCCCAAAACCTCTTAAAGATTTTTATTGTGAGATTTGCTCCTTATCCACCATTTATGCAACTAAGGGGTTAAAAATGACAAATCTGCTCCATAGCATTAAAAAAAAAAATTGGTAACACCTTACAATAAGGTTTGTTAGTTAACATTAGTTACCATGTACTAATAATGAACTTCACGTATACAGCATTTATTAATTGTTAATGTTAGTTTTAACATTTACTAATACTTTATTAAAATCTTCTTAACATTCGTTAATGAACTGTGAACTAACATGAACTATCAATGAATATTAACAAATACTGTAACAAAAATGTATTGCTCATGGTTAGTTCATGTTAACTAATGAACCTTATTGTAAAGTGTTACTAATTAATTTTATAAATGTTAATTATTAACGAAATATTTGTAATTTTCTTTTAGCCTACATCCTGGCAGTGACGTGATATTGCTCGCGTTGAAAGAGCGGGATTTTCCTCCATTCCTCAACGGCCGCGTTCACGGCATCCGAGAACGGCAGATCAGGACTGTGAACGGCGAGAGAGCGAATCACGCGACTGAGAGAGAGAGAGAGAGAGACAGAAAAACAAAACAGGTTTGATAAAAAAAACAAGCCTTAAAGACCCGTTTACACATTTAACGATAGCTGTAATGATAACTATTAGCGTCCACACCAACAGACGTCATAACGTTCTGTTTATTTCAAGCGCGCGCGCTCGCGAGATTCAAACTATATATGAAGAATTCTGATTGGCTTTCAGTGTTTCTGGACAAAAAAAAAATCGCTCTGAAAGTGATTCAATATCGTATATCTGTCAATGTGGCGAATGATAATGAAAAATAATGAATTAATTAGTAAACAAATATTTTCAAAAAAATCCCAAATAAACAACTAATGAATGAAATATGCAATATGAAGTAAAAAATAATAATAAAATATTTACAAACATAGCCTACTTTCATACCTTTTCATATCAAATGTATACACTTTTATTATAAAATAATAACACAACAATGAATAAATAAAGGTTGATTTTTTTATAAACGAACATAAACGATAAGTAGTAAACAATAAAAAAGAATAATGTCAGTTAATTGAATGAAAAAGTATGAATTATAATGATAAAAATGAAACAAATGAAAACTAAAATAACATATTTATACATTTGCTAATAAAAATAATTTAAATACATTTTTTTTAATTAAATTTGACTTCCTTGACCGCACCATTATCGTTATAGTTGTACTGTCTTTAGCGATTTTCATAACTTTATGATTATAGTTATCATTCTTGGTGTGAACGGGCCTTTATTATTGATATGATATAAGCATCATAATATCACAATGAGTTCCTGTTTCAATAACATGTTATAATACATGATAACTCTTTAATTATAGAATTAATTATATCATCATGGTTGAATTATAGAATATAATGATGTGCAGATGAAAACGCATGATCTGCAGTTTGCGTGTGATATGATTGGGAGTGTGTGTGTGAGTGAGTGAGTGTGTGTGTGTGTGTGTGTGTGTATGTGTGTGTGTGTGTGTGTGTGTGTGTGTGTGTGTGTTTCTCACATGAAGAAGCAGGCGAGAGCCTCAGTATCTGGACTGCTGGAGCTGAAGTCCTTCGCCGTCTCACACAGTCTCTGCCACAGTTCGTACGAGTCGAGCACGTCTGCGGGGAACAAGTGTGTGTGTGAGTGTGTGTAGGAGTCTGAACCTGTGGTGTTTAGAAACGGATACGGTGCGGGACAAACGGGATAAACGCTCATATGCGGTCGAAGCACAAGACAGGAGAAGGCGGATTCCCCACAGGGCACTAACGGTTTAAACCCAGGGTTAAAGTTAAACCCAGGGTTAAAGTTAAACCCAGGGTTAAAGTTAAACGCAGGGTTAAAGTTAAACCCAGGGTTAAAGTTAAACGCAGGGTTAAAGTTAAACCCAGGGTTAAAGTTAAACCCAGGGTTAAAGTGCTGTGGAGGCATGTAAACGGGCCAGAACTGATTCTGATGTGGCACTGAAGCAACGGGGTTAAAGCGAGGAACCAGAACAGGCCACGAAGGGTTAAGATGAGGTGTGTGGAAAGGGTTAATATCTGTGAATAGAGGTTTGATGTTTATATCTGGGTTTGTTGCACTTCCAGGATCCTCGCAGACGGGGTTTGGGTAGAATGTTTCCTGGTGCTCCTCATACTGAAGCTGCGAATCAAGGGAATAAACGCATGTTTCAGCTGATCGAAGTGTTTCTGGCACAAGAAACGTGTTTTCAGCGTCAACACATTGTGTTTCAGTCTGATCGTCTTGAATCCTATCCTGTGCATTTACACATGTGATTCCTTCGTAATTAAGCTGCTCATTATCTTCATTAAGTGGAAGTAAGTGCTCCATTATATGCGTCTCTTGATGCACAATTGAGTGTGAAAAAGGCTGTGCTGAAATGTAGTCCGCATGTGGTGATTGAAGTTTCTCCATCTACAAACAGGGGATTTTACATAAGAACAATGCTTTGGCTAATTTTATATCAGTTAATGCGTACAATAGTTTTATTTTTAATATTGCAAGTGTTAGCCATTAATCTACCCCAAAACAACAACAAAACAATTCAATTGACACACAAAAAAAGGCATATATAAATTACATCAAGAATGTACCAAATCACCAACTTTACCTGACACTAAAGTAGCCTCAGAGGATCTGATTATCTCAAAGAAAATAGTCAAAGACTTTGAAGGTTAATTAACTGGTTAATTTGAACAGTTGCTCACTGCTGAAATGCAGATTTAAACTGCACACTTTTAAAAACAAACACAAATCAGCATATCTGTGTTCCAAACAATAAAATCACACATCATTAACTATAATATGATTAAGTCACATTTATTTACATTAATAATTGTTTTTGTTATGTGTGCCGTTGTATTACAGCAATCGGGAGGTTTTCTTTACACACGTGACGTTTTAAAAACTCAGTTTCCCATCCTGCTTTGCGCCGCGGCTCGTTCCGCACACATCCGGTTTGTTTCGGGATCAGTCGCACACGTGGTGTTTTGAGCAGCTTTGCCGATTATAAAACCTGGTTTCTGCTCGGATATTTTCGAAATAAACGGACCGACATTGTAACTCGCTGTGTGACTGTCGAGAGGTCATCATGTTCCTGCAGTTTTATCTGAATGAGAAAGGCGACAGGGTTTACACTCTGAAGGTGAGACGGCTTTTATTTTGCTGTAATGGCGGCATATTTGGCCATTAAACGTGTATACATGTAATATAGATCAGAATAATTCAGACTTAAGGCATGTTTTGGATATATTATTTTATTTCTGTGCAGAAAATGGACGCGAGCGGTCAGCCCACGAGCTCCGCGCACCCGGCCCGCTTCTCCCCGGACGACAAGTTCTCCCGACACCGCGTGACCATCAAGAAGCGCTTCGGGCTTCTGCTGACCCAACAGCCGCGACCCGTGCTCTGATCGGAACCATGAACTTTTACACTATATACATATTTTTTAACTGAAGAATGTCATGTTTATTTTCTAAAGGCATTGTTTTTTTTTTGTGTGTGTGTACTCAACGAATCCTCATGTGAAATACAATAAAATGCGAGATATGTGTAATTGTGCGTCAGCTTTATTTGTAAGGAATTGCTAATACGGGGATTTAAATGATAAAAAAGTCTAATTGTAGTTTTCTACGTGATGTAAATAGTACGCGGAGAACTACATTTCCCTACAGCGCATCCTACGCATGTACGTCACGACGCAGGGACAGTTGATCTCACGAGCGCGCTTACGCCCGTTGCTCAGTCAAACGTGCTGATTTGATGATCCTCCTGAAACCGGGGCGATAAACACACCGGATTGTACCCGAGGACCGGCTTCGTTGGACCCGTGACAGCAGTCCGGAGGTAAATTAGTCAAATTATTAGTTCGTGTTGATCAGAAGTGAGTGATAATATTAATGCGACTGTTTGCGCGGGTTTGCGTTTAACGTTAAACATCATGTAAGCGTCTCGCGGGCGCCTGTTCTGAGGTGAATGGCTTTATTAGTTATATAAAGAATTTTTTAGTGATATTAATAAAGGTGTCTGTCTAATTTGAGCCGCTGGCAGGTGTGTGTCTGCGGTCGGATTATAATTGGCTTAATGGAGGCGCTCAGGTGCAGGTTTGTCGCAGGAACTAACGGCAAGATTGTATCGCAAAACCCAGTGAGCTCCCTATATAGACAGCACTCTGGTCCTCATACTAGCCGAACCCAGCGAGCTCCCTATATAGACTGCACTCTGGTCCAGATACTAGCCGAACCCAGTGAGCTCCCTCTATAGACTGCACTTTGGTCCAGATTCTAGCCGAACCCAGCGAGCTCCCTATATAGACTGCACTCTGGTCCTCATACTAGCCGAACCCAGCGAGCTCCCTATATAGACTGCACTCTGGTCCAGATACTAGCCGAACCCAGTGAGCTCCCTCTATAGACTGCACTCTGGTCCTCATACTAGCCGAACCCAGCGAGCTCCCTATATAGACTGCACTCTGGTCCTCATACTAGCCGAACCCAGTGAGCTCCCTATATGGACTGCACTCTGGACCTTATACTAGCCGAACCCAGCGAGCTCCCTATATAGACAGCACTCTGGTCCAGATACTAGCCGAACCCAGTGAGCTCCCTCTATAGACTGCACTCTGGTCCAGATACTAGCCGAACCCAGCGAGCTCCCTATATAGACTGCACTCTGGTCCTCATACTAGCCGAACCCAGCGAGCTCCCTATATAGACTGCACTCTGGTCCTCATACTAGCCGAACCCAGCGAGCTCCCTATATAGACTGCACTCTGGTCCTCATACTAGCCGAACCCAGCGAGCTCCCTATATAGACTGCACTCTGGTCCAGATACTAGCCGAACCCAGCGAGCTCCCTATATAGACTGCACTCTGGTCCTCATACTAGCCGAACCCAGCGAGCTCCCTATATAGACTGCACTCTGGTCCAGATACTAGCCGAACCCAGTGAGCTCCCTCTATAGACTGCACTCTGGTCCAGATACTAGCCGAACCCAGTGAGCTCCCTCTATAGACAGCACTCTGGTCCTCATACTAGCCGAACCCAGCGAGCTCCCTATATAGACTGCACTCTGGACCTCATACTAGCCGAACCCAGCGAGCTCCCTATATAGACTGCACTCTGGACCTCATACTAGCCGAACCCAGCGAGCTCCCTATATAGACTGCACTCTGGTCCAGATACTAGCCGAACCCAGCGAGCTCCCTATATAGACTGCACTCTAGTCCTCATACTAGCCGAACCCAGCGAGCTCCCTTTATAGACTGCAC
>NW_027508734.1:1335000-1342500 GCF_051911475.1 Siphateles boraxobius
TGACAAGCAGAGAGTAACAAGCAGAGAGTGACAAGCAGAGAGTGACAAGCAGAGAGTGACAAGCAGAGAGTGACAAGCAGAGAGTGACAAGCAGAGAGTGACAAGCAGAGAGTGACAAGCAGAGAGTGACAAGCAGAGAGTAACAGAGTAACAAGCAGAGAGTAACAGAGTAACAAGCAGAGAGTAACAAGCAGAGAGTAACAAGCAGAGAGTAACAAGCAGAGAGTGACAAGCAGAGAGTAACAAGCAGAGAGTGACAAGCAGAGAGTGACAAGCAGAGAGTGACAAGCAGAGAGTAACAAGCAGAGAGTGACAAGCAGAGAGTAACAAGCAGAGAGTGACAAGCAGAGAGTGACAAGCAGAGAGTAACAAGCAGAGAGTAACAAGCAGAGAGTGACAAGCAGAGAGTGACAAGCAGAGAGTGACAAGCAGAGAGTGACAAGCAGAGAGTGACAAGCAGAGAGTGACAAGCAGAGAGTGACAAGCAGAGAGTGACAAGCAGAGAGTGACAAGCAGAGAGTGACAAGCAGAGAGTGACAAGCAGAGAGTGACAAGCAGAGAGTGACAAGCAGAGAGTAACAAGCAGAGAGTGACAAGCAGAGAGTAACAGAGTAACAAGCAGAGAGTAACAGAGTAACAAGCAGAGAGTAACAAGCAGAGAGTAACAAGCAGAGAGTAACAAGCAGAGAGTAACAAGCAGAGAGTGACAAGCAGAGAGTGACAAGCAGAGAGTGACAAGCAGAGAGTAACAGAGTAACAAGCAGAGAGTAACAGAGTAACAAGCAGAGAGTAACAAGCAGAGAGTAACAAGCAGAGAGTAACAAGCAGAGAGTAACAAGCAGAGAGTAACAAGCAGAGAGTGACAAGCAGAGAGTAACAGAGTAACAAGCAGAGAGTAACAGAGTAACAAGCAGAGAGTAACAAGCAGAGAGTAACAAGCAGAGAGTAACAAGCAGAGAGTGACAAGCAGAGAGTGACAAGCAGAGAGTGACAAGCAGAGAGTGACAAGCAGAGAGTGACAAGCAGAGAGTGACAAGCAGAGAGTAACAAGCAGAGAGTGACAAGCAGAGAGTAACAGAGTAACAAGCAGAGAGTAACAGAGTAACAAGCAGAGAGTAACAAGCAGATAGTAACAGAGTAACAAGCAGAGAGTAACAGAGTAACAAGCAGAGAGTAACAAGCAGAGAGTAACAAGCAGAGAGTAACAAGCAGAGAGTAACAAGCAGAGAGTAACAAGCAGAGAGTAACAAGCAGAGAGTAACAAGCAGAGAGTAACAAGCAGAGAGTAACAAGCAGAGAGTAACAAGCAGAGAGTAACAAGCAGAGAGTAACAAGCAGAGAGTAACAAGCAGAGAGTAACAAGCAGAGAGTAACAAGCAGAGAGTGACAAGCAGAGAGTGACAAGCAGAGAGTGACAAGCAGAGAGTGACAAGCAGAGAGTGACAAGCAGAGAGTGACAAGCAGAGAGTGACAAGCAGAGAGTAACAGAGTGACAAGCAGAGAGTAACAGAGTAACAAGCAGAGAGTAACAGAGTAACAAGCAGAGAGTAACAGAGTAACAAGCAGAGAGTAACAGAGTAACAAGCAGAGAGTAACAAGCAGAGAGTGACAAGCAGAGAGTGACAAGCAGAGAGTGACTAACAGAGTGACAAGCAGAGAGTAACAGAGTAACAAGCAGAGAGTAACAGAGTAACAAGCAGAGAGTAACAAGCAGAGAGTGACAAGCAGAGAGTGACAAGCAGAGAGTAACAAGCAGAGAGTAACAAGCAGAGAGTAACAAGCAGAGAGTAACAAGCAGAGAGTAACAAGCAGAGAGTAACAAGCAGAGAGTAACAAGCAGAGAGTAACAAGCAGAGAGTAACAAGCAGAGAGTAACAAGCAGAGAGTAACAAGCAGAGAGTAACAAGCAGAGAGTAACAAGCAGAGAGTAACAAGCAGAGAGTAACAAGCAGAGAGTAACAAGCAGAGAGTGACAAGCAGAGAGTGACAAGCAGAGAGTGACAAGCAGAGAGTGACAAGCAGAGAGTGACAAGCAGAGAGTGACAAGCAGAGAGTGACAAGCAGAGAGTAACAGAGTGACAAGCAGAGAGTAACAGAGTAACAAGCAGAGAGTAACAGAGTAACAAGCAGAGAGTAACAGAGTAACAAGCAGAGAGTAACAGAGTAACAAGCAGAGAGTAACAAGCAGAGAGTGACAAGCAGAGAGTGACAAGCAGAGAGTGACTAACAGAGTGACAAGCAGAGAGTAACAGAGTAACAAGCAGAGAGTAACAGAGTAACAAGCAGAGAGTAACAAGCAGAGAGTGACAAGCAGAGAGTGACAAGCAGAGAGTGACAAGCAGAGAGTGACAAGCAGAGAGTGACAAGCAGAGAGTAACAAGCAGAGCGTGACAAGCAGAGAGTAACAGAGTAACAAGCAGAGAGTAACAGAGTAACAAGCAGAGAGTAACAGAGTAACAAGCAGAGAGTAACAAGCAGAGAGTAACAAGCAGAGAGTAACAAGCAGAGAGTAACAAGCAGAGAGTAACAAGCAGAGAGTAACAAGCAGAGAGTAACAAGCAGAGAGTGACAAGCAGAGAGTGACAAGCAGAGAGTGACAAGCAGAGAGTGACAAGCAGAGAGTGACAAGCAGAGAGTGACAAGCAGAGAGTGACAAGCAGAGAGTGACAAGCAGAGAGTGACAAGCAGAGAGTGACAAGCAGAGAGTGACAAGCAGAGAGTGACAAGCAGAGAGTGACAAGCAGAGAGTAACAGAGTGACAAGCAGAGAGTAACAGAGTAACAAGCAGAGAGTAACAGAGTAACAAGCAGAGAGTAACAGAGTAACAAGCAGAGAGTAACAGAGTAACAAGCAGAGAGTAACAAGCAGAGAGTGACAAGCAGAGAGTGACAAGCAGAGAGTGACAAGCAGAGAGACAAGCAGAGAGTAACAGAGTAACAAGCAGAGAGTAACAGAGTAACAAGCAGAGAGTAACAGAGTAACAAGCAGAGAGTAACAGAGTAACAAGCAGAGAGTAACAAGCAGAGAGTGACAAGCAGAGAGTGACAAGCAGAGAGTGACAAGCAGAGAGTAACAAGCAGAGAGTGACAAGCAGAGAGTAACAGAGTAACAAGCAGAGAGTAACAGAGTAACAAGCAGAGAGTAACAGAGTAACAAGCAGAGAGTAACAAGCAGAGAGTAACAAGCAGAGAGTGACAAGCAGAGAGTGACAAGCAGAGAGTGACAAGCAGAGAGTGACAAGCAGAGAGTGACAAGCAGAGAGTAACAAGCAGAGAGTGACAAGCAGAGAGTAACAGAGTAACAAGCAGAGAGTAACAGAGTAACAAGCAGAGAGTAACAGAGTAACAAGCAGAGAGTAACAGAGTAACAAGCAGAGAGTAACAGAGTAACAAGCAGAGAGTAACAGAGTAACAAGCAGAGAGTAACAGAGTAACAAGCAGAGAGTAACAAGCAGAGAGTAACAAGCAGAGAGTAACAAGCAGAGAGTAACAAGCAGAGAGTAACAAGCAGAGAGTAACAAGCAGAGAGTAACAAGCAGAGAGTAACAAGCAGAGAGTAACAAGCAGAGAGTAACAAGCAGAGAGTAACAGAGTAACAAGCAGAGAGTAACAAGCAGATAGTAACAGAGTAAGTAACAGAGTAACAAGCAGAGAGTAACAAGCAGATAGTAACAGAGTAACAAGCAGAGAGTAACAGAGTAACAAGCAGAGAGTAACAAGCAGATAGTAACAGAGTAACAAGCAGAGAGTAACAGAGTAACAAGCAGAGAGTAACAAGCAGAGAGTAACAAGCAGAGAGTAACAAGCAGATAGTAACAGAGTAACAAGCAGAGAGTAACAGAGTAACAAGCAGAGAGTAACAAGCAGATAGTAACAGAGTAACAAGCAGAGAGTAACAGAGTAACAAGCAGAGAGTAACAAGCAGATAGTAACAGAGTAACAAGCAGAGAGTAACAGAGTAACAAGCAGAGAGTAACAAGCAGAGAGTAACAAGCAGAGAGTAACAAGCAGAGAGTAACAAGCAGAGAGTAACAAGCAGAGAGTAACAAGCAGAGAGTAACAAGCAGAGAGTAACAAGCAGAGAGTAACAAGCAGAGAGTAACAAGCAGAGAGTGACAAGCAGAGAGTGACAAGCAGAGAGTGACAAGCAGAGAGTGACAAGCAGAGAGTGACAAGCAGAGAGTGACAAGCAGAGAGTGACAAGCAGAGAGTGACAAGCAGAGAGTGACAAGCAGAGAGTGACAAGCAGAGAGTGACAAGCAGAGAGTGACAAGCAGAGAGTAACAAGCAGAGAGTGACAAGCAGAGAGTAACAGAGTAACAAGCAGAGAGTAACAGAGTAACAAGCAGAGAGTAACAAGCAGAGAGTAACAAGCAGAGAGTAACAAGCAGAGAGTAACAAGCAGATAGTAACAGAGTAACAAGCAGAGAGTAACAGAGTAACAAGCAGAGAGTAACAGAGTAACAAGCAGAGAGTAACAGAGTAACAAGCAGAGAGTAACAAGCAGAGAGTAACAGAGTAACAAGCAGAGAGTAACAAGCAGAGAGTAACAAGCAGAGAGTAACAAGCAGAGAGTAACAAGCAGAGAGTAACAAGCAGAGAGTAACAAGCAGAGAGTAACAAGCAGAGAGTAACAAGCAGAGAGTAACAAGCAGAGAGTAACAAGCAGAGAGTAACAAGCAGAGAGTAACAAGCAGAGAGTAACAAGCAGAGAGTAACAAGCAGAGAGTAACAAGCAGAGAGTAACAAGCAGAGAGTGACAAGCAGAGAGTGACAAGCAGAGAGTGACAAGCAGAGAGTGACAAGCAGAGAGTGACAAGCAGAGAGTGACAAGCAGAGAGTGACAAGCAGAGAGTAACAGAGTAACAAGCAGAGAGTAACAGAGTAACAAGCAGAGAGTAACAGAGTAACAAGCAGAGAGTAACAGAGTAACAAGCAGAGAGTAACAGAGTAACAAGCAGAGAGTAACAAGCAGAGAGTGACAAGCAGAGAGTGACAAGCAGAGAGTGACAAGCAGAGAGTGACAAGCAGAGAGTGACAAGCAGAGAGTAACAGAGTAACAAGCAGAGAGTAACAGAGTAACAAGCAGAGAGTAACAGAGTAACAAGCAGAGAGTAACAGAGTAACAAGCAGAGAGTAACAAGCAGAGAGTAACAAGCAGAGAGTAACAAGCAGAGAGTAACAAGCAGAGAGTAACAAGCAGAGAGTAACAAGCAGAGAGTAACAAGCAGAGAGTAACAAGCAGAGAGTAACAAGCAGAGAGTAACAAGCAGAGAGTAACAAGCAGAGAGTAACAAGCAGAGAGTAACAAGCAGAGAGTAACAAGCAGAGAGTAACAAGCAGAGAGTAACAAGCAGAGAGTAACAAGCAGAGAGTAACAAGCAGAGAGTAACAAGCAGAGAGTAACAAGCAGAGAGTAACAAGCAGAGAGTAACAGAGTAACAAGCAGAGAGTAACAGAGTAACAAGCAGAGAGTAACAGAGTAACAAGCAGAGAGTAACAAGCAGAGAGTAACAGAGTAACAAGCAGAGAGTAACAAGCAGAGAGTAACAAGCAGAGAGTAACAAGCAGAGAGTAACAAGCAGAGAGTAACAAGCAGAGAGTAACAAGCAGAGAGTAACAAGCAGAGAGTAACAGAGAGAGTAACAGAGTAACAAGCATAGAGTAACAGAGAGAGTAACAGAGTAACAAGCAGAGAGTAACAGAGAGAGTAACAGAGTAAAAAGCAGAGAGTAACAAAAAAAATATATATATATATTTACACACACACACTGAATCTCCCATGATTCCTGCAGTCTCCTCAGATGGGCACCTTCATGGGTGTGTACCTGCCGTGCCTGCAGAACATCTTTGGCGTGATCCTCTTCCTCAGGCTCACGTGGGTCGTCGGGACGGCAGGGGTTCTTCAGGCGCTGTGTATCGTCTTCATCTGCTGCTGCTGTGTGAGTCTCTCTCACACACACACACACACACACACACACACACACACACACACACACACACACACACACACACACACACACTCACACTCACACTCACACACAAACACATCTAGTAGCCTCATTATCACCTAAACATGAGAATGATTCTGCATTAATTTAGTATAAGTGGTGATTGATAGTGAATAATAATATATAATGTACTGATGGTAACAAGGTTCTGTTGAGGCTCTCACAGCCTCATGAGGAAAAAATGGAAACAAATGAGTGCAAAACCCACAAAGAAACTGTAATTAACATACTGCGGTAATCATTCAAAATGTATTTATATTTATAACATGATACAGTTAAGCAACATCACACGAGCAAAAGTGCTGAATACCACCATGATTGAACATGTGACACTGATTTCATATGACAATTCAATTAACAAGAAATTCATATTCATATTAGTCACTTAAATTTAAGATGTAATACTTACTGATTTTGTTCTGTTTCAGCAGTGAAAATAGTTCCAAACAAAGAACCATAATGCATCTCACAGGAACACTCAACTGTTTTTCCATTACTGAACTATTCCGCGTTTTGAACGAATCGATTGGGTCACAGATTCAATGACTGATTCATAAACAACTGCCTCATTCCTGAACAAATCAGCCGTTTGAACGAATCGTTTGAATAAATGACTAAATGACTCGCTCATTAAGACGGTCACCTGCCGCCACCTACTGGTGGTTTAATTTCATGTTTGAAAGTATCTTTCTTTCCAACATTTCTTATTGTATTTTTTTTTTTTTTAAAACCATCTCATAACATTATTTAATTCAGTTGTAATTCTTCAGTGTGAATGATTTAATTTGATTGGTAACAGCCCTATAGTGTCTTTTTATTCTAATTTAATTTATTGATGAAATTTAAGAATTTAAAATCAAAGATGAAGCATATATTTAAAACGATTAGAGAAAAAATGCCCTTTATAAAGGTTAGAATATCATAAACATGCAGATTTAAATATGGCAAAGCTGAATGAACTCTGATGAAAATATTGCTTCAGAAAAAATTATATTCACAACACACAAAAAAAAATCCTATTGTTTTGCTGAACAAGTACATTTTTTACTCCAACAAGTGAATGACGTATTTACTTGAGCACATGAAAGGCTTAACGTGGAGTACTGAGTTTAACGTGTGATTATATCGAGTCTTGTCCCGACAGACGCTGCTGACAGCGATATCTATGAGTGCCATCGCAACTAATGGAGTCGTTCCAGGTAAACCTTCTCACTGAGCTTCAGTGCACAGCCTCGTTTAGATTGATGAGACTCCAGAATCATGCAATACTGATTACTATAGCTAACATTTTCCCATTAATTGTGCATTTTGTGTATTTGTTGGAGCCACAGTGAGATTTACTGTGATCGTTTAGTTTGCATGATGATGTGAACACCAACCATTTCTTGGTCAAAATCAAAATTTTAGGTGCTCATTTCTTACAAGATAACTTTATTCCAGACCATATAAGAATATCTGTTGAATTTTTTTCATTTTATGAGTTAAATTTA
>NW_027508734.1:1345000-1355000 GCF_051911475.1 Siphateles boraxobius
TCTGTCTGTCTGTGTGTCTGTCTGTCTGTGTGTCTGTCTGTCTGTGTGTCTGTCTATCTGTGTGTCTGTCTATCTGTGTGTCTGTCTGTCTGTGTGTCTGTCTGTCTGTGTGTCTGTCTGTCTGTGTGTCTGTCTATCTGTGTGTCTGTCTATCTGTGTGTCTGTCTATCTGTGTGTCTGTCTATCTGTGTGTCTGTCTATCTGTGTGTCTGTCTATCTGTGTGTCTGTCTATCTGTCTGTCTGTCTATCTGTGTGTCTGTCTGTCTATCTGTGTGTCTGTCTGTCTATCTGTGTGTCTGTCTGTCTATCTGTGTGTCTGTCTGTGTGTCTGTCTATCTGTGTGTCTGTCTATCTGTGTGTCTGTCTATCTGTGTGTCTGTCTGTCTATCTGTGTGTCTGTCTGTCTATCTGTGTGTCTGTCTGTCTATCTGTGTGTCTGTCTGTCTATCTGTGTGTCTGTCTGTCTATCTGTGTGTCTGTGTGTCTGTCTATCTGTGTGTCTGTCTATCTGTGTGTCTGTCTATCTGTGTGTCTGTCTGTCTGTGTGTCTGTCTATCTGTCTGTGTGTCTGTCTGTGTGTCTGTCTGTGTGTCTGTCTGTGTGTCTGTCTGTGTGTCTGTCTGTCTGTCTATCTGTGTGTCTGTCTATCTGTGTGTCTGTCTATCTCTGTGTCTGTCTGTCTATCTGTGTGTCTGTGTGTCTGTCTATCTGTGTGTCTGTTTGTCTGTCTATCTGTGTGTCTGTGTGTCTGTCTGTGTGTCTGTCTATCTGTGTGTCTGTCTATCTGTGTGTCTGTGTGTCTGTCTATCTGTGTGTCTGTGTGTCTGTCTGTGTGTCTGTCTATCTGTGTGTGTGTCTGTGTGTCTGTCTATCTGTGTGTCTGTGTGTCTGTCTATCTGTGTGTCTGTCTATCTGTGTGTCTGTCTGTCTATCTGTGTGTCTGTGTGTCTGTCTATCTGTGTGTCTGTGTGTCAGTCTATCTGTGTGTCTGTCTGTGTGTCTGTCTATCTGTGTGTCTGTCTATCTGTGTGTCTGTCTATCTCTGTGTCTGTCTGTCTATCTGTGTGTCTGTGTGTCTGTCTATCTGTGTGTCTGTTTGTCTGTCTATCTGTGTGTCTGTGTGTCTGTCTGTGTGTCTGTCTATCTGTGTGTCTGTCTATCTGTGTGTCTGTGTGTCTGTCTATCTGTGTGTCTGTGTGTCTGTCTGTGTGTCTGTCTATCTGTGTGTCTGTGTGTCTGTCTATCTGTGTGTCTGTCTATCTGTGTGTCTGTCTATCTGTGTGTCTGTCTATCTGTGTGTCTGTCGGGTCTGTGTGTCTGTCTATCTGTCTGTCTATCTGTGTGTCTGTCGGGTCTGTGTGTCTGTGTGTCTGTCTATCTGTCTGTCTATCTGTGTGTCTGTCTGTGTGTCTGTCTATTTGTGTGTCTGTCTATTTGTGTGTCTGTCTATCTGTGTGTCTGTCTATCTGTGTGTCTGTCTATCTGTGTGTCTGTCTGTGTGTCTGTCTATTTGTGTGTCTGTCTATTTGTGTGTCTGTCTATTTGTGTGTCTGTCTATCTGTATGTCTGTCTATCTGTATGTCTGTCTATCTGTGTGTCTGTCTGTGTGTCTGTCTATCTGTGTGTCTGTCTATCTGTGTGTCTGTCTATCTGTGTGTCTGTCTGTCTGTCTATCTGTGTGTCTGTCTGTCTGTCTATCTGTGTGTCTGTCTATCTGTCTATCTGTGTGTCTGTCTATCTGTGTGTCTGTCTATCTACAGTATCCATCCATCCATATATACATTCATAATTTATGTATATTAATTGATTAATGTATTATGATTATGTATGAGTGATGAGTTGAGTTGTCTGTTGTGTGTGCAGATGTACATCGCTCCCAGCGCAGCCATCTTCGTCTCTGACGGCCCCGACGGCGAGACAGCGGCCATGTTGAACAACATGCGTGTGTACGGCTCGATCTTCCTCGTGCTGATGTCGCTGCTGGTGTTTGTGGGAGTGAAGTACGTCAACAAGCTGGCGTCGGTGTTCCTGGCCTGCGTCATCGTGTCCATCGTCTCCATCTACACCGGAGCGCTGGTGTCCGCCTTCAGCCCGCCCTCCTTCCCGTGAGTGTCTCTGTATGTCTGATCTAATGAACGCAGCTTTGGTGAGCAGAAGAGACTCTTTCAGAAACATTCAAAATTATCAGTCCTATAATTATCAGTCATAACTAGAAAAAATGGTTATCATCCATCCATCTTTTCTAATGTACTTTATCTTAATTGAGAGAGCCTTTAAAGGTGGATCGTGCAACAGTTCATGTATTTCAGTAATTCAAATTAAAAGTATATATAACTATATACATATGCATGATTATACTTTTCAGAGGGCCGACATTTCTGTATTTAAAATCCTTTTTTATATTGGTCCTCATGTAATATTCTAATTTTCTGAGATTTTGAATTTGAGGTTCCCTTTCGAGAGGTCTCTCCTATTGCGTAAGTAGCTTACGCTAAGGGAAAACTCCTTTTCTCGAGAATATTGAAGTCTTTATGTAAAACGCATTGCAGCTGCACAGCTGACAGCAATGAACGAAGGAAGCTCGGTCATTGGCTGTGCTGCGGCAACTTGCTGGAACCAATGACGGGGCGACTCTGAATGCGCGACCAATGAGCGCGCTTCGCGCCCGCGCGCGTCAGAGCCCGCCAAGATGGGCGTGGCCAAGAGCTATTTATTGGGCGCCCGTCATGAGAGTTCTTTAGATTTAATCTCCTTCAGCGAACACCTTCTTCGCTATATCCTCCGGATTATTGAAGCCTTCGCCGCCGTCGAAAAGCATACCAGCGGGATTGCTACGAGGACGTCGGCACCTTCAGCCGCGTTCGAACGCCATCCTACTGAGCCATCCGGCATGCCACACACGCAAGTATCTTTACATCTGTTCGCCCCGCGACACTTGTAAAAGAGCAATTTTCTGAGGCGTTGTTTCAAATGCCTTCCTGCGCGTCGTGCAGAGACCTTCTCCCGGACGGGGATCGTCACATCATCTGCGCTCGCTGCCTGGGCCGGGACCACGCAGAAGCTGCTTTGACCAAGGGCGGATGCCCGGAATGTGATGACCTGGGTCTCTCCGCACTGCGGGTTCGCCTCGCCGCTTTCGCCGTGAGCGAGCCCATCGCCGCCACCCCTCTGTTTGAGCCGCGCACTAAGAAAAAGCGCCGCTCACAGAGGCTTCCTGAACCGGAGCTCAGTGACGTCACGCCGAGGCAGTCTCCGCGTGTTTCACCGCCGCTCTTGCATTCCCCACCGCCGGTTCAGTTCACCCAGCCGGACCCACACCCCTCTAGCAGAGCGGTGGGCCTTGTGACTTTCGGCGCGTCCGAGGACGATGGGGGAATGGATGACAGCTTGTCCATCGACGCTGCATCGGACGACTGGCCGGGCTCCACTCTCGACCCCGCCCCGTCGACGCTAGCTAGCACGAGCGGGGGCTCCACCATGGATACGGAGATTATCCGCGTCCTCTCGAAGGCCGTAGAGGACCTCGGGCTCGATTGGTCTTCTCCCGAAGAACCAACCCGAAGCCGACTGGATGAGTGGTTTCTGCAGGGGCGCCAGCAGGCCCCTCGGCAAAGGCCTTCTCCCTTCTTCCCGGAAGTTCATGACGAACTCACCAAGTCATGGAAAGCCCCCCACTCTGCGCGTCTGAAGCCTTCTTTTTCTTCGTCGCTCTCCTCTGTGGACGGCGCGAAGGAAAGAGGCTACGAGGGAACGCCGCCCCTCGAGGAGGCCGTGGCCATTCATCTCTGCCCGCCCTCCACCACCGGATGGAAAGCCAAAGCTTCCCACCCCTCGAAGCCCTGCCGCACTACTTCTGCTCTCGCCGGTCGCGCCTACGCCGCCGCCGGCCAAGCTGCATCAGCGCTTCACTCAATGGCGGTACTTCAAGTGTTCCAAGCTAAGCTTCTCCGCTCTATGGACGAGTCTGGCCCCGAACCCGAAGCCTTTAAGGACCTACGCAGCGCAACTGATATAGCTCTGCGAGCCACGAAGGCCACCGCCCAGTCTATTGGCCGCGCCATGGCTAATTTGACTGTTCTCGAGCGCCATCTGTGGCTGACTCTGACGGAGATGAAGGACGCGGATAAGGCGCCGTTTCTCGACGCGCCTATCTCCACCAGCGGGCTGTTTGGACCGGCGGTTAAAGGTTTCGCCGAACGCTTCACTGAGGCCCAGAACGCTTCACAAGCTATGCACCATTTCCTGCCCAAGCGCTCCAGCTCATCGCAGAGCAGACAGAGACCGCCACAGCCGCAGCGGGCTAGAACAGCTCCCACCGCCTCTCAGCCCGCGCCTCATGCTGACGCTCGACGCCGCTCGCGCTCCCACAACCGCAAGCCGCCTCCTGAGTGACGGGGTCCTTGGCCCAAGATTGTGCTGAACCCTTAGCCTCTGGGAATGAGAAGAGAGAGTGCGTGTCTCGCAAAAGCCGGACCACTCTCTCTGCAAAAGCTCAAACATTACCCAGTCCCCTTACAGGCGGCTGGAAATGTCCATACAGCAGTCAATGGGCCAGTCACAGAGCTCGCTCACCTGCAAACAAACGCCGTTTTTACGGCGACGCACAGAAAACACAAAAAGAGTCTTTTTCTGCCTGTGTCACTAAGGGTTCACATGTCCACAAAGTGTGCATTCCCAGATACTGTCAAAACAGTGCCAAATTCATTCCCAGCTCAGGCTGCGCGCCCCATGAATGTAGATCACGTGCCTACGGTCATGTACGCACCACTACACACAAGCACTGTTCACACAGTTATGAATTCATCCCCAGTAAAAGCGGGAAACATTATAAAAATGACACGTGTGCCTACCACTGTTTATGCACCCCCACTTATAAACACTGTCCTTACAGTGTCAAACACAACCCCAGCTCAGGCTGCGAGTTTTACAGACATAGCGCGCGCTGTTGTAAGCACACACGCGCCCATTCACTCAGCTGCTCAGCGCGCGCCCACGCTTCTGTGAGCTACGAGCTCAGGCGATTCGCTGGCCGGGTCCCTACGTCACAGCGGCCCGCCCCTAGCCTGTATTCAGCCCATATCTGTACACGCAGCGGCATGGGAAAACATTCCAGATATGCCGAAATGGGTATTGAATATAGTAAAGCACGGATACTCGCTCCAGTTCGCTCGCAGACCACCACGTTTTACGACTGTGGTCGAGACGAAAGTGATAAAGGCGTGTTCACAGGTTCTACGCACCGAGGTGCGCAAACTAATAGAAAAGGGCGCTGTGGAAACTGTTCCCCCCTCTATGAGCGAGGCAGCTTTTTACAGCCGCTATTTTCTCTGTGTGCCCTTTACGAGGGCAGGCCTGTCTCCGGCTTTTGGTCAAACCCGGAGAAGAGCCTACACATAAACTGTCTGGAGATGAAAGCGGTCGCTTTGGCTCTCAGAGCCCTGCTTCCACATCTAAAAAACGAACACGTCCCGGTCCGAACAGACAACATGACGGTAGTGTCGTACATAAATCGCCAGGGTGGACTCAGGTCGAGCTCCATGCATTCAATGGCCAGGAGACGCATTTTATGGTCCCAGCACAACTTGCGCTCGCTGAGAGCAGCGCATGTGCCAGGCACCCTGAACCAGGGGGCAGACATGCTATCCAGAGACAAGATTCTCCCAGGAGAATGGGCTCTCAACCCGCTGACGATTCAATGGTTATGGAAAACCTTTGGCAAAGCGGAGATCGACCTCTTCGCCTC
This sequence comes from Siphateles boraxobius, assembly GCF_051911475.1. Taxonomy (NCBI): domain Eukaryota; kingdom Metazoa; phylum Chordata; class Actinopteri; order Cypriniformes; family Leuciscidae; genus Siphateles; species Siphateles boraxobius. The sequence goes on from NW_027508734.1 coordinate 1,350,745, forward strand.
CAAGGAGAACGCGCACTGCTCTCCTTTCTTCACGAACAGCACGGACGCGCTCGCCCAGAGCTGGCCGAGCCGCCCCTTATATGCCTTTCCCCCGATCGCGATGCTGCCACAGGTCATCAGTCGGGTCAGAGAGGAGAAAAACGCAGTGCTTCTGATAGCCCCACTCTGGAAGAACCAAACATGGTTTCCAGATCTGATGCAAATGCAATCTGCACCACGGCCGATTCCACTGAGGCCAGACCTCCTCAGTCAGGCCAGCGGGATGATATTTCATCCCCGCCCCGATCTGTGGGCCCTTCATGCATGGCCCCTCAACGGGTTCCCAGGAACCTCACGAGCGGAGCGCTAAAAACCATCGCTGAGGCGCGGGTGCCCTCCACGAGATGCTTATATGCCCAGAAATGGAAAGTGTTCAGTGACTGGGGTAATGCCAAGGGCCTGAACCCTGAGACATGCGAGATTACGAACGTACTCTCTTTTCTGCAAGGGCTTCTGGAGGCGGGCCGCACCCCCTCCACGCTCAAAGTATATGTGGCGGCCATCACAGCGTCACACAACCCTGTAATGGAACGTCCATTGGGAAGAAACGACCTAATTATTCGTTTCCTAAGGGGCGCTAGGAGGATGTACCCTTCACGCCCCCCCTCAGTGCCGATCTGGGACCTAGCTACTGTCCTAGACGCTCTTAAAGGGCCCCCGTTCGAACCACTCCGAAACGTGCACCTTAAACAGCTCTCGCTCAAGACTGCTCTCTTGCTGGCACTCGCCTCGGTCAAGAGAGTGGGCGACCTGCACGCGCTTTCGACAAGCGCTGCCTGCCTAGAATTCGGACCTAACGACTGCAGGGTCGTCCTTAGACCGAAACATGGGTATATTCCTAAAGTGTTCACCACTCCCTTCAGAGAACAGGTTACCTCCCTAACTGCGCTATCGTCTCCAACAGACGAACACGACGCTAATCTACTCTGCCCCGTTAGGGCTCTCAGAGTGTATTTGGAGCGTTCTGCCCTATTCAGACAGACAGAACAACTGTTTGTATGCTTTGGCGGCCGTACGAAAGGTTCCGCCGTTTCAAAGCAGAGAATCTCTCACTGGATAGTTGAGGCTATAGCGCTGGCTTATGAAGCTAAGGGACTTCAATGCCCCTGGGGAGTCAAAGCACACTCAACCAGGAGTTTGGCTTCTTCCTGGGCATGGTCGAGCGGGATACCGATCGAGGATATTTGTGCGGCGGCAGGCTGGGCCTCACCGTCCACATTTATCAGGTTCTACAACCTACAGGTCCCGACATTGCATTCCAATGTACTATCAGCATGATACTAGTTGAACTACGAGTTCGTATCTAGATTATGTATGTGCTTGTGTCACACTGAGCACCTTCTAGCCGCTCTGTATTTTTCCCACTTATAAAGCTTGCCTCTGCCGGCTAGTTGGATGATAACTTTGCTTTTCAGCTCAGGCACCTGCCTCTGGCTATCATAAGGCGAAGTTCAGCACGCACGGCGTTTTGCATGGTGTTCCCATAGCGTAAGCTACTTACGCAATAGGAGAGACCTCTCGAAAGGGAACGACTCGGTTACTAACGTAACCTCGGTTCCCTGAGAGGAGGGAACGAGTATTGCGTAAGCTGCCGTGCTTGTGCTTGGTTAGTTCGCTTCAGTCGTTTTAACCTAAAGAACTCTCATGATGGGGCGCCCAATAAATAGCTCTTGGCCACGCCCATCTTGGCGGGCTCGAAGCGCGCTCATTGGTCGCGCATTCAGAGTCGCCCCGCCATTGGTTCGAGCAAGTTGCCGCAGCACAGCCAATGACCGAGCTTCCTTCGTTCATTGCTGTCAGCTGTGCAGCTGCAATGCGTTTTACATAAAGACTTCAATATTCTCAGGAAAAGGAGTTTTCCCTTAGCGTAAGCTACTTACGCAATACTCGTTCCCTCCTCTCAGGGAACCGAGGTTACGTTAGTAACCGATTCGTTTTCATAAGCTGTAAGCCATAATCATCAAAATTATAACTTTTCCACGTTATTCTAATTTTTCGAGTTTCACCTGTACATACATATTTATATCCATGCAGTAAAATGAAAGATTTTTTTTTATATTACCACACAAAATTGCAGTTAAATTACATTTATTTTGCCAAATTTCTAAAAAAAACAAAAAAACCTATTACTTAACAACATTGTCAGGAGAGTTACATTTATTCTTTTAGCAGTCATTTTTATCCATAACGACATACAGAATAAGGACATCTCAAGCAGCAGCCACCAATATTAGTAGTATTATGAAATAAAATGTATAAAATTAATATAAATATAATCAAGATAAATGTATAAGATTTTTTTTTTTACATTTACACTGAAAGCATGTGGCGTCACTTAAAATTTGTTGTTTAAAAACAACTGAAATCATAGTCAAATCAGATAGAGTGATTATTCTGCTCATAAACACACACGTTTTTATATGTATCTCTATTGCATTAGTTTGAATAATGTCATTCGAATACCGCCAAACACCTTGTGTCTCCACAAACGCTACTTGTCAGGAAATGGAAAAAACATTTTTTAAATAATTACATTGTATTGTGGATTTATTTATTGTCACATGCATGTGTCATTATATTGTTAACATTTTTACCAAAATCAAACTCGGTTACAAGGTTTTTGACCTGCCATTTCGCTTATTTTCCCGTCATTAGAAGGGCAGTAAGTGCATTGCATTACGTTTTCATCAACTTATAGCTACAAAAACTTGTGTGAGTTTGTTTCTGTCATTTGGCCATAATCTCATGTTATTAAAGATTAAGGATAGGGATGCACCAATATGATATTTTTGGCCGATTCTTGAGTAAAGAAAATGCTGTACTAATTCAACTAACTTTATTTACCATTGCATTGCAAACAAGCAGAGATGCTCCAAAATGCTGCGGTGCTTCATTCACAATAGAAGGGGGCGGAGCTATGAGGTTTGACTGACAGTTTGAGGAGCCGTGCTTTAATCACAAGCTCTTTTCATTGGTTAAATATTTGCTAAACCCACAGACAGACATAAAGGGTGACGCCGATAGAAATGATTTCAACAGTCTTGATATTCATATTTGAGCATCAGTATTGAGCATGGTTTATTGGCATATACTGATATTCTGACTGCTAGTATGGGATTATTATTGGGTACGGTCAGTGATTGTCCGCTTGATGTCCTGTAGTGTTTGTATGCTGGGAAACAGAAGCCTCTCCCAGCACGAGCTGAAGGACGGCCAGTGCGGGAAGCTAATGCTCCGGGATTCGCTAGTGCAGGAGTCCGCTAACTTCAGCGAGAGCCTCAACGGCACCGAAGCTCCTCCCGTCACTGCAGGCACGCTGGAGAAGAGCACTGACCTGTGGCGGCACTTCTGCAACAGCTCCGAACTCAACGCCGTGTGCGACGAGTACTTCCAGCACAACAACGTCACCGAGATAAACGGACTCCCGGGACTCGCCAGCGGCAAGATCGCAGGTTAAAACGCCAGTGCTAGTTTTTATTATTATCTTGAAAAGTTTTTGGAATTTTCTTTTTTCATTTTAATTAGGAATGGGCCGATACCGATAATCTTTATATTTGAAAGCCGATAGTTCTTTATATTTGAAAGCCGATAATCTTTATATTTAAAAGCCGATAATCTTTTTATCTGAAAGCTGATAATTCCTTATATTTGAAAGCCGATAATCTTTATATTTAAAAGCCGATAATCTTTATATTTAAAAGCCGATAATCTTTATATTTGAAAGCCGATAATCTTTATATTTAAAAGCCGATAATCTTTATATTTAAAAGCCGATAATCTTTTTATCTGAAAGCTGATAGTTCTTTATATTTGAAAGCCGATAATCTTTTTATCTGAAAGCTGATAATTTTTTATATTTGAAAGCCGATAATCTTTATATTTAAAAGCCGATAATCTTTATATTTGAAAGCCGATAATCTTTATATTTAAAAGCCGATAATCTTTATATTTAAAAGCCGATAATCTTTATATTTGAAAGCCGATAATCTTTATATTTAAAAGCTGATAATCTTTATATTTGAAAGCCGATAATCTTTATATTGAAAGCCGATAACTGACATTCTTTATGTTTGAAAGCTGATAACCCATATATTGGCCAATAAATCTAAATAAAAATTTGTATATACATTTTGAGACCCTAATTACAAAAACAAAAGTCTCACTATGTCCCAAACACACAATTATAATGTTCTGATGATAATTTTATGTTGCTGATA